>NC_086449.1:301895467-302210467 GCF_028390025.1 Pseudophryne corroboree | reverse complement strand
GATTTTATTTCCATCATTTACACTTTCAAAAGAACAGAAAACAAAAAATGGCGTCGGCAAAAGTTTGGGCACCCTGCAGAGTTAATAGTTTGTACTGCCCCCTTTGGACAGCTGAGACCTGGTAGTGTCATGGATTGTTCTCAATCATCGTCTGGAAAGACCAGGTGATGTCAATCTCAAAGGTTTTAAAAGCCCAGACTCATCTGACCTTGCTCCAACAATCAGCACCATGGGTTCCTCTAAGCAGTTGTGTAGAACACTGAAACTGAGAATAGTTGACGCTCACAAAGCAGGAGAAGGCTATAAGAAGATAACAAAGCGTTATCAGATGCCCATATCCTCTGTTCGGAATGTAATTAAGAAATAGCAGTCATCAGGAACAGTGGAAGTTAAAGCAAGATCTGGAAGACCAAGAAAAATATCAGACAGAACAGCTCGCAAAATTGTGAGAAAAGCAAATCAAAATCCACGTTTGACTGCACGATCCCTCCAGGAAGATCTGGCAGACACTGGAGTTGTGGTACACTATTCCACTATAAAGAGATACTTGTACAAATATGGTCTTCATGGAAGAGTCATCAGAAGAAAACCTCTTCTACATCCTCACCACAAAAATCAGCGTTTGAAGTTTGCAAATGAACATATAGACAAGCCTGATGCATTTTGGAATAAAGTTCTGTGGACCGATGAGGTTAAAATAGAACTTTTTGGCCGGAATGAGCAAAGGTACGTTTGGAGAAGGAAGGGCACAGAATTTAATGAAAAGAACCTCTGTCCAACTGTTAAGCATGGGGTGGATCAATCATGCTTTGGGGTTGTATTGCAGCCAGTGGCACAGGGAACATTCACGAGTAGAAGGAAAAATGGATTCAATAAGATTCCAGCAAATTTTGGACGCTAACTTGATGCCATCTGTGAAAAAGCTGAAGTTAAAGAGAGGCTGGCTTCTACAAATGGATAATGATCCTAAATACACCTCAAAATCCACGGTGGATTACATCAAAAGGCGTAAACTTAGGGGTTTGCCATGGCCTTCACAATCTCCTGACCTCAACATAATTGAAAATCTATGGATAGACCTTAAAAGAGCAGTGCATCACAGACAGCCCAGGAATCTCAAAGAACTGGAAGACTTTTGTAAGGAAGAATGGGTGAAGATACTGCAAACAAGAATTAAAAGACTCTTGGCTGGCTACAAAAAGCATTTACAAGCTGTGATACTTGCCAAAGGGGGCAGTACAAGGTATTAACTCTGCAAGGTGCCCAAACTTTTGCAGACGCCATTTTTAGTTTTCTGTTCTTTTGAAAGTGTAAATGATGGAAATAAAATCAAACTTTTTTTGACATGTTATAAGAATGTCTAATCTGTAATTTGATGCCTTTTGGAGATTTTTCCATCTTTACTTGGCTTCTTTTTGCACATTAAAATGAATTTTTGCCTGGGGTGCCCAAACTTTTGATCCCCACTGTATATATATATAGTGCCGGAATTCACTGCTTTCCCATATATATATATATATATATATATATATATATGGGAAAGCAGTGAATTCCGGCACTCCGGTCATCCAATTACCGGCTCCGGTGCCCTCCCATGGGGTGCAATCCCCGCCAATGTAGATATCCAGTGCAGTGGGCGGCACTCAAGGACTTGGCTTCTATGGTAAACGTGCATAAAAGCCCCGTGGGGTGTGCTTTATTATGAGTGACGTTTTGGGGATGTCTCCCCTTCTTCAGACAAAGCATAGTGAAATAGTGGCCTTAAATACACAAATGGACTTACCCCCTCCCCGTTTGTGTTAGCGGGCTCCCGGTCCCTCAGGCCGCCTTCCTGCAGCGGGCACTTCCGTCCGCGGCTCCGTCCGTTGCACCAGAACTGACAGCACCCGTCCTGCTCCGGGGGCCATGGAAACCAGCTATAAACAAAAGAGGATTACATTAAAGTCCTCACAGTGCACAAAAATAATATATAAGAGCAGGTACTGCTTACCCTGCATGTTATCAGACAAACAAGTAGCAGTAGTGAATAAAGTGTATGTGAAATTCAATTTTAGTGCAAAGAGTAATTCTGTACAGATAACTTATTCAGCAGTATGTGTAACCATGCCAACAACCTAAAAGTCATCATAAAAAAATTTTTAAACTACCTCGAAAACTTGAAAAGTTCCTGTACATTATTTTTGGACAACAGCTTTGGAAGCATGTTTATGCATCGTGCTCAGGCTTGCTAGACCCATGCTAAAGGAGCAGGTAAACTTATAGAGAATGACTCAAGGTGAGTGATTCATTCAGGACCTTGGGTGCCACACAATCTAGGCGGAAAATCCATCTGGATTCTAATTGTAATAACAGCTTCCCCCTGTTTCCTCCCCGTCGGGGTGCTGGAACGTGATCTATGGCTTTGTATCTCAAACTGGCCAGGTTGTGTTTATGTGTCGCAAAGTGGCGTGCCACTGGTTGTTCGCTATCGCCCATTATCAGGGCTGCTCTGATGGCTGATCTATGCTGGGTAAGACGTACCTTCAATTGGCATTCCGTCTTCCCAACATAGTACAGCCTGCATGGGCAAATAATGACATATGCCACATATTTGCTGGTACATGTTAGCGGCCACCTTATGCTATACCTTTTGCCAGTATGTGGGTGGGGTATAGAATCACCCGCTGCTAAGTACGAGCAAGTGGTGCACCCTAAACATCAAAAGCAGCCGTTTTTTCTGCTGAGAAAATGGATGCAGGGGCCCGTGTGTACCGCACACACTGCACCCATTATAGAAACGCCAGTGAATTAACCCCAAAAAGCCATCATGAGCTGCAGCTTATTGGGGATTTGTTCCACCTGCCTCAGGTGAAGCAAAATCCCTGAAAACAGCCCAGTTTTTGTCCAAATACAGGGCTGTTGAAAACACACAGGTTTCACTGAACCTGTGTGTTTTTGGGAGAAAATTTACTTTTTGTATTTCAGGTGACCTAATTGGATAGCCCAAAAAAATCCGCATGTAATTGTATGCTGGCCTAGGTGCCTTTTTAAGCACCAGCTGCAGTTTTGCCAAAATACAAAACTGCAACTGCTATCTCTCGTATTCTTGGGGACACCCAGCACACGGCAAAGCCACCCAGCATGCTATTGGCAGCCAGTGATGCAATCACAATACAATTGTGATTGCATCGCTGATTTAGGGAAACATGCCACCATGTCGCAGCATCCACGTGCCCCGAACCCATCTCCATTTATGACGGCATTCCCCCACAATGCCAAGTTGATAACCCCACAATGCCGCATAGCTGCCCTGTGCATCTTACTTTGTGAGCATGTGCGGTATGGTCAATGAGGGGGTGACACCATGAGTTACCACACTGGGTGACACCAACCCTAGTGACGCCTCTGAGCGCCTTGTTTCCAGAGACCTGAGCATAAAGCCAGAGTCTACTTACTGCAAGAGAGGAGGGGGCCCACACTGAGCCTGCACACAACCCTCTCCGCTATTAAAACGCTCCTGCTATACCCATCTTCTTTTTTACTTATTGGTATAAGACCAGAATAAGTAGTAATTATGAGTGGTCCCCCAAACCACCAGATGTAATTAAGATTGTATTAGTTACCCTTCAATAAAGAAGTCTCTTTTCAAAATGCATTGTGTGTCCCACAGACATCCAAGTTCTCAACCTCCACCACACTACAATCAGGAGCCGGACTTTCTTCATCCCAGTATTTCAGAGGTGGACTCATGTTATATGCTCTAATCAGGTTGTACTGGTAAGAGAAATGGTTGTCCTTAGGGTGTTTTTGTATGTCAAATGAATATACAGGTTTGTCCTCATACACCCAGCCTCAATACACCACGTGGCACAAGATGCCGGGTGTAAGTGACCTGCAACGAGTGGTGTAGCATCCTTTTTGCTGAAAATTAGTGATGTGCACCGGACATTTTTCGGGTTTTGTGTTTTGGTTTTGGATTTGGTTCCGCGGCCGTGTTTTGGATTCGGATGCGTTTTGGCAAAACCTCCCTGAAAATTTTATGTCGGATTCGGGTGTGTTTTGGATTCGGGTGTTTTTTTACAAAAAACCCTCAAAAACAGCTTAAATCATAGAATTTGGGGGTCATTTTGATCCCATAGTATTATTAACCTCAATAACCATAATTTCCACTCATTTTCAGTCTATTCTGAACACCTCACACCTCACAATATTATTTTTAGTCCTAAAATTTGCACTGAGGTCGCTGGATGACTAAGCTAAGCGACCCAAGTGGCCGACACAAACACCTGGCCCATCTAGGAGTGGCACTGCAGTGTCAGGCAGGATGGCACTTCAAAAAAATAGTCCCCAAACAGCACATGATGCAAAGAAAAAAAGAGGTGCACCAAGGTCGCTGGATGGCTAAGCTAAGCGACACAAGTGGCCGACACAAACACCTGGCCCATCTAGGAGTGGCACTGCAGTGTCAGGCAGGATGGCACTTCAAAAAAATTGTCCCCAAACAGCACATGATGCAAAGAAAAAAAGAGGCGCACCAAGGTCGCTGTGTGACTAAGCTAAGCGACACAAGTGGCCGACACAAACACCTGGCCCATCTAGGAGTGGCACTGCAGTGTCAGGCAGGATGGCACTTCAAAAAAATAGTCCCCAAACAGCACATGATGCAAAGAAAAAAAGAGGCGCAATGAGGTAGCTGTGTGACTAAGCTAAGCGACCCAAGTGGCCGACACAAACACCTGGCCCATCTAGGAGTTGCACTGCAGTGTCAGGCAGGATGGCACTTCAAAAAAATTGTCCCCAAACAGCACATGATGCAAAGAAAAAAAGAGGTGCACCAAGGTCGCTGGATGGCTAAGCTAAGCGACACAAGTGGCCGACACAAACACCTGGTCCATCTAGGAGTGGCACTGCAGTGTCAGGCAGGATGGCACTTCAAAAAAATTGTCCCCAAACAGCACATGATGCAAAGAAAAAAAGAGGCGCACCAAGGTCGCTGTGTGACTAAGCTAAGCGACACAAGTGGCCGACACAAACACCTGGCCCATCTAGGAGTGGCACTGCAGTGTCAGGCAGGATGGCACTTCAAAAAAATTGTCCCCAAACAGCACATGATGCAAAGAAAAAAAGAGGCGCAATAAGGTAGCTGTGTGACTAAGCTAAGCGACACAAGTGGCCGACACAAACACCTGGCCCATCTAGGAGTGGCACTGCAGTGTCAGACAGGAGGGCAGATATATAAAAAAGGCCCCAAACAGCACATCATGCAAAGAAGAAAAAGAATTGCAATGAGGTAGTTGTATAACTAAGCCAAGCGACACAAACAATTGACCCGTCTAGGCGTGGCACTGTAGTGGCAAACAGGAGGGCAGATATATAAAAAAAAGACCCCAAATAGCACATCATGCAAAGAAGAAAAAGAATTGCAATGAGGTAGTTGTATGACTAAGCCAAGTGACACAACCATCTGGCCCATCTAGTAGTGTCACGCAGTGGCTAAATGTCGAGAGTGGGCCGCAATTGTTCGGTCCACTGACAGCATCTCCAGCACGCTCCAGTCACTTTAAAAAAAATCTGCAATTGGTGGACTTATACGGCAGTACCCCAGGACTAATACAGCAGTACCCCTGGACTCACGGCAGTGTCACACAGGATGGCACTTTTCAAAAACTAGGCCCCAAACAGCACCTCATGCAAAGATGTTGAAGAGGTGCAATGAGGTAGCTGTATGACTAAGCCAAGTGACACAAACAATTTCAACTGGAAATATACATCCAAATCACTGGAATTATACATTCAAATCGCTGGAATTATACATCCAAATCACTGGAATTAATTGGCAAGATCACTGTAATTATATGTCCAAATCACTGGAATTAATTGGCAAGATCACTGTAATTATACATCCAAATCATTGGAATTAATTGGCAAGATCACTGGAATTAATAATTATACGTCCTAATCACTGTTATTAATTGGCAAAATCACTGTAATTATACGTCCAAATCACTGGAATTAATTGGCAAGATCACTGTAATTAATGATTATATGTCCAAATCACTGGAATTAATTGGCAAGATCAGTGTAATTAATAATTATACGTCCAAATCACTGGAAGTAATTGGCAAAATCACTGTAACTATACATACAAATCACTGAAATTAATTGGCAAGATCACTGTAATTAATAATTATATGTCCAAATCCAGAGCCGGCCATAGGCATAGGCAAACTAGGCAAATGCCTAGGGCATTTTGTATGTCATGGGGCCCAAGCAGTTTCTGCTGATTAAAATGATATGCAACATGCCAATATTCTGTTTTTATGACTGTGGCTGTATCTGCATACGAAATGCTACGTTTCGTTTTAGTCAATGGAAGCTGCTTGTGCATCCTAGCCACATAGTGATGCAAATAAGATGCATTTTCATCTAAAAAGGCCAGCTGACTCATGCCAGGCATCTCCTGCTGCATGGCATATTGACGCAAGATGTATGGGGACACATCTGTATCCAAGCAGAGGCAGAGGTCACAGTGTTAGTGGATGTGTGAGTGCTGTGTACAGGTGGGTTGGTTGTGCAATAGTGTTCGGCTTATGTGTAAGGGGCATTATGTGTGTCATGTGTATAAATGCATTAATAATGTATGGCAAATGTGTAAGGAGCACTATGTGTGTCATTATGTGTATAAGTGCACTAATAATATGTGGAATATGTGATAGGGACATAATGTGTATCATTATGTGTATAAGTGCACTAGTAATGTGTGGCATATGTGTAAGGGACATTATGTGTATAAGGGCATTAATAAAGGTTGGCATATTGTGTAGGGCGCATTATGTTTATAAGAACATTAATAATGTGTGTCATGTGTATGGTGCATTACTGCGTATCATTACGTGTATAAGGGCATTAATAATGTGCGGCATATGTGTAAAGGACATTATGTGTATAAGGGCATTAATAAAGGTTGGCATATTGTGTGAAGCGCAATATGTTTATAAGAACATTAATAATGTGTGTCATATGTGTAAGGGGCATTACTGTATGATATTATGTGTATAAATGCATTACTAATGTGTGCCATTATGTGTATAAGATGCTCTACTGCGTGGCGTAATGTATAGAAAGGGCACTACTGTATGATCTAATGTGAATAAAGAACAATATGGTGTGGTGTAACGTGAATAAGGTGCACTACTGTGAGGAGTAACATATAAAAGGTAAAGTGGTACTACTGTGTGATGTACGTGAATAAGGAACACTATTGCATGATAAAATGTTAATAAAGTTGCACTACTGTGTGGCGTAATTTGAATCGGGGGTACTGTTGTGTGGGCATGCCCCTTCCCAGCAAGATCACACCCCTTTTTGTGCTGTGCGCCAAATGTGAACCCTGTTCCTATTTAAACTATAGGCGGTAGGAACACCAAAATAGAGGACTACTATGGGCGAGGGGTGATGGTGCTGAGAAAGGTTTGCAGGGTCAGAGGCGGAACTAGCAGCGGTGCTAGGGGGCACCAGCCGAAATCTTGCCTAGGTCATCATGTTGGTTAGGGCCGGCTCTGTCCAAATCACTGGAATTAATTAGCAATATCACTGTAATTATATGTCCAAATCACTGGAATTAATTGGCAAGATCACTGTAATAAATAATTATACATCCAAATCACTGGAATTAATTGGCAAGATAACTGTAATTATACGTCCAAATCACTGGAATTAATTGGCAAGATCACTGTAATTAATAATTATATGTCCAAATCACTGGAATTGGCAAAATCACTGTAATTATATGTCCAAATCACTGTAATTAATTGGCAAGATCACTGTAATTAATAATTATATGTCCAAATCACTGGAATTAATTGGCAAGATCACTGTAATTAATAATTATACATCCAAATCACTGGAATTAATTAGCAAGGTCACTGTAATTATATGTCCAAATCACTGGAATTAGTTGGCAAGATCACTGTAATTATACGTCCAAATCACTGGAATTAATTGGCAAGATCACTGTAATTAATAATTATATGTCCAAATCACTGTAATTAATTGGCAAAATCACTGTAATTATATGTCCAAATCACTGTAATTAATTGGCAAGATCACTGTAATTAATAATTATATGTCCAAATCACTGGAATTAATTGGCAAGATCACTGTAATTAATAATTATACATCCAAATCACTGGAATTAATTAGCAAGGTCACTGTAATTATATGTCCAAATCACTGGAATTAATTGGCAAGATCACTGTAATAAATAATTATACATCGAAATCACGGGAATTAATTGGCAAGATCACTGTAATTATACGTCCAAATCACTGGAATTAATTGGCAAGATCACTGTAATTAATAATTATATGTCCAAATCACTGGAATTAATTGGCAAAATCACTGTAATTATATGTCCAAATCACTGTAATTAATTGGCAAGATCACTGTAATTAATAATTATATGTCCAAATCACTGGAATTAATTGGCAAGATCACTGTAATTAATAATTATACATCCAAATCACTGGAATTAATTAGCAAGGTCACTGTAATTATATGTCAAAATCACTGGAATTAATTGGCAAGATCACTGTAATTAATAATTATACGTCCAAATCACTGGAATTAAATTGCAAACTCTCGCTATCGCCTGCCTAGTGAAGTGGAATCTTGATGGGATTTGGTACCAGGGATACAATACCTCCATCAATTGTCTACATCCCACTGCACTAATGGCGGTTACCGGACGCACGTCTAACACCAACATAAGTGTCAATGCCTCAGTTATGAGGGCTTCCATCATCATGTGATGCTGAACCACTAGTCATGAACACAGGCCCTTCCTTGCCACTCCGTGTCGTAAATGGCATATTGGCAAGTTTACGTTTCTCCTCAGACCATTTAAATTTCTTTTTTTGGGTCTTTTTACTGAACTTTGGCTTTTTAGATTTTACATGCCCTCCACTTTCACAATAGGCATCGGCCTTGGCAGACGACGTTGATGGCATTTCATCATCTATGTCATGGCTAGTGGTAGCAGCTTCAGCACTAGGAGGAAGTGGTTCTTGATTTTTCCCTATTTTATCCTCCAAATGTTTGTTCTCCATTATTTTTCTGGAGTTATATAACACAATATGCGGCACAAGAGAGCGTACCCCTACACATCACAAGGAAAACACTAAAAATTACTAGGATTAAGTATTAATAACTCCTTTATTTGGAGTAAATAATATACAGCACAGGACAGCACCACTGAATTTATATGGCAGCACCACTGGACTGGATTTATACGGAATTATATGGATTTATATGGAATTATATGGCAGGATAACTGGAACTATACGGCAGTATCACGGGAATTATATGGCAGTATCACAGGAATTATATGTCAGTATTCTGAGAATTATACGGCAATATCACAAGAATTATACGTCAGTATCACGGAAATTATACGCCAGTATTCCGAGAATTATATGGCAATATCACAGGAGTTATCTAGCAATGTGACAGGAATTATACGCCAGTATCACAGGAATTATACGACAGTATCACGGGAATTATATGGCAGCATCACAGGAATTATACGCCAGTATCACGGGAATTATATGGCAATATCACAGGAATTATATGCCAGTATCACGGGAATTATATGGCAGTATCACAGGAATTATACGCCAGTATCACGGGAATTATATGGCAGTATCACATGAATTATACGCCAGTATTCCGAGAATTATATGGCAATATCACAGGAATTATACGGCAATGTCACAGGAATTATACGCCAGTATCACAGGAATTATACGTCAATATCACTGGAATTATACGCCAGTAACACTGTATATATAGGAGCAGAGGACACCACCACTGGGACTGGTCACTGGACTGATGCTGCACAAGACACTTCCCCTGGTCTAATGCAGGACAATACAGCACCACTGAATGGGACTTATACAGCTACACTGGATATATGGCAGCAGAGGACACCACCACTGTGACTGGTCACTGGACTGATGCTGCACAAGAGAGACACTACCCCTGGTCTGATGCAAGACAACACAGCAAAAATGCAAGGGACTTATACAGCAGCCAGCAGCACTGGGGACATATAGCAGCAGGGGACACCTACACTGTGACTGGCTGGACTGATGCAGCATAAGACACTGACTACACTGGACTGGACTGAGCAGCAGGGCCGGCGCTACCACTAGGCAGCTTTAGGCAGCTGCCTATGGGCGGCGACCACTGGAGGGCGGCACCACACAAGTGAATGAGCGAACGCTCCATCTTAGCCAAACTCCTCCTATACTGTAAGAGAGGAGGAGCAGCTCGTGGGCACCCACCAAGTCACAACCCTGCCTCCCCCCTCCCTCCCTCTCCCACCCCTCCCCCCGCAGTGCCGCCCCGCAGAGTGGAATGTTCAATCAGGCTGCTGTGCTGGGCGGCGCATGTGCTCCTGAGTAGTCCCACTCCACATTATCCTTACGAGCTGGCACTGACGCTCCCCCTGCAACTGTCTCCCGCGTAATGATGGCCACTCCGGCGTACCCCCTGGCCCCACCCCCACTTTGGCTCAGTAAGCAGTTAATCGATGGGCCGCTCCGCTGCCGCATCCCCCCCCCCCCCCGAGTTTGGGCTTACGGAGATGAGTCACCCGCTACGACGCTCTCCCCCCCCCCCGCCTCCCCGCGATCGGCTCCTGCAACTTGTCCGCATAACCATACCTGCTGCCTCCTCCTCCTGCATCTTGTCACCTGCTCCCCCCCACGGCTATTCGGCTCCTGCTACCTCCCCCTCCTCCTGTATCCCGTCACCTGCCCCCCTCCCCACGGCAATTGGGCTCCCGCTGTCTCCCCCCCTCCCACCCGCAATTGGGCTCCCGCTGCCTCCCCCCTCCCCGCAGTTGGGCTCCCGCTGCCTCCCCCCTCCCCGCAATTGGGCTCCCGCTGCCTTCCCCCCCTCCCTCTTGTTACTAGCAGCTCCTCTTCAGCTCGGCTCCAACATGTTGCTTGATTCTCTCACCCCAACCCCCCCAACCCCCCACCCCCGCAATTCGGCTCCCACATGTTGCATCCCCCCCCTCCTGCATCTTGTTACTAGATTCCCCCCCCCCCCCCCGATTGGGCTCCCACATGTTGCCTCCCCCCCATCCTCCTTTATCTTGTTACCAGCTCCCCCACTCGATCAGTATCCCGCATGGCAGGAGCACCCGCATAATTTTTCCCTCTTCCCCCTGGTGCGTTTGGTTTCCCGACATGTTACCCGATCCCCCTGCAACTGGGCTCGGCTCTTGTGTCTAATTACCTGATCCCCCCCTACCCCCATGATTGGGCCCCTGCTTGTTTCCCACTCTCCCACCCACGATTGGGCTCCAGCAAGATTGTTACCCACTCCTCCCCACCCAAGATTAGGCTCCTGCATGTTACCCGGGGCCGGCGCTACCATTAGGCAGCTGCCTATGAGGGCTGAGTGTACCAAAAAAAAAAAAAAGTGAGGCACCCGCGGCGCTCTCTGCTCATCCGGGTTGGAGCCACATGTCCGGCGCTGATCCCTCCTCCCCCTGCTGCATCACTCACACCCCCCTAAAGACAGGGGTGTGCCGTGAGTCAAGGGGGGTAGGACTTGTGGCATGCCTCCATTTACATGGTGATGGGCGGGGGCACGCGACACGCACACATGGGAAGCAGAGGCGTGGACTCGCGCACTCCTCCATTTCTATTGAGATGAGAGGGGAGGCTGCGGAGCAGGCAGACCAGCGAGCGGCCGCTCCTGATTGGCTGCCGGTCCATGGCAGATTTTAAATAGTAGCGCCACGGTCATCATAGGAGCCATTGCCGCACCAAAGGCCGCCCACCACAGCCTCCTCCTACGTTGCACCACCGCTGCCCTCAGTCCTCCTCTGCCGCCCTCAGTCCTTCTCTGCACCTCCGCAACATCTCCAAAGACCACAGCCTCCTCCGCCCCGCGCCGACCACAGCCTACTCATGCACCGCAGCTGCTAAATAGGTAATCTTACCCTGCTGCCTTTCTCTCTCTCTCTCCCTAGTCCCTACTGTATGCTCGTGCTGTCCCTGTCTTTGCCACTCTCCCTGTCCCTGCTTTCTTTTTCCCTGTCCCTCTGTCACTCTCCCTGTCCCTATGTCCCTGCTGTCACTTTCCCTGTCCCTCTGTCAATCTCCCTGTCCCTGCCGTCACTTTCCCTGTCACTCTCACTGTCCCTGCTGTCACTTTCCCTGTCCCTGCTGTCACTCTCCCTGAATTTTGTCTCATTGCATGTGGCATACCTGGCTCATACCAGGGGCTATAATGTGAATTTCGGCTCATACCCTGTGCTATAATGTGAATTTTGGGTAATACTGTGTGGTATAATGTGAATTTTGGGTCATCCTGTGTGCTATAATGTGAATTTTGGGTCATACTGTGTGCTATAATGTTAATTTTGGTTCATTCTGTGTGCTACAATGTGAATTTAGGCTCATACCGTGTGCTATAATGTGCATTTTGGGTCATTCAGTGTGCTATAATGTGAAAGGGGCACCAGTACTAGAGAGTATAAGGGGTCCTACTATTGTGGTGCAAAATGTGCATAAGGGGTAGTAAACTACACTGAAGGACACACCCCTTTTGCGTGTCCACGCCCCCTTTTTCCAGAGCACACGCATCTCTTCGGCGCGTGCATAGTTACAACCTTAACTTTTCCATACCCCCACCTCAAAATTTCCACTTCGACCACTATATATATATATATATATATATATATAATATTTATACACACACAGATATGTACTCCCTCATCTAACGTGCGAACAGGCCATGCGTGCATACTAGCTGCGACCACCATCATGTGGTGGCTGTGGAACTTATTACATGCTGTGTCTGCACTTTTTCACTTTAGGGGGCTCAATATCTTCATTTAATTTAATTTTATTTTTTTATTTTTTATTTTTTTGGGGGGGGGGCGCCTTAAGGATTTGCCTAGGGCGCTGAGGCACCTTGCACCGGCCCTGCTGAGCAGCACAACACAGCACTAAACTCGCCACCCCACCACCCCCACACAGACACTGAGGACGGAGACATGTCCTCTCAATACACTCTCCGAGACTGGAGTGAAAATGCCCGCGACGCACGGCTCCTTATATGGAATCCAAATCCCGCGAGAATCCGCCAGCAGGATGATGACGTTTTGCCTCGTTCGGGTTTCCGAGTCAGGCGGGAAAACCCGAGCCTGGCTCGGACATGGACTCGAATGGTGAAGTTCGGTACAGTTCGGTTCTCTGAGAACCGAACTCGCTCATCTCTATTTATGACCCCAGTAGAAGCTGCCCCCAGTAGATGCTTCCCCCTGTAGTTGTGGCTCCAGTAGAAGCTGCCCCCTGTAGTTATGCACCCAGTAGAAGCTGCTCACTGTAGTTATGCCCCCAGTACAGATGCCCCCTGTAGTTATGCCCCCAGTAGAAGCTGCCCCCAGTAGAGATGCCACCAGTAGAAGCTGCCCCCAGTACAGATGCCCCCTGTAGTTATGACCCCTGTAGTTATGCCCCCAGTAAAAGCTGCTCCCCATAAAAAGCTGCCTCCTGTAGTTATGCTCCCAGCAGAAGCTGCCCCCAGTACAAATGCCCCCTGTAGTTATGCCCCCAGTACAGCTGCCCCCAGTAGAAGCTGCCCCCAAGTAGCACCATTTCACACACATTAAAAAAAACACACACACAATACTCACCAGCCCCGCTCCTGCTTCCGGACCGCTGGACTCCACCTGGCCACCCGCTCCTCAGATCTATGGGAGAGACATCATGACGTCTCTCCCATAGGGCCACACACAGCGGAAACCGGAGCTCAGAGTGAGCTCTGGCTGCTGCTGAGGGGAAGGTGCCGGCGCCCTCTGGTAACACAACCTCAGCGGACACCCGGCATCCCCCTGCTGCTCACATTCTGGGTTAGGTGAGCCGGAGGAGGCAGAACACAGTTCCGCTCCGTTCCGGCTCACTTTAACCCCTGGTGGTACCCTAAACAATCTGAAATTATATCTGGTGATTTGCAGTAAACTGTCACAATTACTCCTTTTTGGGGTGTTATGACATCACTTGTAACAAACTTATTTAACATATTTTTATGGTATTGTCCTATATTTCATTTATTATTTAGTTATTACATTTTTTTTATACAGAACCCACATATTCCGCAGCACTTAAGATAGAACATTTCAGTCACTCACGTCAGTCCTTGCCCCGGTGGAGCTTACAATCTATTTTCCCTATGACATGGAGGAAACCCATACAAGCACAGGGAGAATATACAAACTTCACACTAATGACCCTTGAAAAGCAACTGAATTCATTACTACAGTGCTGTGAGGCAGTAATGCTCACCACTATGCCATCCGAACTGTCCATTTGTCACTGAATCATTTGCAGAAGAAAATTTCTTATTGATGTTGTGGAGCATAATATGTACTATTGTTTAAAATATTGCATTTTATGTATCATAATTAGATGATTGGTGTTCATCTGTTTTAAATTCATTTGCAGTCTGTTAGGAGCAGAGGTTACCGGTCAATTTAGAATCCATTGTGTGAAAGTCTGGGCAGCAAAACGTTTAGCTGACAATTAAAAGAGCTGCTAAGAGGATAGAATAGTATAATACAGTACTGCTACCACTAGATGGCGATATAGGTGTGGTAATGTAAAAGAAATGAAGACATGTAATGTTATGGTGCCCATACACTTGTGAGATATCTGATACAACCCTTCGATTTCAACCACATCGGTGCAATAAATCGCAGGATTGTATGCACATCGAATGCGTCCCCACGATGCAATGTGCGGGCACGCTAGTCGAATCTCGCATCTCAAGATATTATGTGCTGCACTTAATATTTATCGTGTTGCACATGCGATCGCATGCTGTTTTTACCACATTCGATTTATCGCACTGCGATGTGCGATCTATGAGTTATTTAGCTCACTTCCTGGACACTCCCCTCTACCCATTTCTGGTCACCCGATTTCTGGTCGCAAGGGGCATGCAATAAATCGCATGATTGAATGCGCATCGAATGCACAAAGAAAGCACTTTCGATGCTCAATCGCACAAGTGTATGAGCAGCACCATTACTTTCAGGAGCAAATGATACTCTATTTGTTATGTCACTGATACCCCTTTCACACCGCAAATATATCCCGGGATATGGTCAAGGTGCAGTCTAAAAGCACCACTTTTGAATATCGCAGGTCGAGTAACCCTGCATTTCAACCCGGTATAAAACCAGTGTTAAACACAGGTTGGACCCGAGTCAATGTGCACTCTAAGGTGTCCAACCCGGGTTATTCAACCCTGCATTCATGTAAACGTGCTGATTGGCTGTTCATTGTGTGCCTTGATGATGTCAGCAGCCTGAGTCCTGCTACACAGGAGAGAACAGAGAGCATTAGAGCGTTAAGAATTAGAGTTGTTAAGAATTAGGGGTGAGGCAGAGATTGCTAGGCAGCTTACTGCATACCTCCCAACATATTAAAAGTACAAAGCGGGACCTTGGCGGGCGCTAAGTGCACCCAAAAAGGGTGTGGGACCTATATGAAAGGGGCGTGACCGTGTCGCAGAGCCTCAATCGCGAGTCATGCCCCCTTGTACCGTAACTGAGGGGGCATGCCCAGCGCTCTCTGAGCTGCTGGCATGCCCCTTCTCCCTCTGTCACCTGTGCATGCGAACAGCGTCTATTCACCGCTACTCTGCTAAGCAGAGTAGCAGGGACAGGAGCCTCCCAACTACCACCCCCACCGCGGGACACTACAGCCCGGGAGTGGGATAGCGGGACAGTCCCCCAAAGAACGTGACTATCCCGTGAAAAACGGGACAGTTGGGAGGTATGTTACTGGAACAGTTAAAGATGCATTTGTGTATTAAAGCATAGCTCTGTCAGCCATGATTCTTGCAATGCGGTGAGCTGTCCCCACCCTCTCCTTTTGTCCCCTTCTGACACCCATCTTTCTGAGCCAAAAAAAAGTCCATTTAAAATGACATCCATGGTGTTTTAATTGCTGACCCTGGTTGAGTTAAAAAGAGCCAACCCTGCAATAACCCGGGTTGAAAGTGTAGTGTGAAAGGGTCTGACCCGTGTCCATCGGATCGGACCCAGGTTCAAAATACCGGGTCGGACCCGGGTTTGCGGTGTGAAAGGGGTGAAGGGTAATGATCAGTTGGAAGGATTGGTTTTCATATATCAGGAGTGGCACATATTTTTGCAGCACTTTATATTGTAGAATAAAAAATTAGTTAAAGCAGTTGATTTTAGTTCTTTTAGGATGTGTTATATTCTACTGACTATTGGACAATGCCTGATATACAGTACTGCTGAAATCGACAAACTGCGCACGTGCATTGGCCGTATTGCGCATGCGTGGACACACACATTGCAGTTGCATCAACGATGGATGCGACCGCAATGTGATTGACAGTGGCGGCCAATGGCGGGGCATCGTCACCGCATTGCGGGGGCATGGCGGCTCGAACGAGGGCGTGCCAGTATAGTTTTCGGAGCGGTTGCGTGACGTCACATGCATCCGCTCTGATTTAAAAAATGCGGTGGACCACCTGACAGCTAGGGGTCAACCATAGTTCCGATGCGTCCGCAATCTGCATTGGGAGGCGGCCTCACACATGCTGGACGGCACTGAGCATGTGAGGAGATGGACGCAGATCTGGCTGCATAACAGCGATCTGCGTCCATCTCTGAATAAGGCCCCAGATACTTTAGAACTTCAAATAAGACCTTTGTATCAGCAATATAATTACAGAAGTAGTAGAAAATTCATCCATTTCTCCAACACATAGAGAACACTGAAGACTGTTGAGGAGGCTTGGATTAGGGGAGACTTGTTGAACCTACTCTAACAGAGTTCTACCCAAATGATGTAGACCAGGCATTCCCAACCACGGTCCTCAAGGCACACCAACAGTGCAGGTTTTAGTGATATCCAGGCTGCAGCACAGATGGTTAAATCAAAATAACTGAGCTACTAATTAAGTCACCTGTGCTGAAGCCTGGATATCACTAAAACCTGCACTGTTAGTGTGCCTTGAGGACCGTGGTTGGGAATGCCTGATGTAGACTAATGGTTGCTGTGAGGACATCTATGTTGGATATTAACAGTAAGCCATCATCACAGGAAGCAGAAGATCTATCTGAAAACTTGTCTACAGTATGGAATCTACAATAAATCCTGTAACAACTTGTAACTTTAGCTTAGTATTGGTCCTTTTTTTATAGAAAAAAGCACTGACCTCAATCTACGTAGTTTCTCCCTTCAGTTTAAATCATGATCCACAAATACATATGCTTTCCCATAAAAAGTGATATATTTGTGTAAAAATAACTCTGAACATAAGTCAGCCAACAATAACATCAGAGATGTCTCCTCTCAAGGTTGGGTGTACATGTCAGGATGGAATACCAATGTCACACAGTGGCAGTGGCATAGTCTTTCTTGCATAATTTTCACTTAGAAGCCTCGGTGCTCCATTACCCGGCGCCCAGCAGAAGATTACATTTCAGCAAACCAGCAGCTCCGGCTAGGGATGGCCATCGATCATTGATGATTACAAATAATCAACGGTTGATACCCGATGTCAAGTAGTTTTGCCATTAATGGAAGAGAACCTACGGTTCTCCATAATCAATGGTAGAGACACCACAATGGTTGTTTTTTCTCCATCTGCTTAATGCCGGGGACAGACCCGTGAATCCCCACCCACCAGGCTATGATTGGCCTCCATATTACTAATACACATTGATGGCCATCCCTAGCTTTGGCTGCTCAACACGGTCTCATTCTCAGCAAGGCTCCCGGCATTCACAAGCAGTGCTTCTGCCAGCGCCAGCTAATGGGCGCCGCCATATTTGAGTAGCTCAATTGGAGCCAATTGGAAAACAGCATGAGTCACCTTCCACTAGCATCAAATCCCAGGTTAGCTAGGGGTGTATAGCTAGTTTTCAAGGGCTTCCAAATGGCCAGTGTATTATTGTTGCTAGTCCTGCTGTGTTGCTGACCTGAGTTGATCTATGGTTACTTTTCCAGCATAGCGACTCCAGTGCGGTTAACATCTCCAGCACTCCTGGCTCAAGTGCATTCCAGTTCCATCCC
Source organism: Pseudophryne corroboree (assembly GCF_028390025.1). Taxonomy (NCBI): domain Eukaryota; kingdom Metazoa; phylum Chordata; class Amphibia; order Anura; family Myobatrachidae; genus Pseudophryne; species Pseudophryne corroboree. The sequence continues at coordinate 302,192,351 of NC_086449.1, read as the reverse complement.
GGTGTTGAAGAGCTATCCGGTTCAAATCCGGTGTCCAAGGGCATTCTGGTTCCAACCCAGTGTCCAAGAGCTTTCCAGTTCCATCCCAGTGTCCAAGTGCATTCCGGTTCAGTTCTGATGTCCAAGAGCATACTGGTTCCATCACGCTGTCCAAGTGCATTCCAGTTTAATCCCAGCATCCAAGTACATTCTGGTTCCATTCCGGTCTTCATGTATATACCGGTTCAGTCCCGGTTTCCAAGTGCATTCCGTTTCCATTCCGGTCTCCAAGTACAGATCAGCCAATTGGAAGACTGCATAAGTCACCTGCCACTAGCAACCAATCCCAGGATACCCAGAGATATAAAACTAGTTCTGAGACTTCCAAATGGCTAGAGCAATACTGTCACCAGTCCTGCTGTGTTGCTGATTTGAAATTCCCAGCAGTTACATTTCCAGCGTAGCGACTCCAGTGCGGTTACCATCTCCAGCACTCCTGGCTCAAGTGCATTCCTGTTCCATCCCAGTGTCCAAGTGCATTCAGGTTCAGTCCTGGTGTCCAAGTGTATTCCGATTCTATCCTGGTCTCCAGAGAATTCAGATTTTGTCCTGGTGTTCAAGTCTATTCCAGTCTTATCCCAGTCTCCAGAGGATCCTGGTCCAATCCCGGTGACCAAGAGTATATTATTCCTAGGATTGTCATGTCTGTGTTCCTGCTTCCTGCAGATTTCCCCATCAGTCCTGTTCTCCAGTACCAGTCTCTCTACCTATCCGAACCTGACGTATGAGCAAGAACTATATCAGACCACCCAGTTTCTGAACGGTCTCCACTAGCTCCATTCCTGCCAAGACTCCTAGACCAGTTCCACAAACAAACACATCCATGACAACCAAGCGTTACAAAATGCAAAGGACTAAAGCTGCCTGTCCACATATTTGTAAGTCATTTTCAAACATAGCTTGCAGCTAATGTACTTAAATAATTACAAAATAATGTCAAATGGAATGGGCCCCTCCTCTAAAAGTTTTCTATATTTCTAGCCTAGAGAACTGTGCAGTCTTAAGAAGCAGGACATTGTGATTTTGGGCCTAAATAAGACCTGATCGTAGATGTGCGAGAAAACGCACATCTATGATCAGTTTCTTTGACATGGGATGCCCATCACAGGGCATTCCGCCCCACATGCCGGATCCAGCTTCTTCCCTCCTGCAGACATGTGAGAGCATCGCACGGCGGCAATGCTTTCGCATGTTTACAGTAGTTCTTTGTCTGCAAAGACTAGCTGCGAAGGCAGACGGCTACCTGCCTTGTTAAGGGTCGCAGAGGCTGCATGTGATGTCACGCAGCCGCCCCGCAAATGGTCTGGACAAGCACGCGTTGTCCGGACCGCAGTCCTAAAATGGAGCATCAACGCCTACACAAAGCTGCGTTGGCGCCCCATTCTGAAAAGAACGCAGTTGAGGACCTTGCAAATGCGCGTACTGGCACTCGCGCATGCCCAGTTGTGCAGAAATCACTTCATAGTGATTTTTGCACATTAGCATCAGGGTCTGGATCGGCCACATAATGTAGTGATGCTGATTGTGTCACAAAAATGCTCTGATTTATGAAGCTTAAATCTCATCTCGTTTCTGGTATCAAATTACATTTTCTCAGTTACCAAGTCAACATTCATAATGTTAACACCCCATTGTTGACACTAGAATGTTGACATGGTTCAATATGTTGAAATTAACCATATTTTAAATCGTTTGAATTTGTTAGGGTTTGCAACATATAACAGTAATAACAAAGCAAAGGAGAAAAAAGAGAAGACATTTGTATTCAGCATAGACAACAGAAGGCACAAAGTTGAGCAACAATTTTTCTGGGGAGAGGAAAATGAAACTAAAATACATATGTATTTCACCAACAAGGGATCACGTGTGGACAATAAATAAGAAAATCTTTAGGATACATAAGATAAAGTGGATTAGTGGTCTGCTGGCTCATCCATATGTAAAATAAGAAAAAGTGAGTCAACACTAGTGGGGATAAGAAAGAAGAAAAGAAAATGAGAATGAGAAAATGGGGGTGTGGACCAGGAAATAGGAAAGGAGACAAAGGAGGCAAGTAGAAGGAGAAAGGGGGTAAAGGGGGGGGGGGTAATAAAGCAAGTGAGATGGTGAGAGGGGTAAGGGATAAGACATCATACAAACACTAAAACCCCTAGGTCTTCAAGACACAGCCCTTTCTTGGTTTCTATCCTACCTATCCAATTGCTTCATCAGTGTCCACTTCTCTGAATCCACATCATCTTCGCTTCCTCTTTCAATTGGAGTACCGCAGGGCTCAGTCTTAGGTCCTCAGCTTTTCTCAATCTATACCTTCTTAACGAGAAGAGACTCTCACCACTATAATATATTCTGAATGCAGCTGCAAGGCTAATCTTCCTCGCTAGGCATTCATCGTCTGCAGATCCACTCTGTCAGTCCCTCCATTGGTTACCTGTATTCTACCGTATTCAATATAAAATACTTTTACTCATACACAAGGCCATTAACCAAACTACACCTATGTACATCTCTTCGCTTGTCTGAAAATATATCCCAATTAGGGGTGTGCGCCGGGCCATTTTTTGTGTTTTGGTTTTGAATCTGTATCTCCTTCGTGTTTTGGATCTGTATTGGTTTTCCCAAAACCGCCCTTGTGGGTTTTGGTTTTGGATCTGTATTTTAAAAAATAAATCATAAATCCAATAAGCTGATAGATGATTTCTCAGCAAATGATTCTGTGTCAGTCTGGAGAGGCATGCAGGTAATAATTAATTATAAGAAACCTTCAAATCCCACTGCTTTGCTATGCATCCGAAATTGGCGGATGAGCTGAATAATTTCTATTGCAGGTTTGGAAAGGCTGCATCCTGCTTCAGAGTAAGCTCCAACCCAGGTAGACCTGAATCCCTGTCTCCTAAACCATTACAGGTGGGTCAAGGGGAGGTGGAGGAGCTGTTCAGGGAGGTAAAACCTAGGAAGGCTTCTGGTCCAGATATGCGTGTCGCCATCTGCTATGAAGACCTGTGCTGAACAGCTTGCCCCTATTTTTACCAGGATTTTCAACAAATCAATAGAGCTGTGTAGGGTGCCCTCCTGTTTCAAATGCTCCTCTATCGTCCCGGTCCCAAAAAAATCAGTCATCGTGGATCTGAATGATAACAGACTGATTGCTTTGATGTCTGTGGCCATGAAGGTATTTGAGCAATTAGTGTTGAACCATCTGAAAAAGGTGACAGGCCCTCACCGGGACTCTTTGCAGTTTGCCTATCGGCCGAACAGGTGTGTTCAGGACGCTGTAAATATGGGGCTGTATTGTATTCTGCAGCATTTGGACCTGCCGGGTACTTATGCGAGGGTCCTGTTTGTCGACTTCAGCTCAGCATTCAACACAATTGTTACTAGCATTCTGCTCTCCAAAGTACTCCATTTTAGGGTCTCGATATCTACCTGCTCCTGAATTGTCAATTTCCTGTGAGACAGAAAGTAGGTCGTGAAAGCGGGGGAATTTACCTCATGTGCGCGAACGATCAGCACTGGGGCCCCCCAGGGATGTGTCCTTTCCCAGTTGCTTTTTTCTCTGTACACAAGTGACTGCACCTCGGAGCCGAAATCAGTAAAAATTATAACATTTGCAGACAATACCACAGTCATTGGTCTAATCGAGGACGGGGACGAGACTGCATGCAGACGGGAAGTAGACCGGCTGGCACTGTGGTGCAGCAGCCACAACCTCGAGTTAAATCCACTCAAAACATTGGAGATGGTGGTAGACTATAGGAGGTAGCCAGCTACTGTACCCCCGCTTGTGATTGCTGATAGTGTGGTGTCGTTGGTGGACTCCTTTAAATTCCTGGGGACCAAAATTTCTCAGGACCTGAAATGGACTTCAAAAGGCGCAGCAGAGGTTGTTCTTCCTGAGGCAATTTAGGAAGTTCAATGTTCCACAAAAGCTGCTGCTGCTCTTTTATTCAGCTATTGTTGAGTCTGTAATAAGTTCTTCAATCATAGTCTGTTACAGTTCTGCCAATGAGAGTGACAGATGCACGCTACAAAGGGTGGTGAGGATTGCAGAAAAGATTGTTGGGACTGACCTACCCTCTATTCAAGAATTGTACCTATCCAGAGCTAAGAAGCGTGCAGGGAAAATTGCAGGGGATCAGTTACATCCTGGCCACGACTTGCTCAAATTGTTGCCATCAGGCAGGCGATATAGGGCATTACCTGCAAAGTCAGCTAGAAGTTTGAAAAGTTTTTTCCCGCAAGCAATCCACTTATTGAACAACATCTAGGGGGCTCTAACTAAATCTCCTTTTAATGTAATATTGCACTGTATTGCTGCTGGATGGTAGACACTTCCATTTTATGGTATTGTAGTCTTTCATGATTGGAATTGTATTTTACAGTATTACTGTATTTTACTGCATTGTGTACTTCATGTATGTCGTATATGTTTCCCCTTTCTTTGTGAATACCTGGCTGATACTCTGGAAACCAAAAACAAATTCCTAGTATACGCGTCTATACCTGGACAATAAAGTTGATTCTGATTCTGATCAAAACAGCTAAAATAACAGAATTGGGGGGTGCTTTTGTTCCTGCAGCATTATTAACCTCAATAACATTAATTTCCACTCATTTCCAGTCTATTTTGAACACATTTCAGCTCACAATATTGTTTTCATCCAGTTTAGGCCAAAAGGTTGCACCGAGGTAACTGGATGACTAAGCTAAGTGACAGAAGTAGGCAGCACAAACATGGGACACATCTAGGAGTGGCACTGCAGTGGCAGACAGGATATCAGTTTTATAAACTATGCAATGCTCCAAAAAGCACATAATTCAAAGAAAAGAGGTGTAAGATGGAATTGTCCTTGGGCCTCCCACCCACTCTTAAGTTGCATATTAAACAGGACATGCAAAGTTTAACACACCAATAATTGGTTTGTTTGGACCCCCACAAAACAAGCTGGCAATAGGCAATGCACAAACTAGCTTTAGTACTTTAAATAGGAACAATGGGGGGTAATTCCAAGTTGATCGCAGCAGGAATTTTTTTTTAGCAGTTGGGCAAAACCATGGCCCTCATTCCGAGTTGATCGCTCGCAAGGCGATTTTAGCAGAGTTACACACGCTAAGCCGCCGCCTACTGGGAGTGAATCTTAGCTTCTTAAAATTGCGACCGATGTATTCGCAATAATGCGATTACTAACTACTTAGCAGTTTCAGAGTAGCTCCAGACTTACTCTGCCTGTGCGATCATTTCAGTGCTTGTCGTTCCTGGTTGACGTCACAAACACACCCAGCGTTCGCCCAGGCACTCCCACCGTTTCTCCGGCCACTCCTGCGTTTTTCCCGGAAACGGTAGCGTTTTCAGCCACACGCCCCTGAAACGCCGTGTTTCCGCCCAGTAACACCCATTTCCTGTCAATCACATTACGATCGCCGGAGCGAAGAAAAAGCCGTGAGTAAAAATACTATCTTCATTGTTAAATTACTTGGCGCAGTCGCAGTGCGAATATTGCGCATGCGTACTAAGCGGAATTTTACTGCGATGCGATGAAATATACCGAGCGAACGACTCGGAATGAGGGCCCATGTGCACTGCAGGGGGGGCAGATATAACATTTACAGAGAGCGTTAGATTTGGGTGGGTTATTTTGTTTCTGTGCAGGGTAAATACTGGCTGCTTTATTTTTACACTGCAATTTAGATTGCAGATTGAACTCACCACACCCAAATCTATCTCTCTCTGCACATGTTATATCTGCCCCCCCCCCCCCCCCCCCCGCAGTGCACATGGTTTTGCCCAACTGCTAAAAAATTTCCTGCTGCGATCAACTTGGAATTACCCCCAATGTCGTAATCAGCATCTGATTCCTCACCCCCATCAGTTGTGTACATCCTCTTCTTTACAGGCTATTAATTTGTCCCCGCTGGAATCCACCAACACAGGTGGATACCTGGAGGTAATTGCTGGTAAAGGTCTTCCTCGTTGAATTTGTAATTCATTTTGATGAACATCATCTTTTCCACATTTTGGAGATGTAACCTCCTACGGCGATCGCTGACAAAGGTTCCCGGCTGCGCTAAAAACTCTTTCTGAGTACACACTGGAGGGTGGGCAACTTAAGTAAAACAAAGCAAGTTTGTGCAAGGGCCTCCAAATTGCCTCTTTTTGCTGCCAGTATTGAAATGGACTGTCTGACATGCCTATTTAGATGCTATCACTGAAACAATCATCAACCATTCTTTCAATGGTGACAGCATAATATGCAGTGACAGTAGACATGTCAATAATTGTAGGCAGCTATTTCAGTCCGGACCAGATGTCAAAACTTGTTCCTGACTGATCTGCATCACCGCCAGGTCTCTTTGGAAAATTTAGTTTTTTCCTCGCAGCCACAGTTGCCGGAGAAATGAAGGAGGAGATGTTGCCGTGTCACGTTCCCCTTGAGCTGACAATTTTCTCACCAACAACTCTTTGCATCTCAGCAGATTTGTGCCCGTTGCAAAGAAAGACACAATGTATGACTTAAACCTAGGATCACGTACGGTCACCAAAATATAGTGATCTGATTTCAAGAGATTGACAACCCTTGAATCCCAGCAAAGCGAATGAAGGGCTTCATCTACAAGTCCAACATACTTAGCAGAATCGCTCCATTTAAGCTCCTCCTTCACTTTCTCCAGCTGCTTTTGCAAAAGCCTGATGAGGGGAATAATCTGAATCACGCTGGCTTTGTCCGAACTTCACATGTGCCAACTTCTAAGGTTTTGAGAACCTTGCACAACATGGAAAATTTTCTCCACTGTGCTTGACTCAGGTGCATTCCCACTCCTTTCCCTATGTCATAGGTGGATGTGTAGGCTTGAATGGCCTTTTGCTGCTTCTCCATCCGCTGAAGCATATAAAGGGTAGAATTCCACCTTGTTACTACCTCTTGCTTCAGATGATGGCAGGGCAAATTCAAGAGTGTTTGCTGGCGCTCCAGTCTTCGACATGCAGTTTCTCAATGTCGAAAATGTCCACAAATTTTTTTGGGCCACTGACAGCATTTCCTGCATGCCCATGTCATAAAAAAAAAATTCTGCACCACCAAATTAATTGTGTGAGCAAAACATGGGACGTGTTGGAATTTGCCCAGATGTAATGCTCTCACAATATTGTGGCATTGTCAGGTATCACAAATTCCGAGGAGAGTCCAAGTGGGGTAAGCCATTGTGCAATGATTTCCATTAGTTTTTTTAAGAGGTTCAGTGTGCCTCTTACTGAAACCAGTGATACACAGCATAGCCTGCCTCAGAATGAGTTGGCATTTGCTACATGATGCTGCTGCTGTTTGTGCTGCAGAAGGTAATACATCTACCCAGTGGGCTGTCACAGTCATATAGTCTTTAGTTTGCCTTGTTCCACTAGTCCACATATCTGTGGTTAAGTGGACAGTGGGTACAATGGCATTTCTGAGGACACTAATAACAGTTTTTTAAATGTCCTTGTACAGGCTGGGAATTTCTTGTCTAGTGAAGTGGAATCTATACGGAATTTGGTACTGAGGACACAGTATGTCAATCAACTGTCTAAATCCCACTAATGGTGGACACTGGACGCACATCAAACACCAGCGTAGTTCTTATAGCCTCAGTAATCCGCTTTGCAACTGGGTGACTGCTGTCATACTTCATCTTCCTTGCAAAGTCAGTTGTTTAGTTAAACTACAAGTAGTCTACTTGGTCCCCTTCTGGGATGAAGATCGACTCCCAGCAGCAGCAGCAGCAACAGCAGCAGCAGTAGGCATAGCACTCAAGGATCCTTCAGAGCAATTGGATACAGAACTACTTCCGATCCTGATTGAGGAGGAAATTGACGATGAGGATGTTTATGGTGGGGATTGCAGGCACTTGGATCCAACAGAGAAAAGGGAGGTAGGTGTCGCTGGACTGGTTACGTTCTTAGCCGAAGTTTCTGATTGTGTGATGCATGCACTGCAAGTGGAGTAACAGGGAGGTTCCTAGGTGGTTACGGTCCCTACCTCTACTTATAATGGCATTACAAAGGTAACAGTTGGCAAGACAGTAATTGTCCGGATGTGGGGAGAAATAATTCCACACAGAAGAAGTGGATCATTTTGTCTTTTTGCCATGCATAATAAACAAACGACATCCCCATCATCAAAATCCTCATTGTCAACATTCTCATTAGTGCCAGCTACACCAATATCCTCCTCATTCTGGTGTACTTCTACAGTGACATCCTCAATCTCAATGTCAGCACGTTGACTGTGTGTGCAATATGGTGGAAGGAGCCTCCTCTTCACATACAGTATTGGAAAGAACAGGCTTATACATCGCAACGGCATACACACTTGGACTCTCCTTGAGGATTGCTGATATTTCTGGATGCACAGTTGGTTCCTGTGCCTTAACAAGTTTCCTTTTCTTAAATCTTCGACAGGGAGGATGGCTTACATCATCTCATAATGATGATGTTCTCCGAGAACCGAACCCACTCCGCCCTAATCCCAACCCAACCTCTTTGCTCTTCACAAAATCTATGTCTCTCATTAACACTTATTACTTACTCCGATGCACGATTGCAGGACTTTCTGTGGAATACCACGCTCAATAAAACTTTACTGTAGTCTCCAAACCTTAAAGCGGCCACAGAAAATTCACCTATTCAGGCAAGCTTATCAATTTCAAGAACAACTCATGTAACCTTCATAAACTTTTAATTATATCCCCACTTTAAATTCCACACATACAGTATACTCACATATACTCACATATCTTCTCTTCCTTCACTTTCCTTTCCTCCTGACCTTGGTTCATCATTGCTTCTGTAATCTTCTCCTATCTGGCACCCCTGACAAATACCTCTTTCCACTCCAATTTATCTTCAAGCGTAGTAAACCTACCTCCCCTTTCTTACAAGCCCTTCACTGGCTCTCTTTCCCATTCAGGACCCATTTCAAGCTTCTCACATTTACTTACACAGCCCTCACCCACTCCTCTCCCAGTTACATCTCTGACCTTATCTTCCTTTACACTCCCGCCCATCCTCTTCTCTCTGCTAATGCAGCCGCCTCTCTTGCCTACTGATTACCTCCTCACACTCCTACCTCAAAGATTTTGCATGTGCTGCTCCCTTTCTCTGGAATTTTCTACCTCGCTCTCCCCCTCAGACACCGCTCTACAAAACTTCAAATGGGCTTTCAAGACACGGTTCTTCACCAAACCCAGCCATCTCTCATCCTAAGTCCTCTGTGGCTCATGCTCACATTCTACCCCATCTGTGTCTCACCCGTCTGTGTGGACCCCCTCTTAGAATTTAAGCTTTCACGAGCAAGGCCCTCTTCCCTCATGTGCTTTTACGTCTCTTACTTAACCTATCTTCTGTTCAATTCTCCTTTTGACGGCACCAAATAATTTGGTTTTCTGCCACCCTGATACTTATTTCAATGCTGTTGACTGACGTGGCTATGCTTATATACCCTGTACTTGTCCTATATTGTATTGAATTGTAAGTCACTCTCTTCTTGTTTTGCTTATTTGTTTATGTACTCTGTAATTGGATGTGGCGGATCCCTTGTGGCGGAATATAAATAAAGGATAATAATAATAATAGTTGCTGTGTGGCCATATCATGCAGCCTACCAGGAACATTTGCAATCTGGTGGACAACTATGTAATAGATAGCACCTATCCTAGGGGATAATTCAGACTGGATCGCTGCAGCATCACAGTCTGAATCCCTATGTGGAATGCGCCCGCACACCTCGGGAGCTCAGTGAGATGCTAAAAGATTGACAGCCAGAGGTGGTAGCGGGAGGCGGCGTGCCAACAGCGTTAGAACGCTGTTGGCGGGGCGAGGTCCAGACAATGGAGGCGTGTCCGGACCAATGCGGGGGTGGGCTGCGGTGGCTGTGTGACATCACATGCAGGCGATGTGACCCGGGACACGGCGAGTGGCGGCCTGCCAGCACCCAGGAGCTGCGCTGGCAGGTAGTTACTCAGCGGGTGCAAAAGCATTGCCGCTGTGCAATGCTTTTGCACTCTTGCGGAGGGTAGGGCCAGACATGTGGGATGGACTAGCCCTGCGCTGGGCGTCCCCCCGCATGTCTGAGAAACTGATCGTAGATATGCTAAATTTAGCACACCTACGATCAGATCTGAATTACCCCCCTTGTGTATCAATCCCTATTTTCCTATAGAGTGTAAGCTTGCAAGCAGGGCCTTCCTAGCTTTATGTTTGTTATTACCAAGTTTTGCTTTATCATTGTTTCCAAATGTAAAGCTCTATATAAGAAAATAGAATGGTACTGTTAGGCTCCTAATCAAATTCTACTTAAAAAACAGAACAGTACCATTCCATCTTCATGTTCTATGAATCCAGAATATCCCCAGTTTTGTAGTGGATATTGTCAAAGTCTAAAATATTATAGGCACACTCATCACGTACATACACCACACAGATAGCCTCCGTGCGGGTGCTTGTTCTGCTGTGCGTACACATACACACAAGCTACGTATAACCGCTCATGTGGTCTTGCTTGTTAGCACGTGGTATGAGTGAATACTGTAACATACGCATTCGCACAGAAAAGCCATCAAAAGCCATATTCAATATTTTACCCATATAATGCATAAATCACACTGTCTGTACATCCTTCTAATAGCAAGTTACTGTTCACTCATAAACTATTCTCCTAGAAACTCAAGCACAATGGGGGTAATTCCAAGTTGATCGCAGCAGAATTTTTGATAGCAACTGGGCAAAACCATGTGCACTGCAGGGGAGGCAGATATAACATGTGCAGAAAGAGTTAGATTTGGGTGGGTTATATTGTTTCTGTGCAGGGTAAATACTGGCTGCTTTATTTTTACACTGCAAATTAGATTGCAGATTGAACACACCCCACCCAAATCTAACTCTCTCTGCACATGTTATATCTGCCTCCCCTGCAGTGCACAAGGTTTTGCCCAGTTGCTATAAAAAATCCTGCTGCGATCAACTTGGAATTACCCCCCATGTACCAGACTGACTTGTTTACGCAAAGCTTTGTAATCCTATGAAGAAGGCAAATACCTTTGGTTACCCCATTGTTCTAGAGTTGTCCAGTATCTGTTGAAGACAGTAAATACTGGACTATCATTGTTTTACTTGAAACCAGGACAAACAAGAAGACAATATCCAGAAACCTTGTTTAATTTGAAAGAACTCGATTAGCAACAGCTGACAAACTACATACCAGACATTTAGATATCTGAGGTATAACATTCATAGTCTAAACTCTTGGAAATATATATATATATATATATATATATATTTCCTAACAAATTGTAATGGCAGGAATATATGTGTGTGTATGTATTTATGTATATGTATATATATATATGTATATCTTCAGGATGGAAATGGATAATCATATCATGTGTGGGATCATATTGTTCAGGGTCACATAAGCAGTAATCTAGTGGGTATGAGAATATTGTCACATATTGTAACAATAAGTTATTAAGAATACCAGATTTATGTATGATTAATGTGATGGGTTTAACTGGTCATGGGGCGGGACCTCAGATGCAAACAACATAAATCACATCTCAAGACTTAGCCATCGCCCACCGCTTGAGCTGACCAATGATCCCGAGTGCACAGGATATGTCCCACCTCTGAAACAATGGAAGAAGAGCATACAGTGTCTATTGTATCATGAACTGAACAAATGTATAAAAAGCCAAGCTACCTGGTCGGCCACACATTCTCTGAAAGTCATCTATCTTGACTGACCAAGGACCGGGACCGAGTGGCACTGGCAAAACAAACTTATGTATCATTGATTGTAGCCTGTATCTCTTATTGTGATTGTATTATTATTGCAACCCCCTGTTAGTAAATAACTGTTTGTGGGTCGGACCCAACATATTTAAATACAATTGGTGTCATGTTCCTTTCCTGCTAGGGGTTATATAGTGTATTCTGCCTCACATGTAGCTACTCCATGCTTACAGCGTAACTGTGTGCTTACGCAACGTGTACGCATCTGTTAGGGGTTACACACACACGCTTAGTGGTCACAGCAGCCTGCACAAATATAAGTTAAAGGTATTGCTTTTTCTGTCCTGTAAGTTAATCAGCTTTATCAATTGGGGGCACAGTCTGGTTTTTCACACACTCATAGACTTGCAGGCCATAGCAGACTTTGATCTATCATCAAAGGGTGGAGACGCATCTTTAAGTAAAACCTTTCCCTGGTTGCTTGGGTATTTTAAAACCCTCTTTCGTGCTGATTAGATCACATCTGCTCTGTCTAGTCTACAGAGGTGCTGATAGAACTCAGAGGAAACAGGAAAAAAGCTATTTAAAAATCTGTGTGTAAATTTTTTGCCGCCAAAAGCGTACACAAAGCGTACTGATATTTTGCATACTTTCCCACATATTGTTGCCATAGGTTACAACAGTCATTTTAGATCTGTGTGAAATCGGATACATATGTTTGCTATATAAATATTTGAAATAGCGTATTAAGGGTGTAATCATAAAACACAAAACACTGTTCCGGCCTGGTCACTTAGGTTTATACGGAAAAAATTGTGCGTTGTGTTAGTGAGCGATAGTAGTTGTTATTGCTCACATTTATAGAGATTGTGTGGTTTATTGAGTTGCGGACGCACGTTTGTATACGTGGTACAGACAAAGTGCAGAAGGGTACACGTGGCGCGGGGTCGCACACATAGTGTAAAGGCACGCACAGTCACGTGTTTACGCAAAGTTGCGTAGGCTTGCGGGAGCAAAAGTAAAACCACACGATAGTTGTTCAATTAAAGGCGGGATAGTATACATTTAATACAAATAGCACATAACTATCCGATTTCAAAAGCAGATTAGTGTAAGATTTTGTTTAAACTGTACTACCTCTGGGATAAGACTACTAGTCGCAGGGAGTGATATTTTCTGTACAGAAAAGAAACACAGTGTATTTGTGTGAGCTGAAAGTAGGAGTGAGTGGATTTAACCCTGGAAGTCGGGATCCCGCGGTGACACCAAGTAAGCGGAGGCTTGGCGGCGTAGGGCGGCTGACCTACGTTAACAGATAGAGAAATACGCAAATCGTGAGGTGATTTGCAGAGGAGCGTGATATAGAATTGTGCATTGTGAAGTTTAAAATTGTGAATTGAAGTAAAGATTTTGTGTTACGCTCCGGCTGAGGAGCGCAGCTTGTGGATTCGACTCCATTGATCGCAGGGCGGATAGATAACAAGTATCTATATATATATATATATATATATATTGGACCGCGCATTTGTACATGCGATACGTGGCGCAACGTGATACCACTTTTGCAAGCTTTTGCGCAAACTGTGGTATCATTAGCGCCGTGTAGAGCATACGCAAGCGTGCTTTGTGTATAACAAAAAGGGAAGTTTTCGCTGGTCTCTCTCAGGAAAATCTTCAACGGTGGATATTCACTGGAAAAGGTAAGTTACTCCTATAACTTCCAGTGAATAGAAATCAGTTAGGGTCCTCACTGGGTACGCGGGGGTCACTATTGGAGTCGTGGTACGTCAGCGGAGAAGGAGCGTGTGAAAGCGCTAGGTGTCTTTCACCACCTATTTGTGTTGTGCATTTGGGGATTGTGTATCAGGCAAGAAGTCCGCGATGAGATCCAAGTGCACAAGCAGTGGGCGTGTGGTCGCCAGGGTTCAGGCATGAGAGGGTTCAGGCAGGAGGGCCCAGGGGGTCAGCGAGGTTTATTATGTGTGAGAAATATGGTCCACGCATGGAGGCTTTTTGCAATGAATGGGTGCGTATGACTGCTGAAGATAGGGCACCATTCCCTAGGATGGGTAGTTTTGAATCAGAGGTATTACAGAACATAAGGATTAGAATATGTCTGATCAAATCTAGAAACCAAAGGGTCAGACATAACAACTGTTTAAAACTGTGGCAGCAAGAGGGGGAGGTGCAAAGGAAACTGACTCGCACAGCAAGTTCCAAACCTGGCAGGAATGTGAGTATGAACACACCATTACCGACACATGTCGAAGAGGAAAAATTGGCTACAACCAATGGTATATCTGTAAATGATAGTAAAATGCAAAATCAATGTGTTAACCCTAACCCTTGCAAGTTGTATCTTGTTTTGAATTCTCTCCAAGGTTATAGGTCACAGGAAGATGAAGGATCCAGCCTAATCTCAGCTCTCATTCAGGCAGTCACCTTACAGGAAACTCATGTGGGCCCGGCCCAACCAATACGAGCAGTAACAGTGTCTTCCACTGAAAGGACTGGTGAGATCACAGCCATCGGTAAGTGTGAGACTGTTCATTACACAGAGACAATAACACCTCACAGTGAGCAAATTAGGAATGGAATGGTTGGGTTACATCCTGTCTTGGAAATAGTAACTCCCAATAGGAGGACTGATAGACAGGGAGTAACCCTCACCAGGAATAATGCAATATAATGCCCGTGGACCAGATCAGAACTGCGTCAATCATTTCAGAATTCCCTGATCCCCGGAAGCATTTAGCCAGGTGTCAGAAGTATATCAAGGATCTGGGTAATGCCCATGAACCTGCAAACAAAGATTGTCGGATACTTTTGAAAGCGTGCCTACCCCCTAATATTGACAGCCAAAAATTTATTACGGGTTGTAAATTAGAGTCGGACGGTCCTATGACTGACGAACACAATCAGGAGAACGTGAAACGAATTAACATAGAACTAGGATTGTATTTCCCCACTGCTGTTAAGTGGAGCAAAATTTTCTCCATAAAACAGAGAGAAAATGAAATGACATATGAATATTTCCAGAGGGCCTTACAAATAAATGCTAGATACACTGGGGTATCGGATATAGGGAACAATGCGAATTACAGGGAGGTGGCTGTCTCTGTGCTAATGGACAGGCTCAATAAGGCATTGAGGGTCAGGGTGCAAACAGCTTTGCCTAATTGGAGAGGGGTCACAGTAGATAATCTCAGAGAGTGCATTATTGAACACCACAAGAATATCGCTATACGCATAGAACAACAGGAGGAGAGGTTGAGGACTGTAAGTATACAGGCTCTTACAGCAAAGTCCCATCTGCCTAAACCCCAGACCCTTGATGTTTGGAGAAGACCATGACTATGTTACATTTGTAGGAAGAAAGGGCATTTTGCCAGAGATTGTAGGAGTAGTAGGACACATAGTCAGTATAGACCCCCTAGAAAGAAAACACGAGCCACATTATTAAACACATAGACGGGACCAAGGGACATATAGTAAGGAATCACAAGCCATATAGAAAACACAAATTCGGCTAATGGGAATAAAACAAAATAAATGCAACGTTATCCTTTGACAAAACTTGCTGAGGTTAAGATGGGGCCTCTATGATTCTAAACTTTTCCCTATCAGAAATGGCCCCTGATTAACGTAACAGAAACTTTGTTAAATATGAAATACATATATTGTGCTCCCGCTCAAGAAGTACAATGTATGTTAGACACCCACGAAGACTAATATTGCATTTCACTGTTCTAGATTCATGTCCATCGCAGGTAGAGGAAATTATCTCACCGATACCGGGTTCCCTATGAACTTAGGATGGACAGGACACTGGATGGCTGGGATAGTCCCAGTAGAGATACAACACACACAGAATTTATTTTTTTTAAGGGGAGCAAACAAAGTAGAAAGTCATTCCCCATAGATAGTGCCCAATCCAGTTGTCAAATTTTATAAAATCTTCTTTACCTCTACAAACTTATCTATTACCAACCTCTATGTCACTGTTCTTCACAGTTTCATCTTACGTTCACCGACAGGAGGGTCCAATACATGGACCCGATTACAGTTCAAACACCACATGCCTAATTGGTCCTTCAAAGTTCTGCCCGAATCCAGTATATCTCACCAGCACAATGGCACCAGTATGACTGCAGTGTGCCTGGTCATACACAAAGGGTGGAGAATGGGAATACTGGTGAAGGGAGATTGTGTACAGACACCAATATGCATGATGGTGTGACAGCCTGTTGGTGAATGGCAAACCTGACATTTTCTTTTTTTATTATTATTCCCCTCTCTTCTCTCATCCAGATATGTTTTTACTTCACACAACTGATAACACACAACAGTTAATTGAAATGCAAAATTGTGTTCCGTACAGGAAAAGGCAGTCTGGAAGGCGAAGGGATATGGTAAGTGGCCCTCAGGACTTTTGACAGATGGACACGGTAAGCCAGTGGCTCCCAGAGCATATCTCCCAAGTCTAGCTGAGGCGGCACACGGTCTGACTCATCTGGGCAAGGAGGGTATGTGCAAGCTGGTAAGAGCCTACTGGAGTGCACCAGGGTTCTCTTCTCATGCAGGTAAGAAAGCAATGACATGTCTTACTTGCTTGAGGAAGAATATTGGTAAGGCAATACCAACAGAGCCATCCCATATCCCTCCTACAGACGGACCTTTTCAGGTAATACAAATTGACTTCATACAGTTACCACCCTGTAGGAATTTGAAATATGTGTTAGTTTGTACTGATGTCTTTTCAAACTGGGTAGAAGCATTCCCCGCTGCCACAAATACTGCTGTGTTCACTGCAAAGAAAATTGTGCAGGAATTTGTGTGCAGATATGGTATCCCTAGAATCATTGAAAGTGATAGGGGTACCCATATTACAAGTGAAGTCTTTCAGGTCATGTGCAAACTGATGGGTATTAATAGCAATCTGCATACTCCATACCGGCCACAGGCGAGTGCGAAGGTGGAGAGACTAAACAGCACTATTAAGAATAAGCTGAGCAAAGTAATGGCTGAAACTGGATTGTTGTTGCCAGAAGCATTGCCACTAGTGTTGTACAGCATCAGAACCACTCCCAGGTCACCGCTTAACTTATCACCCTTTGTAGTTCTTTTTGGTCGACAACCGCATGTAATGATAGACCCCCAGGATGATTTGAAATGCAATAACGAAATAACTGCAATACTTGGTTAGGATGAGCCAGCAGCTGAGAAATCAACAAAGAAATCTAAAGCTGGTGATTCCTGACATACCAAACATTGAGCCTGGAGATTATGTGATGATTCTAAATTTTTTACGCTCAGGTTGCCTCATAGACAGGTGGGAAAGACCATATCAAGTTTTGTTAACCAGCACGACAGCACTATAGGTTGCCGAGAGAGAGACTTGGGTCCACTCGTCCCACCGCAAGAAGGTCGCTGACCCGGAGAAAACTCGTGACAAAGAGCAAGGTGAAAAGAAGCTCGTATCACTAGAGAATTTGTTTCGGGAAAACTGAGAGGCAGGACTGTTGAAACGGCACCTGAGCACGGAGAACAACAAAATCAACAACGGTTGTCGTACCAGTTTTCTTTTTTTTCACCTCACCCCCACTGCATTTTTTTATTTTGTTTCCTTTCTTAATTTCCTTTCTGCTCCTTAACAAAATGGATCTACCTCAAGAGACTGCGTTTCAGGTTTTTCTGGTAATTCTGTTTTTGATCAGGACAATCTGTTTTGGTGAGGGTCCCAGAGACGTCGAGCAAGGATCTGGAATGGGTTCTGCTGGCGAGTACAGATTTGTAGGATCTCAGGAGCAGCACATCACTCTAGTAAAGGCTGGTATCAGTAAGCGCTCTGGTAGTCATGGAGCTCGGAGGCACTGTGAAGGGTTATTGTCTGATGAAAATTGTATATGTAGAAATTGCGAGAACATAGTCGAAGATGGGTGCATCCAAAGATGTCAGTCCAACATTAATGCCGACATGGGCCGACATCCGTTAAGTGATTACCACTCATTAGGGGGTAAGGTCTTAAACCAAACAGAATGTTGGGTGTGCTCACAGGTACCTCAAGGACAGAGCAAGTCAGGATTAGTACCATACCCTTTAACGATAGATGAGATACTCGAATTACGGGGTGGGAGACCGGTGGACAAGAAATTCAATATATCTAGGCCCCCTAGCTTGAAGCTCCACCAGTACAACGTAGATAGGTCCCTGTTGTGTTTTAATGTTTCCAATTTCCGAAAACCAGGAAATTGGGAAGTGACCTGGGATAACCAGATAATGACCTTTTCACACAGAGCTGAAAGGATTCCTATAGACTCTGAACTTGTACGCAAGATAGCCAACAGTGGAAAGTATTTTTGGTACAGGTATACACGTGGGATCAAAACCATGTGGGTTGAAAAAGTATCACAGGGGTATTGTGCCCACATCATTCAGCCCGATACTTGTACTGAGCAAATGAGAGAATAAGGGATTGGTTTCTTTACATGAAAGATCTGCAATATGGTGTTGTTACATTTTGTCCCGTATGTTCTCCCAGATGTTGCCTATTTCATATGTGGGAGGAAAGCGTACAAGTGGCTTACTTTGAGCTCTGAAGGGTTGTGTTATATTGGGAGAGTACTACCAGAGGTCATGACCATAGCGCACGATAAGATGAAAGACATTCACCGCAACGCTCAGACTCCTTATACTCATACCCATTATGAACACATCATCAAGAGGCACCTCATAGATAGGAAAGAGCACACAGCCTCTGATTTGATCCACGAATCCACCGGTATTCAGTTCCTTCTCGCATTAGAAATCACCCATACTGCCAGAGGAACTATAAATTATAGGTACATCCATGCCTTCAGGTATACAGGAAGGGAGTTACAAGCCTACAAGAAGGAATTGATCCAGCATAGGATGGTCCTTAATTACATTACGGCTGTGACAGGTGGGTACTGTGTTACTCTGGCAACTCAAATGTGCTGTATGTATATTACGAATAGCACCACGGAGATCATTGATCAAAAGATGGATGAGATCTTGCAGTTGAAGTGGGAGTTCAGGAGGAAACACAACCTTGCCTTGACCGCTGTGGGTAATGAACTGACCGGCTGGGTCTCATGGTTAAACCCACGCAAATGGTTTTTAGGGTTAGGAGAGTGGGTACAGAATGTAATTATGAGTGTGGGAAAGTTTCTCCTTTGTATCCTGGGTGTCGTCATAATTATTGGTCTAATATTCAGGTGTGTTCAAATCTTGACGCGGCGTAAGCACAGCACAAATTTTATGAGTCTAAGGAGCGGGGGCGTTGTTACAGCAGCAGATTTGATTTATGACCCATCTGTTGAAACAGTGTTATGATAAGGATTGCAAATGAATTTCATGGCCTGTTTCTTTCACCCTTTTTCTCTGTCTCCCCCTCTACCCAGAAACATCCAACCGGAAAAGACGTCAACCCTACCCAAATTTATGTGAATGTATTTTTATATATGTGTCTCACCTTCATCACTGCAACCCTCAGTTAATGGCACACTTAGACTGGTGTTATCCACATATAGTAGCACTCACATATGTTTCCCCCTCCATGTATCATCAGATAAATGTGCTCCCCATTTGTTGGTATTAGAAGCCGATAAGGTGAGGGTCAAAGCCCTTGCCCTAAAAGAGCTTGGTAGTTTTTGTTTGCCCATGTACAGACCCTTAATACGGGATAAGAAGGATTTAATGTATACTTTTGCAATACCTCGAAGCTTACTTAGAACATATACGGCACGATGATACATGCCCCTCAGACATTGATTCATACATACATGCTTTTTCCTATCCCACTAGGCTACACGTTTCCTACCTACAACTCTCTCCCGGTCATCCAAACTTTCTATATAATGTATAGATAATATTTTCAGTTTATTAGTTATGTGTGGCAGTTATTATTGACTGCCAAGGGGTGGACTGTCAAAGTTGAAAATATTATAGGCACACTCATCACATACATACACCACACAGATGGCCTCCGTGCGGGTGGTTGCTCTGCCATGCGTACACATACACGCAAGCTACGTATAACCGCTCACATGGTCTTGCGTGTTAGCACGTGGTATAAGTGAATATGGTAACATACGCATTCGCACAGAAAAGCCATCAAAAGCCATATTCAATATTTTACCCATATAATGCATTAATCACACACTGTCTGTACATCCTTCTAATAGCAAGTTACTGTTCACACATAAATTATTCTCCTAGAAACTCAAGCACAATGTACCAGACTGACTTGTTTACGCAAAGCTTTGTAATCCTATGAAGAAGGCAAATACCTTTGGTTACCCCATTGTTCTAGAGTTGTTCAGTATCTGTCGAAGACAGTACATACTGGACTGTCATTGTTTTACTTGAAACCAGGACAAACAAGAAGACAATATCCAGAAACCTTGTTTAATTTGAAAGAACTCGATTAGCAACAGCTGACAAACTACATACCAGACATTTAGATATCTGAGGTATAACATTCATAGTTTAAACTCTTGGAAATATATATACACTGCTCAAAAAAATAAAGGGAACAGTTAAACAGCACAATGTAACTCCAAGTCAATCACACATCTGTGAAATCAAACTGTCCACTTAGGAAGCAACACTGATTGACAATCAATTTCACATGCTGTTGTGCAAATGGAATAGATAACAGGTGGAAATTATAGGCAATTAGCAAAACATCCCCAATAAAGGAGTTGTTCTGCAGGTGGTGACCACAGACCACTTCTCAGCTCCTATGCTTTCTGGCTGATGTTTTGGTAACTTTTAAAAGCTGGCGGTGCTTTCACTCTAGTGATAGCATGAGACGGAGTCTACAACCCACACAAGTGGATCAGGTAGTGCAGCTCATCCAGGATGGCACATCAATGCGAGCTGTGGCAAGAAGTTTTGCTGTGTCTGTCAGCGTAGTGTCCAGAGCATGGAGGCGCTACCAGGAGACAGGCCAGTACATCAGGAGACGTGGAGGAGGCCGTAGGATGGCAACAAGGACAAAAAAAAGAAGCAATACTTCCCTGCGCTGGAAGTGTAGAGGCTGCAAATAAGTATATGTTCCGGAGTTATCAACCGGAAGACAAATAGTACCACAATACAAGAATTATACACAAATTGCGCTTCAACACTGGATAAATGGAATACTTCAGACCGGTTTGTTTCCCAAAAATCTTAAAGTCTCTAATCGATGTCTCCAGGAATTTTCTCCAACAAGATAGTACATAGAGGAAGAAAAACAAAAGAAAATTTCCAATGTGTGGTAATTTCTTAAGATGTAACAGGATTCATACAGAGGGACTATGGGATATAGAGTTTCCCCTCCTTAGAGTCTTTGTAAGATGTTCTGGGACCACCCGGAAAGTGTTTCAGTCATAAACACAGAATGCTCACTTTCTTGCTTACTTCAACATACGGATGTGGACTCCTATAAAGGTATCTTTAGGATCTTCAAGAAAAACTTCACTCCAGAGGGTTCCTAATTTACCAGGTTATTCTCCGGCATATGGGACATGGGAGGAAAAGCAAAGAGAGAAAATCCAATGTGTAGTGGTTCTCCCTCCGGCACAGAGCCAGGAAGAACGTCTGATTGGCCGTTTACTTGGTTGCCATGCCAACCCGTACTAACGGGGAATTAATGAATTTACATGGCTTTTAAAGGTTTTATTCAGTAGTTTTTTATAAGGGTCTGTTACTGTTTCCGATTCACTATACATAGAGACATATAACATGTCCCTAATTGAGACAGTTATTGTAGTTTCTCCACTGTGCATTTAAAAAGGGGTGGGATCCATCAGAGGATAAATAGATTGCTCTGGGATCCCACAACCACCCTGAGGAAGACCAGAGTAGTCGAAACGCGTTGGTGGCATGTTTTTTGTGTGAGAACTTGGTGATCCTTTGTCTTTGAGGCTCCCAGCAGATTGGGTAAGAACATTTGGGCCCTTTTTATGTTTCTTTACCCCTATTGGGAATTTTACAACTGCCGAGGCAAGGTGATCTTTGTTCCCATGTTTTAATGTACATATTTTTTGTTCAATAAAATCCGTTTGTTTATTACAAACACGGCTTTTTCTGGTGGAGATTAACTATGGATGCATTTTAAAAGAAACCGCTACGTGAACATACCCTGCATACTTCAAGTAAGCCCACGTGTAAGCGTGTTATGTCAAGAGTTTTAAGAAATGATTTATGCCGAACAGTTTGAAAGATACCTTTATATGTTTACAATGGCCTAACTTTATGTAAGCCTTAAAGTGAGCATCTCGTATTTGTGATCCATCACACATTAGTTTGGGTGGTCCCCTAACGTGATATAACGACACAGAGGAAAAGGGATCTATCTGTACTTATCTATATATCCCCCATACCCTCATTTTCACGGTTATAGAGAACCACTACACATTGGATTTTCTCTCTTTGCTTTTCCTCCCATGTCCCATATGCCGGAGAATAACCTGGTAAATTAGGAACCCTCTGGAGTGAAGTTTTTCTTGAAGATCCTAAAGATACCTTTATAGGAGTCCACATACGTATGTTGAAGTAAGCAAGAAAGTGAGCATTCTGTGTTTATGACTGACACACTTTCCGGGTGGTCCCAGAACATCTTACAAAGACTCTAAGGAGGGGAAACTCTATATCCCATAGTCCCTCTGTATGATTCCTGTTACATCTTAAGAAATTACCACACATTGGAAATTTTCTTTTGTTTTTCTTCCTCTATGTACTATCTTGTTGGAGAAAATTCCTGGAGACATCGATTAGAGACTTTAAGATTTTTGAGAAACAAACCGGTCTGAAGTATTCCATTTATTCAGTGTTGAAGCGCAATTTGTGTATAATTCTTGTATTGTCGTAGGAGGGCAACAACCCAGCAGCAGGACCGCTACCTCCGCCTTTGTGCAAGGAGGAACAGGAGGAGCACTGCCAGAGCCCTGCAAAATGACCTCCAGCAAGCCACAAATGTGCATGTGTCTACTCAAACGATCAGAAACAGACTCCATGAGGGTGGTATGAGGGCGCAACGTCCACAGGTGGGGGTTGTGCTTAAAGCCCAACACTATGCAGGACGTTTGGCATTTGCCGGAGAACACCAAGATTGGCAAATTCGCCACTGGCGCCCTGTGCTCTTCACAGATGAAAGCAGGTTCTCACTGAGCACATGTGACAGACGTGACAGAGTCTGGAGACGCCAAGGAGAACGTTCTGCCTGCAACATCCTCCAGCATGACCGGTTTGGCAGTGGGTCAGTAATGGTGTGGGGTGGCATTTCTTTGGGGGGCCGCACAGCCCTCCATGTGCTCACCCGAGGTAGCCTGACTGCCATTAGGTACCGAGATGAGATCCTCAGACCCCTTGTGAGACTATATGCTGGTGCGGTTGGCCCTGGGTTCCTCCTAATGCAAGACAATGCTAGACCTCATGTGGCTGGAGTGTGTCATCAGTTCCTGCAAGACAAAGGCATTGATGCTATGGACTGGCCCACCTGTTCCCCAGACCTGAATCCAATTGAGCACATCTGGGACATCATGTCTCTCTCCATTCACCAACACCACGTTGCACCACAGACTGTCCAGGAGTTGGCGGATGCTTTAGTCCAGGTCTGGGAGGAGATCCCTCAGGAGACCATCCGCCACCTCATCAGGAGCATGCCCAGGCGTTGAAGGGAGGCCATACAGGCACGTGGAGGCCACACAAACTACTGTGCCTCATTTTGACTTATTTTAAGGACATTACATCAAAGTTGGATCAGCCTGTAGTGTGTTTTTCCACTTTAATTTTGAGTGTGACTCCAAATCCAGACCTCCATGGGTTAATAAATTTGATTTCCATTGATAATTTTTGTGTGATTTTGTTGTCAGCACGTGCAACTATGTAAAGAACAAAGTATTTAATAAGAATATTTCATTCATTCAGATCTAGGATGTGTTATTTTAGTGTTCCCTTTATTTGTTTGAGCAGTGTATATATATATATATTTCCTAACAAATTATAATAGCAGGAATATATGTGTGTGTGTGTGTGTGTGTGTGTGTGTGTGTGTGTGTGTGTGTGTGTGTGTATATGTATGTATATATATATATATATATATATATCTTAAGGATGGAAATGGATAATCATATCATGTGTGGGATCATATTGTTCAGGGTCACGTAGGCAGTAATCTGGTGGGTATGAGAATATTGTCACATATTGCAACAATAAGTTATTAATAATACCAGATTTATGTATGATTACTGTGATGGGTTTAACTGGTCATGGGGCGGGAACTCAGATGCAAACAACAGAAATCACATCTCAAGACTTAGCCATCGTCCACCGCTTGAGCTAACCAATGATCCCCAGTGCACAGGATATGTCACACCCTCGAACCAATGGAAGAAGAGCATACAGTGTCTATTGTATCATGAACTGAACAAATGTATAAAAAGCCAAGCTGCCTGGCTGGCCACACATTCTCTGAAAGTCATCTATCTTGATTGACCGAGAACCAGGACCGGGTGGCGCTGGCGAAACAAACATATGTATCATTGATTGTAGCCTGTATCTCTTATTGTGATTGTATTATTATTGCAACCCCCTGTTAGTAAATAACTGTTGGTGGGTCAGACCCCAACATATTTAAATGCAATTGGTGTCATGTTCCTTTCCTGCTAGGGGTTATAAAGTGTATTCCGCCTCACGTGTAGCTACTCCGTGCTTACAGCGTGACGGCGTGCTTAACCAACGTGTACGCATCTGTTAGGGGTTACACACACACGCTTAGCGGTCGCAGCGGCCAGCACAAATATAAGTTAAAGGTATTGCTTTTTCTGTCCTGTAAGTTAATCAGCTTTATTAATATCATAGAAGGATCTGTAGGATCTCAGAATGTTCACAGCAGCAGATTTTCAGAATGTTCACAGCAGCACAAAATATTTCAAGATATGAATTCGAACTCGATGGTCAATTGTCTTTTTTCAACCTTAGTTACTATGTTAATTTCTCGATCTTGAGGGAAGTGTCCACAAATGTGATTGTACAGTATGTAGTAAAAATAAATCAGCTAATCCGGAGCTACCGTAAAGCCCCGTACACACGGGGAGATGTGTGCTGAGTGATCTAGCACAGACCGCTCAGCACACATCTCTCCCCCCGCTCAGAACACAGCGCAACGTGTTCTGAACAAGGGAGGGGGGAACGGGGGGGGCGCTCACTTCACACAGCAGTGAAGTGAATGATCTACTAGATTTGGCAAGCATGCATGCCAAATCTAGAGTCAGCGACAGAGACGCGCGGGGCTGCGCATCGCTATCACAATGGGCATACACACGGAATCTCCTCCGTGTGTACCCCCCTTACGTTTGGCATATGGCAGCCTCAGTTACTCACACAGACTCGCAGGGGTGATCTAATTAAATTGACTCCTAGAAATCTGAAAAATAAACATTCTTTGTTATTGGTTTCTTTTAGCAAAACTGCTATGCAAACACTGCTCCATACTGTATGGAACCCTCATATATGCAGCATAGTCTAAATTGAGAGAAATCTCTATCATGGAACCCTGAGCTATCAAACAAATGTATGTCTGTAAAACTAATTTAAAAACTGCAATAATGCTGCCCTTTTAGTGTAAATGTTGCTTAGTGATATTTTGCACTTATGTTTGTATGATAGTACCCATTTATACAGGTGAAAGCATGATGCAGTGAGTCATAATGGTGGTTGATGAGGCAGGGGATGGAAAGTGAAAGTAGTACTTCAATGTAACAGTTGACTTGTTTACTAAGGAATCCAAATATCTTTTGATAAATATGCCTTTTTTGGAGATGCAACAGGTTGTAGGGGTGGCCCCATTGTGTAGCTGGTCATCTGAGAAGTAAGAGTTTCTGGTCTTCTTTACCAGTGAGCCTCATGGGATATATTCAATTAAAGTCAAATCCATTCCAACATGGTTTTGCCCAACTGCTAACAAATTTGCTGCTGCGATAAACTCTGAATTGCCCCCATTGTCTGCTACTACAGTATAAAGAAGAATAGAAACACCCAGGGGTTAAAGTGAGCCGGAACGGGGCGGAACTGCATTCCGTCAGTTCGCCTTGGAGACGGAATGCAGTTCCGCCTCCTCCAGCTCACCTAACTCAATTGGTGCTTTGCGCCGAACGGAGATGCCGGGCGCCCGCTGAGATCGCCCGGGTCTCGCTCTCCACAGTGGAAGCCGGATCTCACTACTGAGCTTCGGATTCCAGCCCTGTCAGTGCGTGCTATGAGAGAGACGTCATGACGTCTCTCTCATAGTGCAGAACAGCGGAAGCCGGGAGGACTGCTGCGGTCGGATGTGGGAGCTAGGCTTGGTAAGTATGGTGTTTTTAAAAAAAATATGATTCAGTGTAAGAGGCGCTGGTACTGGGAGCAAACTACAATGGGGCAAACTAGACTGGGGCTAACTACTGGAGGCAAGTTACTGGGGGCAAACTAGACAGGGGCTAACTACTGGGGGCAAACTAGACAGGGGCTAACTACTGGGGGCAAGTTACTGGGGGCAAACTAGACAGGGGCTAACTACTGGGGGCAAACTAGACAGAAGCAAGCTACAAGGTGGCAAACTACAGGGGGGCATTACTACTGGGGGCATTACTACTGGGGGCAAACTACAAGGGGGATAAACTACTGGGGGCAAACTACAAGGGGGATAAACTACTGGGGGCATAACTACAGGGGGCATTACTGCAAGGGGGCAAACTGCAAGGGGGCTAATCTACTGGGGGTATAACTATAGGGGCATTACTACTGGGGGCTAAACTACAAGGGGGGCAAACTACTGGGGGCCAAACTACAGGGGCTAAATTACTGGGGGCATAACTACAGGGGGGCTAAACTTCTGGGGGCATAACTAACGGGGGCAAACTACATGGGGGCTAAACTACTGGGGCCATAACTGCAGGGGCTAAACTACAGGGGGCATTACCACTGGGGGCTAAACTACAGGGGGGGATAAACTATATGGGGCAAACTACATGAGGCCTAACTACTGGGGGCATTACGTACTGGGGGGGGTAAACTACTGGGGTCATAACTGCAGGGGCATTACCACTGGAGTCATAACTGCAGGGGCATTACCACTGGGGGATAAACTACTGGGGGCATAACTACAGGGTCTAAACTACAGGGGGCATTACTACAGGCAACATTACTACTGGGGGCAATACTACACAGGGGCATTACCATTATTACTAATATTACTAATATTACAGTATTACTAATGAGGGCGTTGTAAAGGGGGCACTTCAAAAGGGGTATCACTCCTGGGGACATAAGGGACACTACTACTGGGGGCATTGCATAAGGGGCACCACTACTATGGGCTCTATATAAGGGGCACTACCACTGTTGGCACTACCAGTACAGTGGACATTGCATAAGGAGTACTACTACTGTGGGCATTATGTGTATTAGGGGTGCTTCTACTGTGGGCAGTATTACTATTGTGTGACCACGCCCCTTTCTTCTTGAGACCACATCCCTTTACCTTTATTGCATGGGCGCTGGGGGGAGAGGGGGGAGTTCCACCACCTCTCTAGGACCACTTTAAGCACTGGAAACGCCTGTTTGGAAGGGTGCGCACCCAGGACATGGCCTAAGGGGGAACACCACTTAGCATTGCAGTACATTGCACACTAGAAGCATTACACACATTAATGATATGCTGGTCTACTCTACATGAACAAATGCATTTCCTTAAATAAGTAAAACTTAGGTTCCTGAAACTACCATAGAAGGAAATAGGAGCCTTTCAATACTTTTAACAACAATGCTGGATGCCAGCCAGCTAAGGCAATCTTATCTACAGTATAATAAGTTGGCCGCAATACTTGCAATGCATTTATTCATTAAAAATACCTGTTTGATGTGATGCGATGCCAAATGAAGTAGAGCTCTGGCATAGTTCCAAAAGCTGACCAATTCTTAACCTTACACTAGGTAATACATCAACAGGATCAAATCAAGGAAATTCCCATGTAAGGTCAACATTAGTCACAACATCTGTGGGAAGTAATGGAAATAGTAATAGGAAATGCTTCAGCTCAAACTGTTAACACAAAAACAAAGCTACTATGCAAAACGGAAAACGAAATATCTCCTTAATACAAGTATGTCTGAAGTGGAGTATTACATGGACTTCAGATTATTACCACTGATGTTGTATTTGCATGACAGGAGAGGACAGGAAACATTACAAGTAAGGATCAAATAACTTTTTTCAATTATATTTTATTGACTTTTTACCATTACACAGTCTTAAAGATGTGGGTACTGATAAAATGGACCAGTTGGGTCACGTCAGCATAAACCCACTCCACCCTTGTGTGTGCCCCCCCCCCCCCCTGTAATAATTACCTATACCAGCCAGAGATCTCATTTGCTGGAATGTCCTGTCTTCTTTGTGGCAGTGAGAATGTATGTCAATGCAAGTCAATCTTTTTCTACAGTTTTTGTGTTTATTCCAATTTTAAATGTATATATGTTCCTACAAACTCCACCATGCCCAAGCAGTCAATTCCTACCAGGTTTTGCTGATACCTGTATTTACTGTAGTTTTCACCATGTATAATTACCCTTGGCAGCCACAATTTCAAGGTACCATGACAAGCCCCCCTGCACTATTTTGCAGCATTCCAATTTTCTTAGGCATTCCAGCCCCAACCTGGGCTAACTGATAGGGCTGGTTCAGAGAAATCCCATGCAGAGGGTGTCAAAATAACCAGTGCCAGATTAAGGTCCACATGGGCCTGGAGCTGAAATTAATGAAGGGCCTATTGTGTGCCATCACAGGGAGTGTGGCCAGTGCTGTGGTGGTGTGATTAGTAATGTGGGGAGGGGTCCTGTGCGGCAGCATCCAGGGGTGTAAAGTCATTCTAGTGGCAAGTTCGAATTTGGAGCTCATGGGCTCCTTTATGTTCATATGTGCCTACAGTATGCCTATATGTACTCCTCTACATCCATTTTTGGTTATGTCTGTATGTGCCTATGTTTATATGTGTTCCTCTATGGGCTGGGTATGGGATCCCAACAGTGAAGATGCTGGCGGCCAGAATACGGACAGCAGCATCCTGACAGTCAGAATCCCGACATTTCATGGTAAGTATACTAAGCCTACCCCTTACCCTCTCCATAACCCTCCTTCAGCCTAACCCTAACTCTCCCCTCATGCAGCCTAACCCTAACCCTCGCCTCCGGCAGCCTAATTCTAACATTTCCCTCCCACAGCCACCCTAACCTTCACCATAGTGCCTAACCCTAACCTCTCCTCCCGCAGCATAACCCTAACCCTCCCTGGCACACTTGCATTTGAGAAAGGAGAGAGAGAGAGAGAGAGAGAGAAAAGGGGAGGAGAGAAAAAAGTGGGCAGAGAGAAAGCGGGGATGAGAGAAAGAGGGGGAGAGAAAAAAGGGGGAGGGAAAGATATAAAAGGGGATGAGAGAGAGAAAGGGGGAGAAGGAAAGAGATAAGGAGTGTGAGAGAGAGGGGGAGAGAGATAGAAAAGGGACAAAGTAATATGAGAAATAGAGAGAGATACATGAGAGGGACAGAGAGAAAGGGAGAGAGAAAGAGAAGCGGAAAAGAGAGATAAGGGAGTACAGAGAGAGCGAGAGAGAGAAAATGGGAATAGACAGAGAGAAAAGGGGAGACAGAGAAAGAGAAAGCAAGGAGGAGGAGAGAAGTGGAAGAGAAATTGGAAGAGAGAGGGAGTAAGGGGGAGGGGAGAGAGAGAAGGGGGCAGAGAGAGAAGGGGAGACACTGGTGAGACACTGAGAGAGAAGGGGTAGACAGAGAGAGATAGAAGTGGGGAGACACAGAGAGAGAGAGAAAGCAAAGGGGAGACAAAGAGAGAGAGAAGGGGGAAGATACAGAGAGAAAGAAGGGGAGACTGAGAGAGAGAGAGAGGTGAGAGAGAGGGGGGATAAGGACAGAGAGGAGAAAAAAGGAGGGAGACAGAGAAAGACAGAGAAAAATATAAGGGGGGAGAGAAAGAGAGACAGGGATAAGGGTGGGAGACAAAGAGAGGGAGAAGGGTGGGAGACAGAGAGAGAGAGTAGGGGAGAGACATAGAGAGAATGAGAGAGAGAGATGGGAGAGAGAGGGGGAGAAGGTGGAGACCGAGGGGGAAAGTAGAAAGAGGAGAAAGGGGGAGTGGAGGGAGAGAGAAAGGGGAAGACAGATAGAGAGAACGAGAAGTGGGGAACAGCAAGAGAAGGGGGAAATTTAGGGAGAGAGCGGGAGAAGGGGGAGCGATAAGAATGAAAAGGGGAGAAGGGGAGAGAGCGAGAGAGGACAGAGAAAGCGGGAGAGAGAGAGAGAGAGAGAGAGAGAGAAAGGGGATAGAAGGGAGGAGACGGGCATAGAGAAAGAATGGGGGACAGAGAAAGAGAAAGGGAGACAGAGACAGAAGGGGGGATAGAGAGAGAGGAGGAGGAGAGAGAGAAAGGAGGAAAGAGAAAGAGATAAAGGGGGAGAGATAAAGAGGGAAGAGAGAAAGCGATAAAGGGGGTGAGAGAGGGGAAGAGAGAAGGGGGTAGTAGGGGTTGGAAGTCAAAAATAGAAGAGAAAGGGGGAGATAAAGATAGAGGAAGAGAGAGAAGGGGTAGACAGAGAGAGAGAATGGTGGGAGACAGAGAGAAAGAAAGAGAAGGGGGGACAGCGAGAGAAGGGGGGACTCCGAGAGAGAGAGAGAGAGAGAGAAGGGGAGAGGTGACAGTGAAAGATGGGAAAAAAGGGGAGAGAGGACAGAGAAAGCGTGAGAGAGAAGGGGGAGAGAGAGAAAGAAGGTGGTCGGAGAGAGAGAGCAAGAGAGAAGGGGGAGATGCAGAGAGAGAGAGAAAGAGGGGGGAGACAGAGAGAGAGAAGGAAGAAGAGAGTGGGAAGAAGTGTGCATGAGTGAGAGAGAGAGAGAAAGGGTTCAGACAGGCATCCCTATCCCCCCCACACCCAGTACATGGGGCACTATGTAGCTCCTCCCTCACACCGCTCCCTGCCCTCAGGTTTCACTGTGTACCTATGATAGCAGCAGGTCCCCCAGTCAT
Source organism: Pseudophryne corroboree (assembly GCF_028390025.1). NCBI lineage: Eukaryota > Metazoa > Chordata > Amphibia > Anura > Myobatrachidae > Pseudophryne > Pseudophryne corroboree. The sequence goes on along the minus strand of NC_086449.1, from coordinate 302,161,475 downwards.
CGGCGCCGAGATGCGGGTTCCCAGTCATCAGCTCCGAGCAGCGGGTCCCAAGTCATCAGCGACTCACAATACATAAAATTCCTAAGAACCAAGACTAGATAGGCCACATCTCATGCAACACTTAAGGTGCCCACACACTATACAATTTTATGCACGTTTTAGATGCGTTGAAACGTTAAAACATTAAAAATCATGCAAACCATGCAGTTTCCAGGAACGATAATGATCCGATGCACGGTCCCGGTCGTATCTTCAGATCTTCCCTACTTCAGGGAAGATTTGGCAATCTCGTTAGTGATTTGGTTCAGCTCGTTTGATAGGTTGTTTGTCAAAAATGAACACTTTGCATGATATTGTTTGTCCAGTACTGCCAGCGAGCTGCCAGGGAGTTCAAGGGAAATCGTTAACGGCATTGCATCATCTGCGATTCTTTTAGTGTGTGGGGACATTTACAGTACATGTGCATAAGCAAACTGCACGTGTACCTCTGATCTTTCTCTCTTATTGTTGAAGGCTGTCAGTGCAAGTTGCTCTAAACACTGTAAATGGTGTTGGCATTTTATTACACATACACAATCCAACTGCATTTTTTAAGCATTAAATCCAGAACAGTATATATGGTGAACAAAAATCCCAAACTGTGTAACTATACTGTTCAGGTATAGTATACTGACTGGGACATATACCTTTGTGGCTGAAGTGCTTGCTTTGTTTGTCCTCCCCACAAAACAATTTTTTTAGAAGGACTAGCTCCGATCACTTATGTTGAGAATGTTGACGATGAGGGTGTTAATTACATTATAATCTTGTACAATAAATTTAATGTCTTCGCCACAAATGACGTAATGTGGCAGAGGTGCCTAGATGGTTAATGTTCCTACTTCTACTAACTTTGGCCTCACAAATGGAGCCGATGCCTTCACAAACACTGTCAAGATTGGGGTAACAATAATGCTACACCCAAAAGGGTGGCTTTTTTGGAATCAGCAAAAAACGCTTTTCAAGACAGACATTTCCAGTGGTGCATAAGCTTCCACTGAGGCAGAATGTGTTGGCACTATTAAAACTCCATGAACCCACAAACCCCCTCTAGGGGTAGTTACCAGGGCCAAACTAGATGGCACACATGCAGGGGTGCGGGAAGCAAATAAATGCCTACAACAAGAGGACATAGTATTTAATCTATCCTCTAGGACAGACATGTCAAACTCATGGGCCGCATGTGGACCACAACACATCCTTTTGCGGCCCAATTTTATTTAAAACAATGAAATGCAGCTTAGCTCCGATTGGGCAGCATTCACCGCTCACCGTTCTGCACAAGAAGACAGTTATAGAGATGGGGAAATGTGGGAAAGCTGCTTTGCATGCCCAGCTGCCTCTGCAAAGCTCTGCCCCCCACCGCATCTCTGATCTCTGAAGCCATGACGCCCTGTATGCATATGTGCCCGACTGCCCTGTGTACTCAGCTGTAATCATTGCAGGAGGATTCTTCTGGAAACTGGATAGAAAAACATCTCTCACTGAAGAAAGGTACATTGGAGGGGGCTGGCACAGGGGTCAGAGGCTTAATAGACACAGTAGGCACCGAGGGCGGTGAAAACGTACCATCCAATCAGCTCATAACTGTCATTTTTCAAACACAGCCTGTAACATGACAGTTAGAAGCTGATTGGCTGGTACTTTATCACCATGCAATTTATCACATTCCAAGGTTTGATAAATCTGGGCCTGAAAGAGGAGAGGGGGCCGCACAGTGATATATGAGGGGAAATAACACAGCTCCCACTATTAAAGTTATTTTTTTTCTCGATACTTGACATCTCTTTAATTATACTTTATTGTTGATTTTTCCGATTAACCTTTCAAAATTGCATATGACTTTTTCTTTCTTCCTTGTGGGCCACACAAGACATAGACCTTGATTATTCGGCCCAGTTGGGATTTTGAGCTTGACATGCCTGACTGAGGATGTACATCATGTCATCAATAAAGGATTATCATCTGTGCCTACACAATTTCTGAATGTATTTCAGAACAAAATTAATTTGTTTAAATTCAACAGACGCCTCAAATTTAAGGAACTATTTGGGAATGACAGCTCCCGGACTGCGACTCTGACTATAAGAAAAAAAATCAGTCTTTGAACCTACGTCAAACAGTGCGAGCATTTAAGATGTTTACAAATTTTATGGATAATACCATGGAAGAAAACACCACCAATTAAACATCAAGGCAGGTCCAATTTATTATAGACAGAGAAAAAGGCACTGAAGGATTTAGGTGGACATACAGACATCATTATCCACCCCACCGATTAGAGGAGCGGGATAGTCATTCAGGATGTGACAACATATAAAACAGAGCTTTATAATCAACTTTCAGACTCCAATACATACAGGCAGTTATCACTGGATCCAACTTGTGTGTAGAAAAAGGAACTTGATTCTCTGCCTAATACTGCATGTTCAAATGGGTGTAGTATGGTATGCCGGCGGTCGGGCTCCCGGCGACCAGCATACCGGCGCCGGGAGCCCGACCGCCGGCTTTCCGACAGCGTGGCGAGCGCAAATGAGCCCCTTGCGCCACGCTATTTTATTCTCCCTCCAGGGGGGTCGTGGACCCCACGAGGGAGAATAAGTGTAGGTATGCCGGCTGTCGGGATCCCGGCGCCGGTATACTGTGCGCCGGGATCCCGACAGCCGGCATACTGAAGACCACCCGTTCAAATACTATAATTTCACCTTCTATCCGTGAAGCCTTGATAGTTGATTGACTGATAATCTCAGTCATCTACACTATACCTAAATTGCATAAAAATGCTTGCAATCCAGCAGGCAGGTCTATCATAGCTGCCCTAGATTCCCTGTATTCCCTGTATTATCGTGTGTCTCAATATCTTGACCAATTTTTGCAACCATTGGTCTAGTCACAGCCTACTTGTCTCAAAGACACTACTGCATTTACTCGGATGCTGCAGAAATTGTCTCCACTACCCCAGAAGTATTTAGTCTGCACAGTGGATGTATGCAGTCTGTATACTAGCATTCCCCAATTGAGAGGCGTAGAAGCAATTTGTAGGTTTGTGACGGGCAATCCTAATTATTCTGGTCCAGATGTGCAATTTTGCACTAAATTATTACAGCTGCTGCTATCCAGACATTATTTCTTGTTTGACAGTAAGTTTTTTGTACAACAATCTGGGTGTGCCATGGGATCTTGCATGGCACCCAACTTTGCAAAGATAATTATGTGTGAAACTGACCAGGATTTATTTTTTACTGATTTCAACACTGGTCAATATGGTTGGCCGGATGTAACCAGGTTTTGCCTTGTAAACGTCTACTGCTTTAAAAAATATACTAGCTTGGCCGGACTCTCGGAGCTCCGGCCGTCTCGCAAGCCATTACATCCGGCCCATTAAAGCGTATGGTCACTATAGAGATGAAATTTTTACTATTGTAAGGAACCGAAAAAAGTTTTATGGAGACCATGGACTGTATCAACTTGATGCACACAGCAATCAAATTCACTTTTTAGTGTAGTTACTCACATGTCCATTTTTGGGATGTTTTGGCATCCATTATTGATTTCAATAAACTAATCACTATACTACAAACCTGCTAATAGAAATACTGCACTACAAGCAACAAGTCATCATGTACCTTCTTCCAAATGGAGTTTACCATATTCACAGTGAAAAGAACCGACAAATTTGCACTGATCCTATAGATGCTGCCAAACAGATGGATCACATGCTGTTAAAAGTTCTTGAACAGAGGATACCATTGGAAAACCTTGAATCAAGCTAAAACAAAAGCACTAAAATTGACACGAGAGTCTTTATTTTATTATTTATTTATTTATCAGTTATTTATATAGCGCACACATATTCCACAGAGCTGTACAGAGAATATTTGCCCATTAACATCAGTCCCTGCCCCAGTGGATCTTACAATCTATATTCCCTATCATATGTACATACAGACACATTCATGCTAGGGTTAATTTTTTGTTGGGAGCCAATTAACCTACTAGTATATTTTTGGATTGTGGGAGGAAACCGGAGTACCCGGAGGAAACCCACATGGGGAGAATAACTCCGCACAGTTAGGGCCGTGGTGGTAATCGAACCCATGATCTCAGTGCTGTGAGGCAGTAATGCTAACCATTACACCATCTGTACTGCCCTCTCATCCCATTCTAATGAGGATCCTGGTAATCGAGTTATTTGGACACAAGAATTTTCTATCGCCAGTTCAACTCTGATGCTGATTGTTAAGCGTATTTGGCCAATTGTGTATAAGTATAAAGAACTACCAGGTCTCCATAATTCATCTATTCTCCCGTCATTTAGATGAGATAGAAAGATTAAAGATGTAGTCATACACAATGACATCTCTAAACATAAAGAAGTGGTCCTCACCCATTTTCTAACATACAAATCGTGCAATTATAAGCGTACAGGCTACACGAGTTGCAGTTATCTACAAACTGGAAATACATTTTTACAACCCCGGTCCTGCAAGTTATTCTACATTCGTCATGTTGTTACCTGATCCAGTAGATATATTGTGCCCCTCTGGGCTGTCATACATCAGGAAAATTACCCGTCAATTGGAAGAATGAATGGCTCAACATAGATCACATATTAGAGCAGACTTGGAAGGCAAATTAGCAAATCAGCCAGTAGCCAGACACTTCAAGGACTTTAATCACAATTTATAGATTGGATACCGCCAAATTGTAGAGGACGGGATCAGGGCAAAATCCTTCTACAGCATGAAGCACAATGGATCTACACCCTACAAACAGTCCAGCCATTTGGATTAAATTACACTTTCTCCTATACTGTAGTTGCTTTTTATAATTTTTGCTAGTGACCAATGACTGCTAGGTCACACCAGTATTTATATTAGAGATGAGCAGGTTCGGATCCCTGAGATCCGAACCCTATGGAACCGCCCTACCTGAGTACGGATCCGTGTCAAGCTCAGGTTTTCCCGCCTGACTCGGAAACCAGAACGAGGCAAAACGTCATCATCCCGATGTCGGATTCTCACGGGATTTGGATTCTATATAAGGAGCCGCGCGTCGCAGCCATTTTCACTCCAGTTTTGGATGGTGTAGTGAGAGGACGTGTCTCCGTCCTCAGTGTCTGTGTGGGCGGGAAAGTGGGGTGGCGATTCTAGTGCTGTCTTGTGCTGCTCAGTCCAGTGTAGTCAGCGTCTTATGCTGCATCAGTCCAGCCAGTCACAGTGTTGGTATCCTCTGCTGTTATATGTCCCCAGGGCTGCTAGCTGCTGTATAAATCCCTTGCAGTTTTGCTGTGTTGTCTTGCATTAGACCAGGGGTAGTGTCTTGTGCAGCATCAGTCCAGTGACCAGTCACAGTGGTGGTGTCCTCTGCTGCCATATATCTAGTGTTACTGGTGTATAATACCAGTGATATTTCCATATAAATCCTGTGATATTGCCGCATAATTGCCGTGATACTGGCGTATAATTACAGTGATATTGCCGTATAATTCTCGGGATACTGGCGTATAATTCCTGTGATATTGCCGTATAATTCCAGTGATACTGGCGTATAATTCCTGTGATATTGCTGTATAATTCCTGTGATATTGTCATATAATTCCCGTGATACTGGCGTATAATTCCAGTGATATTGCCGTATAATTCTCGGAATACTGGCGTATAATTCCTGTAATATTGCCGTATAATTCCAGTGATATTGCCATATAATTCCCGTGATACTGGCGGATAATTCCTGTGATATTGCTGTATAATTCTTGTGATTATGCCGTATAATTCCAGTGATATTTCCATATAATTCCAGTAATCCTGCCGCATAAATCCAGTGATCCTGCCATATAATTCCATATAAATCCATATAATTCCATATAAATCCAGTTCAGTGGTGCTCTCCTGTGCTATATATTATTTACTCCAAATAAAGGGGTTATTAATATTTAATCCAAATAATTTTTACAGGGTTTGCCCTGTGAGGTGTAGAGGTACGCTCTCCTGTGCCGCATATTGTGTTATATAACTCAAGAAAAATAATGGAGAACAAAAATTTGGAGGATAAAATCCTACTGCTGAAGCTGCTGCCACTAGTCATGACAAAGACAATGAAATGCCATCAACGTTGTATGCCAAGGCCGATGCCCAATGTGATAGTAGAGGGCACGTAAAATCCAAAAAGTTAAAGTTCAGAAAAAAGACCCAAAAAAAGAAATTGAAATGGTCTGAGGAGAAACTTAAATTTGGCAATATGCCATTTACGACACAGTGGCAAGGAACGGCTAAGGCCCTGGCCTATGTTCATGACTAGTGGTTCAGCTTCACATGACGATGGAAGCCCTCATCCTCCTGCTAGAAAAATTAACAGAGTTAAGCTGGAAAAAGCACAGAAAAGAACTGTGCGTTCTAAGATGGTATCACAAATCCTCAAGGCGAGTCCAAGTGTGTCGGCGGTTGCGATGCCTGACCTTCCCAACACTGGATGGGAAGAGGTGGCTCCTTCCACCATTTGCACGCCCCCTGCAAGTGCTGGAAGGAGCACCCACAGTCCAGTTCCTGATATTGAAATTGAAGATGTCTCTATTGAAGTACACCAGGGGGTAAATTTACTAAGATGGGAGTACTATTTAAGATGGGATGTTGCCCATAGCAACCAATCAGATTCCAGGTATTATCTTCTAGAAGGTGCTAGATAAATGAGAAGTAAAAGCTGATTGGTTGCTACGGGCAACATCCCATCTTAAATAGAACTCCCATCTTAGTAAATTTACCCCCAGGATGAGGATATGGGTGTTGCTAGCGCTGAGAAGGAAGTTGACGATGAGAAGTCTGATGGTGATATGGTTTGTTTAAGTCAGGCACCGGGGAAGACACCTGTTGTCCATGGGATGAAGAAGTCCATTGTGATGCCTGGGCAAACTACCAAAAAAGCCACCTCTTAGGTGTGGAATTATTTCTCCACAAATCCGGACAACAGGTGTCAAGCCGTGTGTTGCCTGTGTCAAACTGTAATAAGTAGGGGTAAGGTCGTTAACCACCCAGGAAGATCCTCCCTTATACGTCACCTGCTGCACATTCATCAGAAGTCAGTGTCAAGTTGTGAAACTTTGGGTAAGAGCGTAAGCAGTCCACTGACACCTAAATCCCTTCTTCCTGTCGTACCCAAGCTCCTGCAAGCCACACCACCAACTCCCTCAATGTCAAGTTCCTCCTCAGCCATGAACGTCAGTAGTCCTCCAGGCCATGTCCCTGGCAAGATTGATGAGTCCTCTCCTAACCAGGATTCCTCTGGAGGATCCTTGAGTGTTACGCCTACTGCTGCTGTTGCTGCTGCCGCTGCTGTTGTTGCTGCTGGGAGTTGATCATCATCCCAGAGGGGAAGTCGGAAGACCACTTGTCCTACTTCAACTAAGCAATTGACTGTCCAACAGTCCTTTGTGAGGAAGATGAAATATGACAGCAGTCATCCTGTTGCAAACCGGATAACTCAGGCCTTGACACTTATGTTGGTGTTAGACGTGCGTCCGGTATCCACCATTAGTGCAGTGGGATTTAGACAACTGATGGAGGTATTGTGTCCCCGGTACCAAATCCCATCTAGATTCCACTTCACTAGGTAGGCGATACCGAGAATGTACAGAGACGTCAGAAAAAGTGTCGCCAGTGTCCTAAAAAATGTGGTTGTATCCAGTGTCCACTTAACCACGGATATGTGGACAAGTGGAACAGAGCAGACTAAGGACTATATGACTGTGACAGCCCACTGGGTAGATGTATTGCCTCCCGCAGCAACAGCAGCAGCGGCATCAGTAGCACCATCTTGCAAATTCAAACTCGTTTCTAGGCAGGCTACGCTGTGAATCACCGCTTTCCATAAGAGGCACACCGCTGACAACCTCTTACGGAAACTGAGGAACATCATCGCACATTGGCTTACCCCACTTAGACTCTCCTGGGGATTTGTGATATCGGACAATGGCCCTCATTCCGAGTTGTTCGCTCGTTATTTTCCTTCGCATCGGTGCGATTTTCCGCTAACTGCGCATGCGCAATATTCACACTGCGGCTGCTTCAAGTAAATTTACTAAGAAGTTTGGTATTTTACTCACGGCATTACAAGGTTTTTTCTTCGTTCTGGTGATCGGAGTGTGATTAACAGGAAGTGGGTGTTTCTGGGCGGAAACTGGCCGTTTTATGGGTGTGTGTGAAAAAACGCTGCAGTTTCTGGGAAAAACGCGGGAGTGGCTGGAGAAACGGGGGAGTGTCTGGGCGAACGCTGGGTGTGTTTGTGACGTCAAACCAGGAACGAAACTGACTGAACTGATCGCAGTGGCAGAGTAAGTCTCGAGCTACTCAGTGTTAGGGTCTCCTGCCCTGTGCTGCCACGTCGTCATGGCAACCGGGAGACAAGTGCTAGCGGAGTAACCTGAGTGCAGCTGATACTTCGGTTCGGGTCTTTTGCTGTGCAGTGGTTATAGGCTCTGTGCACGGCAGGGGATCCGGTGCTGGTTTTTGTGCTCACAGTCTGTGAGGTCTGAGTGGGGCGTGGACAGCACCTGCTTTATAAGGCCTCTTCTCAGGGTAAGCAGATGCTGCTGAATCTTTGTTGGTTAGTCAGTTCCTGAAAGTTAACCAGTACTGTGTAGCTTTGTATTTGTTTGTTGCTTACTGCAAATAGGCCTGGGGATTTGGTATTACACTCTGCCAATCCAGACCTAGCAGTAAGACTGGAGTCAGTCGTTTAGCTTGCTGGGGTTCTGTTACTACTCTGTGAACTTAGCAAGTTTGCGGCTGTATTCTAAGACTTGCCTGTCTAATCCTGTCTCACTGTGCTAGGTGTCAGGGGTCAGTTTAGTGGCAGTAAGCTGAACCTGTGCACTGCAAGTGAGAATTAGGATTGTGGAGACTCTCCTTGTGTCTATCATTCCATCTCTGACCAAGGAGTTTACTGCCACACCCGTTGGTAACCCTTTAGGGTTTTGCTGTTGCCCTTAGCAACAGCATTTCGGGTTCTCTACGTATTAAAACACTACATCTTGCTTTTCCCATCTGAGCAGTTCTAATACAAGGGAGATACCCAGTTCCTTAGCCTCTGGGCTTCTCTGTTCACCTTGTGTGTATTTTGTTACCCTATCACCTTCTGTGTACGTTATGTCATATTCCCCAGTCTGTCTGTGAGTCCATTTGTTTTGCATAACAGTTCAAACACCAGTACATTCCTGCAGGCACTGGAGTGCATAACAGTTCTGACACCAGTACTTTCCTGCAGGCACTGGTGTGCATAACATATTCAGCAGCCTAATACTCCTGTTGAAATTTTGTGGGAATATGGAGCATACCCCTCAAAATACGTTGCAACAGGTGGTCGATCAGGTGCAGGTCCTGACTCGACAATTTAATGATTTGTCCATTAAAATGCACACCTCCCAGGCTACTGGCGGAGCTCCCGCAGCAGCAGCACCTGCAGGGGTTAAGGAGCCGAAAGTAAATCTCCCGGATCGTTTTTCTGGAGATCGCTCGCAGTTCTTTTGTTTCAAGGAGAGCTGCAAGCTATACTTCCGGCTTAGGCCTCAGTCTTCTGGGTCGGAGATCCAGCGGGTGGGCATAGTGATTTCCTTGCTACAAGGAGACCCACAGGTCTGGGCATATGGGTTGCAGCCTGACTGTCCGTCGCTTAAAAGTGTTGATGCTTTTTTTACGGCACTGGGCATGTTGTATGATGACCCTGACAAGACGGCCTCAGCCGAGGCTCAGATTTCGATCCTTAAGCAAGGGCGAAGGCCAGTTGAGGTCTACTGTACGGAGTTTCGGAGGTTGGCCCATGATACCCAGTGGAATGACCCAGCCCTGAGACACCAGTACCGAAGAGGTCTTTCTAACCAGATAAAGGACCAACTGGTACAATATCCCTTGCCTGATAGCTTGGATCAGCTCATGCAGTTATCCATCCGGGTGGATAGACGGCTGAGAGAGCGAAGGCTTGAAAGGGGGACTGAGATTTCCTTCCTTCCCAAGGGAACCTCAGACTCTGAGGAATTTTCCGAGGAGCCTATGCAAATTGGGGCTACCCGCCTCTCCTCGCGTGAGAAGACGCGGAGGAGACAGCAGGGGTTGTGTTTGTACTGTGGGAATAAAGGTCATGTGGTAGTATCATGCCCAGAAAAGCCGGAAAACTTCAGGGCCTGAGGGTGATGGGAAATATCCTGTCAGGCCAGAAGTCAGAATTTCCCAAGAAGACTTTTATCATTCCGGTGACCTTGAAGATCCTCGGTCAAACTGTCAAGACTGAGGCCTTTGTGGACAGTGGGGCCGACGGGGTTTTTATGGACCGCCAATTCGCCCTGAAACACTCTGTTCCCTTAGTACCCTGAGCATCGGAAATTGAGATTTGTGGGTTAAACGGGGAACCATTATCCCAAGGTAAAATTACCTCTTGCACTAGCCAGATTTCTTTGTTTATTGGAGCCACACACTCTGAAAAATTGTCCTTTTATGTGACTGTCTGTACTTTTGCCCCATTGGTGTTGGGGTTACCCTGGTTAAGGGCCCACAATCCTCAATTTGACTGGGTCTCTGGGGAGATTCTTAGTTGGGGTACTGATTGTTTCAGGAGTTGCTTGAGCCTTCCAGTCAGGCTCTCGCAGCTAAGTTTGCCAGGATTGCCAGGGTGTTATGCAGATTTTGCGGACATGTTCTCCAAAAAAGTTACAGAGGTACTACCTCCCCATCGCCCCTATGACTGTGCCATTGATTTGTTGCCAAATGCTAAGCTTCCCAAGAGCAGGTTGTACTCCCTGTCACGTCCTGAGACTCAGGCTATGGCAGAGTACATTCAGGAGAACTTGGCTAAGGGATTTATCAGACCTTCACAGTCTCCAGTTGGGTCGGGGTTCTTCTTCGTGGGTAAAAAGGACGGTTCGTTGCGACCCTGCATCGACTTCAGGGAATTGAACCGTATCACGATTAAAAACTCATACCCACTGCCTCTCATTTCGGTCTTGTTTGACCAGCTTCGTACTGCCACCATTTTTTCTAAGATTGACCTACGCAGTGCGTACAATCTAATCCGAATAAGAGAGGGGGATGAATGGAAGACTGCCTTTAATACCCACTCAGGGCATTATGAATATTTGGTGATGCCTTTTGGGCTCTGTAATGCCCCGGCAGTCTTCCAGGATTTCATGAATGATGTGCTCAGGGAATATTTGGATAGATTCTTAGTTGTATACTTAGATGACATCCTAATCTTCTCCCATTCCCTGGAGGAACATCGGAAGCATGTACGCTTAGTCCTCCAGAAACTCAGAGACCACCGGCTTGGGGCGAAGCTGGAGAAGTGCGAATTTGAAGTTCAGCAAATCGCATTTCTAGGATATATTATCTCCCCAGAAGGTTTCCAAATGGAGGGTTCCAAGGTACAGGCAGTCCTGGATTGGGTGCAGCCCACTAGTTTGAAGGCGCTTCAGCGTTTCCTGGGCTTTGCGAATTTTTATAGACGATTTATCGCTGGATTTTCGTCTATAGTGGCGCCCTTGGTGGCACTCACTAAGAAAGGGGCGGATGTTGCTCACTGGTCTTGTGAGGCTAAAGCGGCTTTTGCCCGTCTCAAAAGGGCATTTGTTTCGGCCAAGGTGCTGCGACACCCAGATCCAGAGCGTCCTTTTGTGGTGGAGGTGGATGCCTCTGAGATGGGTATTGGGGCAGTGCTTTCTCAGATGGGAGTGTCTGATAATCGCCTTCATCCCTGTGCTTACTTTTCCCGTAAATTTTCGCCTGCCGAGATGAATTATGACGTGGGTAACCGGGAATTGTTGGCTATTAAGGATGCACTCGAGGAGTGGAGACACTGGCTTGAGGGGGCTAAGTTTGTGGTCTCAATTCTCACTGACCATAAGAATCTGGCATATTTAGAGTCAGCAAAGCGTCTCAATGCCAGGCAGGCACGATGGGCTTTGTTTTTTGCTCGCTTTAATTTTTTGATAACATATCGCCCTGGGTCAAAAAACATCAAGGCTGATGCGCTCTCGCGGAGTTTTGCTCCAATCCAGGAGACCACCGAGGAGCCGTTGCCCATTGTTTCCCCATCATGTATTAAAGTGGGCATTACCCAGGACCTCTTATCATTAGTCCTTAGAGCACAGGAGCAGGCTCCTCCAGACCTTCCGGTAGGTCTTTTGTTTGTGCCTCCTAGGTTAAGACAGCGAGTGTTCCTGGAATTCCATGCCAAGAAGTCGGCAGGTCACCCGGGTATTGCCAGAACTCGGGAGTTGCTATCTAGGGCGGTGTGGTGGCCCTCGGTGGCTAAGGATGTGGATCAGTGGGTTCGGGCATGTGACATCTGTGCCCGAAATAAGACTCCTAGAGGGGTTCCTGTTGGCCCATTACATCCACTCTCTATCCCATCTAAGCCATGGACCCACATTTCAATGGATTTTGTGGTGGACTTGCCCAAATCCTCGGGGATGACAGCCATCTGGGTTGTCGTTGACAGGTTTTCGAAGATGGCGCACTTCGTTCCACTGGTTGGGCTGCCATCGGCCAGACGCCTGTCTGAATTATTTATGCTGCATGTTGTGCGTCTCCACGGGTTGCCACTTGATGTGGTCTCTGACCGCGGATCCCAGTTTGTGGCCAAATTCTGGAGGGCATTTTGTTCCGATCTCCAGATTTCTGTCAGCTTGTCGTCAGGCTACCATCCGCAGTCTAATGGGCAGACTGAAAGGGTGAACCAGTCCTTGGAGCAGTTCCTCAGGTGTTATGTCTCCAAGTGTCAGACTGACTGGGTTGCTCATCTGTCCATGGCGGAGTTTGCCTATAACAACGCGGCTCACTCTGCTACAGGGATCTCTCCCTTCCTTTGTGTGTATGGGCATCATCCTAAGGCCAATTCTTTTGACCCCCTGGACTCCACGCCTGGTGGTTCCTCTGTGGTTTCGGTCCTTAGAGGTATTTGGCGGAAAGTGAAGAAAGCCCTTGTGTCTGTGTCATTAGTGACCAAAAGGGTTTTTGATAAGCGGAAAAGACCCTGCAGCTTCAAATTAGGAGACTTCGTCTGGTTGTCTACCAAGAATTTGAAGTTGAGACAGCCATCTCATAAGTTAGGCCCCCGGTTCATCGGCCCTTATAAGATCACCAGGGTTATCAATCCGGTGGCATTTCAGTTAGATCTGCCCCGTTCTTTGGGTATCAATAAAACATTTCATTGTTCCCTTTTAAAACGGGCGATTAGTAATCCTTCTTCCAGTGGAAGACCTTCCCCTCTTCTGATACGTGGCCAGAGGGAGTTTGTTGTTGAAAGGATTCTTGACTCCAAGGTGGTTCGGGGTCGGCTGTCATTTTTGGTGCACTGGAAGGGGTATGGCCCGGAGGAGCGGTCGTGGGTGCGCAGTTGTGATCTTCATGCCCCCAGACTGATACGCTCTTTCTTCTCGCAGTTCCCCGATAAACCCGGTGGTAGGGGTTCTTTGACCCCTCGTCAGAGGGGGGGTACTGTTAGGGTCTCCTGCCCTGTGCTGCCACGTCGTCATGGCAACCGGGAGACAAGTGCTAGCGGAGTAACCTGAGCGCAGCTGATACTCCGGTTCGGGTCTTTTGCTGTGCAGTGGTTATAGGCTCTGTGCACGGCAGGGGATCCGGTGCTGGTTTTTGTGCTCACAGTCTGTGAGGTCTGAGTGGGGCGTGGACAGCACCTGCTTTATAAGGCCTCTTCTCAGGGTAAGCAGATGCTGCTGAATCTTTGTTGGTTAGTCAGTTCCTGAAAGTTAACCAGTACTGTGTAGCTTTGTATTTGTTTGTTGCTTACTGCAAATAGGCCTGGGGATTTGGTATTACACTCTGCCAATCCAGACCTAGCAGTAAGACTGGAGTCAGTCGTTTAGCTTGCTGGGGTTCTGTTACTACTCTGTGAACTTAGCAAGTTTGCGGCTGTATTCTAAGACTTGCCTGTCTAATCCTGTCTCACTGTGCTAGGTGTCAGGGGTCAGTTTAGTGGCAGTAAGCTGAACCTGTGCACTGCAAGTGAGAATTAGGATTGTGGAGACTCTCCTTGTGTCTATCATTCCATCTCTGACCAAGGAGTTTACTGCCACACCCGTTGGTAACCCTTTAGGGTTTTGCTGTTGCCCTTAGCAACAGCATTTCGGGTTCTCTACGTATTAAAACACTACATCTTGCTTTTCCCATCTGAGCAGTTCTAATACAAGGGAGATACCCAGTTCCTTAGCCTCTGGGCTTCTCTGTTCACCTTGTGTGTATTTTGTTACCCTATCACCTTCTGTGTACGTTATGTCATATTCCCCAGTCTGTCTGTGAGTCCATTTGTTTTGCATAACAGTTCAAACACCAGTACATTCCTGCAGGCACTGGAGTGCATAACAGTTCTGACACCAGTACTTTCCTGCAGGCACTGGTGTGCATAACACTCAGAAACTGCTAAGAAATGTCTATTCGCAATTTTGCGAATCTTTCGTTTGCAATTCTGCTAAGCTAAGATACACTCCCAGAGGGCGGCGGCTTAGCGTGTGCACTGCTGCGAAAAGCGGCTAGCGAGCGAACAACTCGGAATGAGGGCCAATGCCACCACTATTGTGCGTACATTACAACTGGGCAAATTCCAGCACGTCCCATGTTTTGCACATACAATTAATTTGGTGGTGCAGAATTTTTTGAAAAATGACAGGGGTGTACAGGAGATGCTGTCGGTGGCCCGAAAAATTGCGGGCCACTTTCGACATTCTACCACTGTGTACCGAAGACTGGAGCACCAGCAAACACTCCTGAACCTGCCCTGCCATCAACTGAAGCAAGAGGTGGTAACGAGGTGGAATTCAACACTCTATATGCTTCAGAGGATGGAGGAGCAGCAAAAGGCCATTAAAGCCTATACATCCACCTACGATATAGGCAAAGGAGGGGGAATGCACCTGACTCATGTGCATTGGAGAATGATTTCTGTCTTGTGCAAGGTTCTCTAACCCTTTGAACTTGCCACACATTAAGTCAGTTCAGACAATTCCAGCTTGAGTCAGGTCATTCCCCTCATCAGGCTTTTGCAGAAGCAGCAGGAGAAATTAAAAGAGGAGCTGAGACTAAGCGATTCCGCTAAGTATGTGGGACTTGTGGATGGAGCCCTTCATTCGCTTTGCCAGGATTCTAGGGTGGTCAATCTGTTGAAATCAGAGCACATTTTGGTCACCGTGCTCGATCCTAGGTTTAAAGCCTACGTTGTATCTCTGGGGCTGCAAGGAAAAGGATAAGATTTCCTAGCCCACCCGCAGGGTAGTCAGGAGCGAAAGCTGACATCTGGTCCAGACTGAAGGACCTTTCAATGATTACTGACATGTCTACTGTCACTGCATATGATTCTGTCACCATTGAAAGAATGGTGGAGGATTATATGAGTGACAGCAAGCAAGTAGGCATGTCAGACAGTCCGTATGTATACTGGCAGGAAAAAGAGGTAATTTGGATGCCCTTGCACAAACTGGCTTTATTTTACCTAATTCCCCCCCCCCCCCCCCCCCTCCCCTCCAGTGTGTACTCCGAAAGAGTGTTTAGTGCAGCCGGTAACCTTGTCAGAGATCGGTGTAGGAGGTTACTTCCACAAAATGTGGAGAAGATGATGTTCATCAAAATGAATTATAAATTCCTCCAGGAAGACCTTGACCAGCAATTGTCTCCGGAAAGTACACAGGGACCTGTGTTGGTGGATTCCAGTGGGGACGAATTAATACTCTGTGAGGAGGGGGATGTACACAGTGAAAGGGGTGAGGAATCGGAGGATGAGGTTGACATCTTGACTCTGTAGAGCCAGTTTGTGCAAGGAGAGATTGATTGCTTCTTTTTTGGTGGGGGCCCAAACAAACCAGTCATTTCAGCCACAGTCGTGTGGCAGACCCTGTCGCTGAAATGATTGGTTTGTTAAAGTGTGCATGTCCTGTCCTTACAACATAAGGTTGGGTGGGAGGGGTGTAGTATGGTTTGCCGGCAGTCGGGGTCCCGGTGACCAGCATACCGGCGCCGGAATCCTGACCGCTGGCATACTGACAGCTGAGCGAGCGCAAATGAGCCCCTTGTGGGCACTGTGACGTGCTATGCGCGCTACACTATCTATTCTCCCTCCAGGGGGGTCGTGGACCCCAAAGAGGGAGAAAAGATGTCGGTATGCCGGCGGTCAGTATGCCGGCGGTCGGTATGCCAGCGGTCGGGATTCCGACACCGGTATGGTGGTTTCCGGTTGCCCGGCCGCCGGCAACCTGAAGACCACCCGGTGGGAGGGCCCAAGGACAATTCCATCTTGCACCTCTTTTTCTTCTTTGCATCATGTGCTGTTTGGGGACTATTTTTTTGAAGTGCCATCCTGTCTGACACTTCCGTATATGTGCAGTGGTACTGCCGTATAATTCCAGTGATATTGCCGTATAATTCCAGTGATTTTGCTGTATAATTCCAGTGGGAATTGTAGTGTCGCTTGGCTTAGTCATACAGCTACCTCATTGCACCTCTTCTACATCTTTGCATGAGGTGCTGTTTGGGGCCTTTTTTTTATATCTGCCCTCCTGTCTGCCCCTGCAGTGCTACTCCTAGGTGGGCCAATTGTTTGTGTCACTTGGCTTAGTCATACAAGTACCTCATTGCACCTCTTCTACATCTTTGCACGAGGTACTGTTTGGGGCCCAGTTTTTGAAAAGTGCCATCCTGTCTGACATTGCAGTGCCACTCCTAGATGGGCCATGTGTTTCTGCCGCACACTTGTGTCGGCTTAGTCATACAGCAACCTCGGTGCACCTCTTTTTCTTCTTTGCATGAGGTGCTGTTTGGGGCCTTTTTTTATATCAGCCCTCCTGTCTGACACTGCAGTGCCACGCCTAGATGGGCCAGGTGTTTGTATTGTCCACTTGTGTCTCTTAGCTTAGTCATCCAGCAACCTCATTGCAACCTTTTGGCCTAAAAACAATATTGTGAGGTGTGAAGTGTTCAGAATAGACTATAAATGAGTGGAAATGAATGTTATTGAGGTTAATAATACAATAGGATCAAAATGACCCCCAAATTCTGTGATTTTAGCCTTTTTTGTGTTTTTATGTAAAAAATCATCCAGATCCAAAGGTTTTGGCAAAACCAAGCCAAAACCAAAACACAAAAGTGGAAATAGAAACAAAACCAAAACACAAAACACGAAAAGTGACAGCCGCACATCTCTAATTTATGTAGTAGTATCCGGTTCAGATTAATACTTTTTCTCAGTTTTTTCTTTATGTACCTCCATGGATAAGTTATTGGGTATAGTGTGGCCAGGTAGCTTATTAACTGGTTGTGTAAATTATGTATATATTGTGTTTTTAGAGTCAGGAGTGGTGCTTCTGCATGCTGCACGAGGAGTATGCCCGAGGACATGGTGATGTGCAGGGGGGAGAAAGGTCTGGAAGGAGGGAGCGAGAAGCACTCATGAGGCGGCGGTTGCAGAAGTGATGCATTGAGGAGACGCAAACGGGATGGCGGCCAAGAGAGCGGAGGTACCGGAGGTTTTGCTGTGGAGGAGAGAGCGGAACACCCCCTTTGGACGAGCGCAGTTATGGGAGCAGTGAGAGATGGAGTATGCTGTAAGCCGTGGCTGGGGACCGGAGGTGGGTCTGGCAGGGCTCTGAACGAGGCGGCCAGCGGGCACAGTGAGCTGCTGGGAGGAGCGTACCTGAGCCATCCTGCGGAGAGAGGCGATGTGTGCCGGGTGAGTGCAGCTGCGGCAGCCCCGGTTCTCTGCACATCCGAGGAGGAGGAATTAGGTCATCGCTGATGGGGAGGTCCAACACTGCTGAGTTGCCAGGAAAGGGGAGGCTATAAGGTGCTGGAGAAGTCGGGGGAGAGCTCGATCCTCAAGTGGAGAGTAAGGACTATTTGTATTCCCTGCCTACTACCCCAGCCAGAGGCAATAGGGTATATGAACTTTGAGCTTTTAATAACAAGTGGCTCTCAATATATATTTCCGAGTGAACTACCATAGAGACAGTGGTCCCAGAGAGAGCTAAGTGGTAATACAGACATAGGGGTATATTTACTAAAATCCGTATTTGTACCGATTTGGAGTGAGATTCATCACGAATGACATCGAATGTGTAATTGTACAACTTTTTGAATGTATTACGACTAATTTACTAAGCTGTCGTATTTTTCTTTTTCGTGTTTTCCGATGTCGATGTCATTCGTAGTTTTGTAAGGTAGAATGCGACCGATTTAGTGGTTTTGCGGCCGTGTTATGTGGTTTTTATACGAATGCGTCACATTTTGGTTACGGCAGTGTTTGTCCGTTCACGGCCGCGTTTTTTTCCTAAGTTTCGTTTTTGTCACTCGTCCGTGATTGGTTTGATTCGTGATGAAGGAGTGTCTGTGCACATTACTATAAAAACGCCCCAAACCGTCAGCACCTCGTGGGTTTAGCTAGTGGAGAGGTGAGAGGAAGGTGTGTTAGGAGTTGGAGAGTTGTTTGGAGTTTGTGGAGGATTTGAGGAGGTTTTTTGCGATTGTTGAGTGCTGTACTGTGTGTGTAAGTAGTCTTGTCATACTTGTTGTGTAGTTATTTAAAAGTTTGTTTACTCTTTTGTCATTGTTTTTTATTTAACGTCTATTGTCATTGTTTGTGAGTGAGTGAGTGAGCGAGTGAGCGAGCGAGTGAGTGTGTGTGTGTGTGTGTGTGTGTGTGTGTGTGTGTGTGTGTGTGTGTGTGTGTGTGTGTGTTTGGTGTGTGGTGTGTAGTGGTAGTGGAGGAGTGTGTTTATTGTTTTTTTTTCTCAGTGTTATTTGTTGTTTGTCCTGATTATGTCCCAGTCAGAGGTGAGTGAGGTAGAGGAGGTGAGTGAGAGGGAGGAGGTGAGTGAGGTGGAGGAGGTGAGTGAGAGGGAGGAGGTGAGTGAGAGGGAGGAGGTTAGTGAGGTGAAGGAGGTTAGTGAGGAGGAGGGGGTGGCTGCTGCTGCGGCCTCCAGTGATAGTGATGGTGTTGTGGCTCCGCAGCCACACACCACTACAAAGACTGGCCGCAATGTCAAATTTATCTATGCTGAAAATATGGCTTTGGTGCGGGAGCTGATGAGGCATCATCGGCAGTTGTTTGGCCATGATGCTGCAAAGGTGTCGTCACGCAGGAAGAGTGTTCTGTGGGGGAAGGTCATTGCGGCTGTGAATAGTGAGGGTGTGGTGAGGCGGACCGAGGACACGTGTCGTAAGCGTTTTTACGACATAAAGCGTCGTGTCAAGGCGAAGATGGCCAAGGAGGCTAAATCGGCCCGCCAAACCGGGGGTGGACACCCCTTCCGTGCATCTTACCGAGATTGGGAGGAGCCTGTGCGTGCACTCATTCCGCAAGAAGTGGTTGGTGCCACTTATGTCCGGGATTCGGATCGGCCAAGGCAGGATGGTGAGTTATTTGTGTTTTTTTAAAAACAATTTAAGCATGTGTGCTTTGTCCTTAGTTGTCTGAAATGTCTTCTAGCTAATTGTGGTTGTCAGTTTGTTCATTCTTCCAACCTGTGGCTCTCCAGCTGTTGTGAAACTACAATTCCCATCATGCCTTGCCACAGTTTTGCTATTAGGGAATGCTAAAACTGTGGCAGGGCATGCTGGGATGTGTAGTTTCACTACATCAGGAGAGCCACAGGTTGGTAAGGCCTGATGTACTGGTTTTTTTTTTTTTTTTTTTTTAAATTATTACTGGTTGCCCTGGAGTTTTTCTGGTGTTGTAAGTCAAAAGTAAATGTTTGTAGGTGTGTTTTCATGCTTTAAAATTTTTAATTTTTAAACAAAAGTTTTTTGTAAATACATTTTATATAATTTATGATTATTGTGTGTTGTTATGGGTTGCCATTTGTGTGCTTGATGTGTTTTTGAATGCATATTTGGTTGTGATGTTTCCAATTTTTACAAGATATTTTTGTCTAGTGTTTTATTATTATTATCCAAAATTGGGACCTTAGCGTGCAATATTGTGGTTGTGTCAAGCTACGACGTTTTGTTTTTAAGTAGTATAATTGTTTGCATTATGCGCCTTTGTGTATTGTATTTTTTGCCTAATTTATGCTAATTTAAAGAATACGCACCCAATGACGTCAGGCAGAAAAGCATAAGCATCGTTTAGTTTAATTCTCATCAGGTACCACATATGTTTACATCACAATAAGGAATTTGCAAAAACATATCACCAAAATAGTCTGTTCATAAGGACATTCTTCATATTCCTACAGTACGCCAGAGAAGCAGCACAGCCAGGCCACAGCCAACACTGCCAAGAGATGCAGATGGTGGCAATGCCGGTAAGATTTAACTGTATACACATATTCTGCAAACACATAGAAACACAAAATTTTAATGATTATCTTATCACACAGGTTCTTCTTCGGCAAATCCACCTACACTAAGGCGCCCATCACAGGGCTCGGTTACTGTGGCAACGAGGCCACCCAAGAGACGCCGTCTTGAGGCTCCAGCACCAGCATCACCACCCCAACGGCGCATCTCCGCAGTGTCGGCCGTGCCACCACTAGCTCTATTGGCCAGCCCCCAAAGTGAGGATCCACAATCCCCTCAGTTGTCTGGTGAGTAAACATAACAATTGCGTGTAAATAAGTAAACAAACAGTGTTGTTGATTTATTAACCTGGAGAAGGCATAAGGAAGTGAAAAAACACTGATTTGTGCAAGGTGATAAAGGCAGCAGTACAAAATAAACACAACTGTTAATGTACATATTGGATCTGTTTGCCTTGTGTCTTTCTCACCTTGCACATATCACTGGTTTTTCACTTCCTTATGCCTTCTCCAGGTTTATACATCTGCCCCACTGTTAGTACATCGAAAATTATAATACACTAATGACCAGTCATCCTTGCAATAATCAACAACAACAAGCAGATGGTGTTAAGGTATTTTTAGATGGATAATTGTCAGATGGGATGTTGGCCATATCAACACATTTTTGACACATAATTTTTGTAGTAAAAAAACAACAGAAATGTTAAGTCTCATCCAATTGTTTTGCATGCCCAACAACACCACTTCTAAACATAGGGCACCTTAATACTTTTTCATCCATTGTTAATGTGTACATTTTAGGCCACTATATTTTTTTTTTAGTTTTTGGCAAACCACTGACTGCCTTGAACAATGTATGAGTGTATTGGCCAACACATTTATTGTATTGTGTGTGTTGTTCCAAAGGAAGCTTCATACCCAATATGTAAACGTAGTACTTTGTATTTGTTAGAGTTCTTCGTGTTTAAACAGTAATTATGGCTCAGAATCCTACTATTCCCCCCAAAAAAAAACAAATGAGTAGTGAACGTTATAAGCCACATATTTTTTAAAAAAGGTGAGCAACATAGTTAAGTTTATGCCACAATCTATTTAGCAATTACAACATTAATATTAAGAAGTAATGCATGTTGAGGTAAAGCTATAGTAAGACCAATGCTACATATTTACTAAATAGTGGCTATCTTCAACCCCATACAGACCCAGCCATCATCACCGAGGATGCCCAGCAGGAACGTGACCAGGAGACCTTCACACTCCACCTGCAGCCCATCGATCCGACTCAGACAACCACGCCGCAGGACATACCCCAACCACCCCAAACATCCCACAGCCCCCAATTGAGCACAATACAAGTTGACACACAAATGGGCCCTGAGTTTTGGAGCCGTTGGTCATCACAACAGGCGCAATACTGCGCAAGCCTCAACATCCACAGCCAATACCTGTCAAGTCTGCCCCATCATTTGCCTAGACTGAGTCGCAACTCAGGCAGACTTATAGTGCAGGTGGGCCGAATCGCTAACTCCATGGAACAGATGAGGGCAGACAACACCCAAATGCAGTCAAACCTCCAACGCATCTTGGATGATCAGCAGCGGCAGCAACAATCACTTATACAGATCATACAACACAACCAAATGATCAACGACAACCTCTCACGCATGATAGCTAACAACACTGCCGCTAACACTCAGCTCACAGCAAGCTTGAACAATCTAAGTCAAAGCCTTAGTGTGTTGGCATCACACCATGCCACATCTAGTTCTGGGACAACGACACCAAGCCACACCCCAGTTCATTCCCCAGTCCGACGCTCATGTCGAACCCGCACCAACGAGCCAGCACAATCCTCGGCACCCAGCACACATTAAAAAAAAATTAATAATGTTCGGTCAGAATATATTGACCATTACAGTGTTTTTTCTTTAAGATTGGTCTCAAAAAGTTGTGTGTTAAAATTAATAAATTGTGAACACGCAATATGTGTATTGTTTAATTAGCTCCACAATCCACATGCACATTAGTGTCTTGGGCCAGATGTGGATTGTTAGAAATATATTGCCTGCCCCTAGGTGTCCTCAGCTCAACATGTGTCTAAGCTATATCACCCAGCACATTGTCCATGGCCGCAAGATCAGATAAAGCTACCCTGACTGCAACTCCTGGGTAGGGGAGCAGAGAGAGGCATCTATGTAGCCATCCAAGACATCCAAAACCTGAGTGGCCATTCAAAAATTAAAGGTGAGTGTCATGACCTGTAATCAATACAATACTGTTTTCTATCACATTACAGAAGCACCACTTAGACATAGACGTGTATGTATGTTTTAACTCACCTGAATTAAATATTTTTAAAAGGTGGCCTGTGAGATACTAATTACATTGCCAGTCACAGGCTGGAAGCTGCCGGTAGCCATAAAGTGCAACACAGGCAGGAGTTTGTGCAGGCCTGAGACAGAGCGAGAGCGTACTGTCTCAGGGTCTAGGGTCAGTTTGACAAGGTCATACAGAGGGAAAAAATTAATTACATTTAGTCTGAGCATCTGTATAACATGGTCATCAGCAATTTTGTTATCGTTTAAAGTCCCACTAAAAAAACAAGCCATGGCCAGCCTACGCGGAACATGTACAACCTGCTTACCCTGTTGATTTTCCTGGCCTGGGTTTATTGTAGCCTCATGGAGCAGTGTCAGGTATTCCCCAGCAAACTAGACAGCAGTACTACACACAGTAGCAGCCATTTCAGATTGAGAGTGGTGAAAAATGTGCTTGGGTCCCTTTTAAAGGTCCAAAAAGTCAGGTGTGACTAATGTAGAATTGACAACACATGTAAACACGCTTCTCAAAAGCAGGTCTACTTTTTTTTAGGCTTTTTGTACGATTAGTAATTTTTTCCGGCCGCAAATCAATTTTCACGGTAGAGATTTCAAATACGAATGCTTAGTAAATGACCGAGTTCTAGATCTAAACAGCCGCGTTTGACCGATGGTGTATTCATTAGTATTTTTAATACACAGCCGTAATAAAAATATGAATGCCCTCATCACTGCCGAGATTTGTGCTTAGTAAATTCCCGAGATGACACTTTGAAGAAAAAACACCAAATCGGACAAAATCGGGAGCTTAGTAAATATACCCCACAGACTCCACATAGACTCCCACTTAGCTATACCGACCATAATATTGTAAAAGTTGCAAGACACTGATCCAAAAATATCCATAGAGGCATGTAGGAGAAGTAGCTATCTATGTCTACCGCACTTGGGCTATAGTCAGCTGGGAGTGCGAGGGAGAACAGATCTGCCAGAACAGAGATTGTCAAAGGTCCCATGGAACAGCCTTTATACCGTATTAACATAAGTCACCATTGAAAGGTCACGGTTATTGTTATTATTACAATATTTGCAGAAATAGAAATAAATTGTCCGTCAGGAGGTTGAAAGTGTAACAATATACTTAAACTGTATGATATAAAATTGATCCTCTGCATGTGAAGAAGAAACGCAGAGCATTGTGTTATAAGAGGTGGCTGATACTATAGAGACTTGCATCCCTTAGTGAGACTGAGAAACAGAGAGAGCCCAGGATTCACCACCACCATTGAGTTACACTATGCCATCCCCCTTTGTACTCCGATAAGTTGAACCGATATCGCCAACCCTAAGGGTATCGGCTGAACTAACCGGTAAAGTCGCAGGACTTCATTAGGTCACCTGGGATCCATACATCCATGCCTCACGGTATTCGGTACAACTTGAAATAGGAATCTGCCTTAGCCACCACAGACTCTACCAGTAAAGTGTATTACCTTGGTGCAGGGGAGAACTTACGAAATTACTATAAGAGCTATAACTTTATCCTTGAAGGTGCATCAAGTTAGCATCTTTTTAAGCTACCGTTGGAAATACAGAAGGTTGACCTGTTGTGCAAGTTGATGCTACCCCTCAAAGGACATCACCTAAAGAGTTTAGAGGGGATTTACTACATAGAATAGACCAACAGACCAACACTCCACGGTATTGACTCTTCCCCTAGTCGTGGATTTTTACGGGCCCCAACGAGTGCACTACTAAGACTAGAGTACCCAGGTTACTCCTTATTTTTTCATGAGACAAAGAGGAGAGAGTTTTTGTATTGCATGCACGGTTTATTGTATATGCATAGGTATATAGGTATATGAGGGAATAGGAGTTAGTAAGCTAAATGATTTCACCCATTAGGTGAGATTTAATGTGGATGTAATATTTATTCTTATACTTAGAATTATACTATTAAAGCTATTTAGTTACCAGCTATCCGGTATCAGGGCATTGTTTCAAGGCAACTGGAAAAGAAATCATATGTATGTCTGCATGTTATAGCATCTGTATATTCACGTATGTTGATCTAATATACTATTATACATCAGTGAGTTAGGCTCACCCCAAGCAGGCCTAGCTATATAACCTTTGCTTGGGTGGAGGCACATATAGAATAACCATTACACAGGGTAGCTCCCAAAATAGTGTTACATTTATGGAGGCACTGCTGAGATTCTGAACCCTTAGAAAACTCCTGATTTATATTAGATTAAGATGGAGATTGTGAACGGCATGACATATACCAATGGTGTATCGAGAAGAGAGTAGAACCTACCTGTAGTTTTGGCATAGGCGGAGATTTTCATGCTGTAAGTGACGATGATGTGATTAAAGCATTGTCCAGAATGTACGGGCAAACAAATCCTTATGTGGTAGACTGTTGGATAGGACCCATCGGAGATACTTTTGCGTTGCTAATTAGCAATAGATCACCTTTGGATTTTACCTTATTACCAAGTAGGATTGTGATGGAGAATATTCCTGAAAAGAAATTTCAGTTGATATGGCCAGACGCTAGCAATGAAGAGGAGGCCACTTCCTCCAGTGACAGGACTGGTACCGAGTAACCCACTTCCCTGGGAGATCCTATTAATAGTCATATAGGAAAAGAACCTGCAACCAGTAAATCCGCAACGAATGAGTCACCAGCAGAAGCAGTGGTGGATAAAGTGGTGAGCCAATTGGAATGATGGCATTTCGAGGGAGGATATCGGCAGTTACGAATATTCCCAGGTATTACTCCTGTGCCGGCGGGTGAGGAGACGTGTGAACTGTGGTGGGAATTCTGAGGAATGGCAATGCCACGAGCATAGCAAGAGGCAACGAGTAGTGGACAGCTTGAGGGGGGCCGGCCATGGAGGTAATTCAAGCAACCAGGAGAAGCAATCCCCATGACACTTTAAATGATTACATCGAAGCTTTGGATTTCTCCTATAGAACAGTGGAAGTCGTTGGGGATCTTTTATCCATACTGAATAGCACGTACCAGGAGTATGGGGAAATGTTGGCCCACTACATATACAGAGTGGATCGATTAATTTATAAGATTGTCGATAAAGGTGGTATCACCAAAGAACAGGTGGATGAAAGACAGATCATACAGGTACTTAAAGGGGAACTCACTAATAGCCCAGTGGTGCAGAAATTACGGTGCACGTTATCCAAAACCACCCCTCTCACCTTGAACAAATTGGTTAGAGAGGTTAAATTAGAAGAGGTCCAGATTATAAATCGGGAAAAATCTATAAAAACAAGTAAAGGTAGTGCTACCAGCTGCCGAAAAGCCAGAGAAACCCATCCTGGATGACCGGCTAATAAAGCTGCTGGAAGAGCAAAATAAAATGGATCAGTTGATTGCTCTGCAGACCAACAGTAGTGTGAGACCGAATATGCCGTCCGGTACAGGATGAGGACGGATGCGTAGACGAGAAAGCAGGGCACCCATGGTATGCTATTCATGTGGACAGCTAGGACATTGTTCCTTTAATCAGTGGAGGTCAGAACCATCGGAAAACCTAGATGGGAGTCCTGTGACCCCCTCACAGGCTCCCCAATAATAACTGTAAATGCTATGGGGAGTGCTCAGTGTTTGGACGATGTGCCAGATAGTCTTATGGGGCCGGCCCCAGTTGTGAAAGCTATGGTAAATGGGCACGAATGCTCTGTACTCATGGACAGTGGGTCACAAGTGTCCATTGTCTTTGAGACCTGGTATCATACTCATTTGGCCGACATCCCCTCCCCAATAGATTGTTAGCTCTTCAGAGCAGGGCCCTCTTTCCTCTTGTTATCTAAGCCCTCGTCTCAACACATCTCACTCACAGCTCTCCCCTACTCAACGACCATTTTTATCCTGCTAGTAAAGGCTCATCTCCATCTATGACCACCAGCCTCTAGTAGTACGATGATCGCTCCCTCAATACTTACATCTTAGCTGTACTATGTCTTGAGAATGTGTGGTGCTCTGTTACCTGTACTCTATTTCTGTTATTTATTTACTGTAATGCAATGTTTTGTCCCCTGTACTGTCCTTTGTACGGCGCTGCGAAACACATGTGGCGCCTTATAAATAAAATGTAATAATAATAATAATAATAACCACTCTGCGGGCTTACAATATGGGGTCTTAGCGAACAAAAATACCCGTATCTTGGGTATACTGTCACCAAGATAACATTTGACCCCGGAATGGGTATTGTTAATTAAACTGTCCCCCTAGTAGCATTGGTTTGCCCTGACTCCCCTGGAGATAATGGGAGGTTGCCCGTGATTGTGGGCACTAACACCAATTTGTTTAAAAACCTCCAGGATTGGTCTGAAAAGCAGGGACAAGCACATTCAGGAGCTTCATCTGACCCTAGCCAAATATGCCATTGGGTCTGTGGTGATTTGAATACCCAAGAGAATGATTTAGCAGGGGCGAATGAACATATCAACCCACCTATATGTCTGGAGGGATGCTTTCTTGGCAGCGATATTGAGCACAAAGATAAAATTAAGTTATTTGAGCAGTTGTATGTGTGAGAGAAAGTATTCTCCTGAGGGGAGTGGGATTTAGGGACCGCAAAAGACGTGGAACATAATATCAAATTGTTAGATGATACCCCTTTCAGAGAGAGATCAAGGCGGCTAGCTCCAGCCGATTTTGAAGATGGAAACATTTACGAGGGTTGTTGGAAAATCAGGTTATAGCAGATTCCGAAAGTTCGTATGCATCACCCATAGTCGTAGCCCGGAAAAAGAATGGGGAGATACGACTGTGTATTGATTATCGCACGTTGAATAAATGGACAGTGACCAGTATACTGTACCTAAGATTGACGAGGCACTGGATTGCCTGCAGGGGAGTCAGTGGTTCTCGGTACTTGATCTCCGCAGTGGGTATTATCAAATCCCTATGAGCGTTAATGACAGGTGCAAGACAGCCTTTATCTGTCCAATAGGGTTTTTCGAGTTTTTGAAGATGCTGCAAGGAATAAAAGGAGCTCCTGCAACCTTCCAAAGGATGATGGAAAAAACGGTCGGCGATATGTGTTATCGGGAAGTATTGGTATATCTGGATGACATAATTGTATTTGGAAGGACTCTCGAGGAGCACAACGTTCGATTGTTAAAAGTTTTAGATCGCCTGCAGGCTAGAGGGCTAAAATTGTCCATCGAGAAATGTTGTCTGTGTCAATCTGTGGTAAAATACCTGGGACATATTGTCAGTAGACATGGAATTGCCACTGATCCTGCCTAAGTACAGGCGGTTAAGGATTGGCCCCGGCCCACCTGTCTGAAGGATTTAAGATCTTTTCTGGGATTCTGTGGGTATTATCGGAAGTTCGTTCCACAGTATTCTAAACTGGCTCAACCCCTTACATCACTAACCAAAGGATACACTCCTAATAATATGAAGATACGAGCCCACCTGACTCAGGATAAAAGATATTTAAGGCCGCAGGATCCTTTCGGTGACAGATGGGATGTGTCATGTGAAGAGGCTTTTGACAAATTAAACTGGAGTTTGATTAATGCGCCTGTACTAGTGTATGCTGATCCTTCTCTTCCCTACAATGTCCATGTAGACGCCTCGTACGAGGAACTTGGGGGAGTGCTATATCAGTTGCAGAGTGGGGAAACGAAACCCATCTCATATGTTAGTCGGGGACTGTCTGCTAGTGAAAAGAACTATCCAGTTCACAAATTAGAATTCCTTGCTTTGAAGTGGGCAGTAGCCAAAAAATTCCATGACTATTTGTATGGGGTACCCTTTACGGTGCTTACCGATAACAATCCCTTGACATATATACAGACGACTGCCAAACTCGATGCCACTGGACATCGGTGGCTAGCGGCATTGTCTATTTACAATTTTACCATCAAGTATAAACCTGGAATTAACAACATAGATGCAAATGCGCTATCCCAAATGCCCCGACAAGAAGATATGAGACAGCCTGCCACTGAAGAATGGATCGAAGTTCCTGCGGCTACTGTGAAGGGATTATGTTTCCAAATTAGTGAATTACAGGACACACCGATCCCCGCTGTTATTTCTATGGGTGCCTCAGTGGCTGCCCTGCCTCCCTTGCACTGTTGGCTAGATTATGCTGATATGGATGGTCTGAATATAGTGACTCACGGGCAGATGAGTCAGGAGCAGCGTGCTGATAATGATATATATCCTATCATTCAGATGGTAGAGCAACGGTTGGGTAAGATCACGGCTTTACCCATGACTACCAAGGCCAGGATGTTAGCCTGGCAGAAACGAAAGTTGACGGTTAAGCAAGGAATATTGTTTAGGAAAACCTGGAACCGGGACGGCACCCATAGATTGCAACTTTTATTACCTGGTAAATACATTTCTACTGTGTTGAGATCGCTCCATGATCGTCATGGGCACTTAGGGTATAAAAAAAACCCAGGGGTTGATTTCAGAGCAGTTCTACTGGCCATTCATGAACAGGGATATTGAAGAGTACTGCAAGACTTGTGGAAGCTGTATCGTTCGGAAGAAGTTGCCTGAGAAAGCAACGTCATTGGTTAATAATGTTAGCAATGGGCCAATGGACTTAATATGCCTCGATTTCCTGTCATTGGAGGGTCCAGGGGGAAAGGATAACAACATCTTAGTGGTGACCGACCACTTCACCCTATACACCCAGGCTTACGTGACTACTAATCAGAAAGCGGTAACGGTAGCTCGAACTCTCTGGGACAAGTTTTTCATCCATTATGGTTTACCAGCTCGAATACACACGGATCAGGGAAGAAACTTTGAGAGTCGGTTAATCCGGGAATTATGTGACTGCTGTGGTATTCGTAAATCTAGAACCACTCTGTACCATCCCCAAGGAGACCCTCAACCTGAACGTTTTAACCGTAATCTATTAAACATGTTGGGCACATTAAGTGGTGAAAAAAACAGTGTTGGAAGCAGTATCTATCACATTTAATTCACTCTTTTATTTTTCCTAAAAGTTTTTTATTGACAGGTGAGTATTAAAATTATTCAAACTAGAAACAACATGTATCACATGGGAGCATTGGTAAATACATAGAGTCGCAATAGTAATGGTAATAGCAAAAGCAAAAGTAAAAGTGTTCCACGTAGACCCAGAGCAATATCAAAACTATGCACTAGAGGAGACAAACAGGTATCTCATCAACAAGAGACAACAATAACAATAAAAATAGGGACAGTTGGACAATTAGGAATCGTACGTTCAGAAGGGGGCTGTGGAATAAAGAGTTTCCAACATATATCATTTAGTATCTTTAAAACATTTCCATAGAGCCTCTTTTATAATCGGGGGAAGGGTCAGGACGTAGGGTAACCAAATATGAAAATATTGTTCAGTCAGTTTTTCCTTCTCTAAAGTGATGTTAGTCCAGTCAAGGTGAAAAAGGTGGGAGATCCTAGGGTATAATAGTGAGATGGAAATGGGATCGGCAGAGATCCACTGGGAGAGGATCGTCTTCTTAGTGGCAGCTGCTAGTTTAATTAGTAAAATGTGCTGTCCTTTAGACAGTCTAACAGGAGAGGGTTTCGGATATATGCCCCAAAATGCCTATGTCTTGGTGATGTTAAACTGGATCTGTAGGTCTGTTGTGATATATGACTGAAGTGCTTGCCAGAGTGCCTGCACCTTGGGGCAGGACCATAGGCAATGAACCAGATCTGCATCTGGGGCAGCGCATTTAAAACAGTGGGACGAGGAAGCGGCCTCAATAAGGTGTCGCAACTTGGGAGTCACATATGCTCTATGTAAGATTTTCTGATGCATTTCTGAATATGAGATTGAACCCAACGTTTTATCCAAATAGGCGTTGGCCTCTAGAATCAACTTCAAAGAAAGATCCGTAAACTCCAGTCTCCATTTCAGGAGACCCACGGAGCCAGATTCTATGTTTAGTAAGGTGCGAGATTGTGAGTGTATGAGGGCTGTAGAAAAGCTGCTATTCGCGTTCATACTAGAGATGAGCGGGTTCGGTTTCTCTGAATCCGAACCCGCCAGAACTTCATGTTTTTTTTCACGGGTCCGAGCGACTCGGATCTTCCCGCCTTGCTCGGTTAACCCGAGCGCGCCCGAACGTCATCATGACGCTGTCGGATTCTCGCGAGGCTCGGATTCTATCGCGAGACTCGGATTCTATATAAGGAGCCGCGCGTCGCCGCCATTTTCACACGTGCATTGAGATTGATAGGGAGAGGACGTGGCTGGCGTCCTCTCCGTTTAGAATAGATTAGAGAGACACTTGATTTACTAATTTTGGGGAGCATTAGGAGTACTCAGTACAGTGCAGAGTTTTGCTGATAGTGACCACCAGTTTTATTTATAATCCGTTCTCTGCCTGAAAAAAGCGATACACAGCACACAGTGACTCAGTCACATACCATATCTGTGTGCACTGCTCAGGCTCAGGCCAGTGTGCTGCATCATCTATTATCATAATATCTATATATAATATTATATATATCTGTCTGACTGCTCAGCTCACACAGCTTATAATTGTGGGGGAGACTGGGGAGCACTACTGCAGTGCCAGTTATAGGTTATAGCAGGAGCCAGGAGTACATAATATATTATATAGTGAGTGACCACCAGACACACAGTGCAGTTTATTTAATATATCCGTTCTCTGCCTGAAAAAAGCGATACACACAGTGACTCAGTCAGTCACATACCATATCTGTGTGCACTGCTCAGGCTCAGGCCAGTGTGCTGCATCATCTATATATATTATATATCTGTCTGACTGCTCAGCTCACACAGCTTATAATTGTGGGGGAGACTGGGGAGCACTACTGCAGTGCCAGTTATAGGTTATAGCAGGAGCCAGGAGTACATAATATTATATTAAAATTAAACAGTGCACACTTTTGCTGCAGGAGTGCCACTGCCAGTGTGACTAGTGACCAGTGACCTGACCACCAGTATATATAATATTAGTAGTATACTATCTCTTTATCAACCAGTCTATATTAGCAGCAGACACAGTACAGTGCGGTAGTTCACGGCTGTGGCTACCTCTGTGTCGGCACTCGGCAGCCCGTCCATAATTGTATATACCACCTAACCGTGGTTTTTTTTTCTTTCTTTATACATACATACTAGTTACGAGTATACTATCTCTTTATCAACCAGTCTATATTAGCAGCAGACACAGTACAGTGCGGTAGTTCACGGCTGTGGCTACCTCTGTGTCGGCACTCGGCAGCCCGTCCATAATTGTATATACCACCTAACCGTGGTTTTTTTTTCTTTCTTTATACATACATACTAGTTACGAGTATACTATCTCTTTATCAACCAGTCTATATATTAGCAGCAGACACAGTACAGTGCGGTAGTTCACGGCTGTGGCTACCTCTGTGTCGGCACTCGGCAGCCCGTCCATAATTGTATATACCACCTAACCGTGGTTTTTTTTTCTTTCTTTATACATACATACTAGTTACGAGTATACTATCTCTTTATCAACCAGTCTATATATTAGCAGCAGACACAGTACAGTGCGGTAGTTCACGGCTGTGGCTACCTCTGTGTCGGCACTCGGCAGCCCGTCCATAATTGTATATACCACCTAACCGTGGTTTTTTTTTTCTTTCTTTATACATACATACTAGTTACGAGTATACTATCTCTTTATCAACCAGTCTATATATTAGCAGCAGACACAGTACAGTGCGGTAGTTCACGGCTGTGGCTACCTCTGTGTCGGCACTCGGCAGCCCGTCCATAATTGTATACTAGTATCCAATCCATCCATCTCCATTGTTTACCTGAGGTGCCTTTTAGTTGTGCCTATTAAAATATGGAGAACAAAAATGTTGAGGTTCCAAAATTAGGGAAAGATCAAGATCCACTTCCACCTCGTGCTGAAGCTGCTGCCACTAGTCATGGCCGAGACGATGAAATGCCAGCAACGTCGTCTGCCAAGGCCGATGCCCAATGTCATAGTACAGAGCATGTCAAATCCAAAACACCAAATATCAGTAAAAAAAGGACTCCAAAACCTAAAATAAAATTGTCGGAGGAGAAGCGTAAACTTGCCAATATGCCATTTACCACACGGAGTGGCAAGGAACGGCTGAGGCCCTGGCCTATGTTCATGGCTAGTGGTTCAGCTTCACATGAGGATGGAAGCACTCAGCCTCTCGCTAGAAAAATGAAAAGACTCAAGCTGGCAAAAGCAGCACAGCAAAGAACTGTGCATTCTTCGAAATCCCAAATCCACAAGGAGAGTCCAATTGTGTCGGTTGCGATGCCTGACCTTCCCAACACTGGACGTGAAGAGCATGCGCCTTCCACCATTTGCACGCCCCCTGCAAGTGCTGGAAGGAGCACCCGCAGTCCAGTTCCTGATAGTCAGATTGAAGATGTCAGTGTTGAAGTACACCAGGATGAGGAGGATATGGGTGTTGCTGGCGCTGGGGAGGAAATTGACCAGGAGGATTCTGATGGTGAGGTGGTTTGTTTAAGTCAGGCACCCGGGGAGACACCTGTTGTCCGTGGGAGGAATATGGCCGTTGACATGCCAGGTGAAAATACCAAAAAAATCAGCTCTTCGGTGTGGAGGTATTTCACCAGAAATGCGGACAACAGGTGTCAAGCCGTGTGTTCCCTTTGTCAAGCTGTAATAAGTAGGGGTAAGGACGTTAACCACCTCGGAACATCCTCCCTTATACGTCACCTGCAGCGCATTCATAATAAGTCAGTGACAAGTTCAAAAACTTTGGGTGACAGCGGAAGCAGTCCACTGACCAGTAAATCCCTTCCTCTTGTAACCAAGCTCACGCAAACCACCCCACCAACTCCCTCAGTGTCAATTTCCTCCTTCCCCAGGAATGCCAATAG
Source organism: Pseudophryne corroboree (assembly GCF_028390025.1). Taxonomy (NCBI): domain Eukaryota; kingdom Metazoa; phylum Chordata; class Amphibia; order Anura; family Myobatrachidae; genus Pseudophryne; species Pseudophryne corroboree. The sequence goes on along the minus strand of NC_086449.1, from coordinate 302,127,939 downwards.
TCCTGCAGGCCATGTCACTGGCAATTCTGACGAGTCCTCTCCTGCCTGGGATTCCTCCGATGCATCCTTGCGTGTAACGCCTACTGCTGCTGGCGCTGCTGTTGTTGCCGCTGGGAGTCGATGGTCATCCCAGAGGGGAAGTCGTAAGCCCACTTGTACTACTTCCAGTAAGCAATTGACTGTTCAACAGTCCTTTGCGAGGAAGATGAAATATCACAGCAGTCATCCTACTGCAAAGCGGATAACTGAGTCCTTGACAACTATGTTGGTGTTAGACGTGCGTCCGGTATCCGCCGTTAGTTCACAGGGAACTAGACAATTTATTGAGGCAGTGTGCCCCCGTTACCAAATACCATCTAGGTTCCACTTCTCTAGGCAGGCGATACCGAGAATGTACACGGACGTCAGAAAAAGACTCACCAGTGTCCTAAAAAATGCAGTTGTACCCAATGTCCACTTAACCACGGACATGTGGACAAGTGGAGCAGGGCAGGGTCAGGACTATATGACTGTGACAGCCCACTGGGTAGATGTATGGACTCCCGCCGCAAGAACAGCAGCGGCGGCACCAGTAGCAGCATCTCGCAAACGCCAACTCTTTCCTAGGCAGGCTACGCTTTGTATCACCGCTTTCCAGAATACGCACACAGCTGAAAACCTCTTACGGCAACTGAGGAAGATCATCGCGGAATGGCTTACCCCAATTGGACTCTCCTGTGGATTTGTGGCATCGGACAACGCCAGCAATATTGTGTGTGCATTAAATATGGGCAAATTCCAGCACGTCCCATGTTTTGCACATACCTTGAATTTGGTGGTGCAGAATTTTTTAAAAAACGACAGGGGCGTGCAAGAGATGCTGTCGGTGGCCAGAAAAATTGCGGGACACTTTCGGCGTACAGGCACCACGTACAGAAGACTGGAGCACCACCAAAACTACTGAACCTGCCCTGCCATCATCTGAAGCAAGAAGTGGTAACGAGGTGGAATTCAACCCTCTATATGCTTCAGAGGTTGGAGGAGCAGCAAAAGGCCATTCAAGCCTATACAATTGAGCACGATATAGGAGGTGGAATGCACCTGTCTCAAGTGCAGTGGAGAATGATTTCAACGTTGTGCAAGGTTCTGATGCCCTTTGAACTTGCCACACGTGAAGTCAGTTCAGACACTGCCAGCCTGAGTCAGGTCATTCCCCTCATCAGGCTTTTGCAGAAGAAGCTGGAGGCATTGAAGAAGGAGCTAAAAGGGAGCTATTCCGCTAGGCATGTGGGACTTGTGGATGCAGCCCTTAATTCGCTTAACAAGGATTCACGGGTGGTCAATCTGTTGAAATCAGAGCACTACATTTTGGCCACCGTGCTCGATCCTAGATTTAAAGCCTACCTTGGATCTCTCTTTCCGGCAGACACAGGTCTGCTGGGGTTGAAAGACCTGCTGGTGACAAAATTGTCAAGTCAAGCGGAACGCGACCTGTCAACATCTCCTCCTTCACATTCTCCCGCAACTGGGGGTGCGAGGAAAAGGCTCAGAATTCCGAGCCCACCCGCTGGCGGTGATGCAGGGCAGTCTGGAGCGACTGCTGATGCTGGCATCTGGTCCGGACTGAAGGACCTGACAACGATTACGGACATGTCGTCTACTGTCACTGCATATGATTCTCTCAACATTGATAGAATGGTGGAGGATTATATGAGTGACCGCATCCAAGTAGGCACGTCACACAGTCCGTACTTATACTGGCAGGAAAAAGAGGCAATTTGGAGGCCCTTGCACAAACTGGCTTTATTCTACCTAAGTTGCCCTCCCACAAGTGTGTACTCCGAAAGAGTGTTTAGTGCCGCCGCTCACCTTGTCAGCAATCGGCGTACGAGGTTACATCCAGAAAATGTGGAGAAGATGATGTTCATTAAAATGAATTATAATCAATTCCTCCGCGGAGACATTGACCAGCAGCAATTGCCTCCACAAAGTACACAGGGAGCTGAGATGGTGGATTCCAGTGGGGACGAATTGATAATCTGTGAGGAGGGGGATGTACACGGTGATATATCGGAGGGTGAAGATGAGGTGGACATCTTGCCTCTGTAGAGCCAGTTTGTGCAAGGAGAGATTAATTGCTTCTTTTTTGGGGGGGGTCCAAACCAACCCGTCATATCAGTCACAGTCGTGTGGCAGACCCTGTCACTGAAATGATGGGTTGGTTAAAGTGTGCATGTCCTGTTTTGTTTATACAACATAAGGGTGGGTGGGAGGGCCCAAGGACAATTCCATCTTGCACCTCTTTTTTCTTTTCTTTTTCTTTGCATCATGTGCTGATTGGGGAGGGTTTTTTGGAAGGGACATCCTGCGTGACACTGCAGTGCCACTCCTAGATGGGCCCGGTGTTTGTGTCGGCCACTAGGGTCGCTAATCTTACTCACACAGCTACCTCATTGCGCCTCTTTTTTTCTTTGCGTCATGTGCTGTTTGGGGAGGATTTTTTGGAAGGGACATCCTGCGTGACACTGCAGTGCCACTCCTAGATGGGCCCGGTGTTTGTGTCGGCCACTAGGGTCGCTAATCTTACTCACACAGCTACCTCATTGCGCCTCTTTTTTTCTTTGCGTCATGTGCTGTTTGGGGAGGGTTTTTTGGAAGGGCCATCCTGCGTGACACTGCAGTGCCACTCCTAGATGGGCCCGGTGTTTGTGTCGGCCACTAGGGTCGCTAATCTTACTCACACAGCTACCTCATTGCGCCTCTTTTTTTCTTTGCGTCATGTGCTGTTTGGGGAGGGTTTTTTGGAAGGGACATCCTGCGTGACACTGCAGTGCCACTCCTAGATGGGCCCGGTGTTTGTGTCGGCCACTAGGGTCGCTTATCTTACTCACACAGCGACCTCGGTGCAAATTTTAGGACTAAAAATAATATTGTGAGGTGTGAGGTATTCAGAATAGACTGAAAATGAGTGTAAATTATGGTTTTTGAGGTTAATAATACTTTGGGATCAAAATGACCCCCAAATTCTATGATTTAAGCTGTTTTTTAGTGTTTTTTGAAAAAAACACCCGAATCCAAAACACACCCGAATCCGACAAAAAAAATTCGGTGAGGTTTTGCCAAAACGCGTTCGAACCCAAAACACGGCCGCGGAACCGAACCCAAAACCAAAACACAAAACCCGAAAAATTTCAGGCGCTCATCTCTAGTTCATACATAAAGTTTTATCCAAATTGTGAGATTTATCCTGTAACGGTACCAAGGATAGAACCTTCTGCACATAGCTACAGGCTTGAAGGAGGGGAAGTAATGGGATTTGTAGATGTGGAAAACGTGCCATAACCTGTGAATGTGTAAGCAAGGTCAAAGTTTCAGTATTCAAGAAGTGATGGATGTATTTCAGACCGCCGTCATACCAAGTATGAAATATGTGAGAGATCGTGTGGGGTTTAAACTCTGGGTTTCCCCAGAGACGTAGAAATAGTGACGTATGTCGTGATAATTTATTCCGTGAGCGGACCACCCGCCAAGCCGTACAGGTAGAGGATATGAGTAAGTTGTCCTTTATGCTAGTTGGCATGGAGTGGGGAGTGGTGTGCAATAGGGATATCAGATTCCAAGAAGGTGTAAAGGATTGTTCTAAATATGTGTTAGCATATATGCTTTGTCCGCCGATCCAGTCCAAAGCAATCCTGTAATTGGCTGCTAAAGCATAGGTATATAGGCACGGTAAATTCAAGCCACCAAGGGACCGAGGTTGACGTAATTTAAACAATGAGAATCTAGGGCGCTTGCCTGCCCAAATAAATTTGGATAGTGCCTTATCCAACTGAATGAATATGCTTTTGGGTGGGATCAGCGGAAGCATCTGTAGCACATATAAGAAGTGCGGGAAACTGATCATTTTATACAAATGACTTCTGCCCGTGTATGTGAGGGGGAAGTGGGCCCATGTAGCGAAGTCAGCGTATGTCCAAGTGAACAATGGGGAGAAGTTAAGGGAATATAGTTTGGAAGGATGATAAGGGAACACAATACCTAGATAGGTAATACAATTATTTGTGACCCAGTGGAATGGAAAAGAATCGCCACAACCCATTTTAGCCAAGGGAAAAAAGGCCAATGCCTCCATTTTGGAATAATTTATTATGAACCCAGACACTTGTTCAAAGGAGTCTAAAATGTCGAGTAAATGTGGTATGGCCACTCGGGGGTTGCTGAAATAAAGTAAAATATCATCAGCGAATGCTGAGAATTTAAGTTCTTGATCCCCTAGCTTTATACCCTGCCTTCTAGCTTCCTTTCTAAAGTGGCGGAGAAGAAGATCCAAGGCCAGGTTAAATAGTAGGGGAGACAAAGGGCAGCCCTGTCTAGTGCCACGGTGTAGGGAGAAGAGTCTGGAGCTGTGACCATTAATCGTTAGGAAGGCTTGCGGAGCTTGGTAGAGGGTACGAAACACCTGGAGAAAATCAAGGCCAAAATTCTGGAATCTAAGTAGTCTGTCAATATGGGCCCAAGAGACTCGGTCGAAGGCCTTGTCTGCATCGCAACTCAAGACTATATTTCCCATCTCCGGTGAGCCGTGGATTTTAATCATGGCCGCTAGTAAAGAGCGGACATTATGTACAGAGTGCCTATTGCGTAAAAATCCTGTCTGGGCAGGATGGAGCAGTTTGGGCAGAACCAACTGGAGGCGGGAAGCAAGCATTTTCGTGAATAATTTAAAGTCTTGGTTCAATAACGAAATTGGCCGGTAGGACGAGACTAAAGTGTGATCTTTGTTAAGTTTAGGGAGGACTATAACCCGTGCCGCGTTGAAATCAGGTGGGGCTTGATGACCCGCCAAGATTGAGTTATACAGTGTCAGAAGGTGGTCGCTTATATGTGGGAGGAGTAGTTTATAATAGGCTGTCGACTATCCGTCAGGACCCGGGGACTTCCCATTGGTTAAAGATTTAACGGCCGCTTCCAATTCCGCTGTAGTGATGGGAGTAGTGAGGAAATCTCTGTCCTCGTCTGATAGAGTGGGGAGGCCGGCCTGTGTTAAAAATTCTATACCAGTTGCTGGTTGATCAGGGGGGATGGTGTATAAAGTCTCAAAGAAAGTCAGAAAGGTGTCACTGATTGTTTCCTGCATCAGTGCAGGTGAAGTGTGAGTGTCTCGAATAGAGGAAATATGCTTCGGGGATGTATAAGCCTTCACCATGTTTGCTAGTAATTTTCCGGGGCGATTACCCCAACGAAAGTATTTATTCGGACTGGAAAGAAAGAAACAATTTGGCCTGTTCAGTACAGAGGGTATCATGGACGAGTTTGGCATCCTTATAGAGCAGTCTATTAGATTCGGACGGGTCAGCCAGTAGTTGAGAATAAACAGAAGCAACCTGGAGGGAAGCCTTGGCCATCCTCTCCCGAAGTTGTTTCTTCCTGGCAGCAACATACGAGATTATTTGTCCTCTAATAACCGGCTTAGAAGCCTGCCAGAAAAGGTTTATGTCATCAATATGTGTTGCATTATCACATGCATAATTGAGATATGATTGTGTCAAATAGAGTTTGAAGTCCTCAGAGTGGGCTAGATGTTCTGGAAACCGCCAGATACGGGAGTATGAGCGGGGTGTGGTCAAAGTGATTGATAAGGTGATGGGAGCGTGGTCTGATAGAAGAATGTTAGCTATGGTGAAGTCTTCTACTCTCTGAATCAAAGAGGCGGATATTAGCCAGTAGTCTGGAATGGAAAAGAAAACAAGGCAGACCAAAATCATATGTATGTCTGCATGTTATAGCATCTGTATATTCATGTATGTTGATCTAATAGACTATTATACATCTGTGACTTAGGCTCACCCCAAACAGGCCTAGCTCTATAACCTTTGCTTGGGTGGAGGCACATATAGAATAACCATTACACAGGGTAGCTCCCAAAATAGTGTTACATTTACAAAGACCTTTATTTGATACGGTCTTGCTAGAGTTAAAAGAAATTCCAGCTGTATGTTTATGTCTGCATACAGCTTAATACTATAGTAGTTATACATAGTCTTCCCTAATTGAGATGGTAGGGTAATAGATTATTCATCTGAGACTACGTTGCTTTGATGTCAGTACCAGTGTAGCTGTTTATAGTTTATAGTCAATACAATACTTTTCCTGTATCTTTGCTTGATAGTAACAGAGTCACAGGGAGATTGATATTGTTTTTCAGTTCGATAAACAATGTAGTTACTCGGATTATATTTAACTGTTAATGCTGGATCGGATGTTATGTATATTATAGGGATGTCCTAGTTCTGCTACTATTTTCATAACGTGTGCTATCAGCTATGCGTATGTTATTGTATATATGTTACCTTGGTGATGGGTGCACTTGATCTTTAGCCATGCCCCCCAAGAGATACGGGACTCCAGCACAGTGTCGCGCAAATGACATCATCAGTCCTCGGCCAGTATACAGGCGGGAATTCATGATGTCCTCATTGGTGAGTACAGCTATTAAATGTTTGTATTATTTCCTGTTTGCATGTCTTGATAAAGGGGATAAGTTCCCCGAAACATCGGTAAAGACACAGAGCTGCATACTTTGTTATTTAAATAGTGGAGTGCCATTCTATTTTCCTCTATACTGTTTATCTATTTTTAAATATAAATATATATATATATATATATATATATATATGGAAAAATGTATGAGCGCAAAGGACAAGGAAAGGTTAAAAGTCCCGTGGAACTACAAGTCCCAGACTGAACAAGAATCAACAGTTTCTCACAATCACTGACACCCAGTCTCACTGGTCGATTAGTCTTTATCAGTGTGCACCTCTGGGATTTCCAGCTGTCGCTTCCCCACCAGAGACCCGATTCCGGACGGGTAATGATCCTGCCGAGAAATTTTGAAAGAAGCAGGGAGCGCCAATAGTGCATTAAAAGTGTAACAATTTATTTATAACACATCCAAATACGATGATCAAATAAAACCCGTACCATAAAAGGCGGTTAAACCACCACTTGTATAACCAGCATGAAATTATCCCACAATACAACTCAGCATACGTGATTCAGTATCCATACGTCAGACCACGCCCATACGCGTTTCGTCATCAGACTTCGTCAGTGGGCTGAAGTCTGATGACGAAACGCGTATGGGCGTGGTCTGACGTATGGATACTGAATCACGTATGCTGAGTTGTATTGTGGGATAATTTCATGCTGGTTATACAAGCGGTGGTTTAACCGCCTTTTATGGTACGGGTTTTATTTGATCATCGTATTTGGATGTGTTATAAATAAATTGTGACACTTTTAATGCACTATTGGCGCTCCCTGCTTCTTTCAAAATTTCTCGGCATATATATATATATATATATATGTATATATATATATATATATATATATCAAAACGCTCGTATCTTTAGGGGTAGCCCCCATGTTTTGGGTCGCAGCAGCTACATGTGACGTCAGGAAAGCCACTGCAGCCCGCCCCGCAAACAGTCCGGTACATGCCTCTGTTGTCCGGACTGTCACCCACCCCCCAACACCGGCCACAAATTGCTGCAATGCCGCCCCATCACTGTCCCCCCCCCCCCCGCCAGCACTTAGACTGTGATCAAATGCGACCGCAATTTAAGTCCTCGCACAGAAATGTGGAAATTGGCGAATAGCAATTTTTGCATTTCAGCATATGAAGCTGAATTAGCCCCAGCTGCAGGCCACACTAGAGGTATACTGGGGAATGAGCGGACCCAGGCCCACGCCTCGCCCCTCGAGCAGCCCGGGCACAGGTAATTTTTACCCACTTCCCCATCTCTCAGCGCCACTGTAGTTAATGTGTAAGCAGTCTGCAGACAATGGCTTGTTTCCGGACCTCGCAAGGTCCCATCATCAGGACTGTGTAATGCTGCTGTTTGCATCAAAACTGTACAAAATGTATATACACATATATACACATGTATATAAATATATATATATATATATATATACATATACAGATGGGTCCACGGTTATCTTGGCTAGTTTGCTGCGCCTAGGCACAACATGGTTTATTAACATACACCCTTCATCTATTGTTCTCAGCTGCAATACAATACAGAGAACAATACAGCAGGAGATTAAGTCATTACAGCAGGGGATTAAGTCTGACTGCCCAGTCTCAATTAATCCTATTAAAGTTCAAGATAAACAGGGACCCATCTGTATGACAAACAAAATAATTCTAAGAGATAAACAAGTATATACTAAAACAATATAACTTAGTGCTTCAGATGTACAATAAATCCAAAATTGTAGTGTCAATTATGTGCATAGGAAAATGCACATGTAAAAGGACGGCAAAGCTCCTCGGCAGAATTAACACTAAGAACCAGGGGCGGATCCAGAAGAAAATGATAGGGGGGGGCACCATGGAAGGGGCAAGTACATTTGCGTGCGGCTTCGGTGCATGTGAGGTGGCGCTTCTTATACAATGCCCACAGTTGTAGCGCTCATTATGCAATGTCCACTGTACTGGTAGTGCCCCTTATATAGACCCTATAGTAGTGGTGCCCCTTTTGCAATGCCCGTATTGCCCCCAGTAGTAATGTTGCCTGTAGTAATGCCCCCAGTCATTATGCCCCCAGTGGTAATTCCCCTGCAGTTATGACCCCAGTAGTTTACCCCCCCCCTTTAGTTTAGCCTCCCAGTGGTAATGTCCCCAGTAGTTTAGCCACCAGTAGTAATGCCCCCCTGTAGTTTGCCCCATTGTAGTTTAGCCCCTGTAGTTATGCCCCCTTGTAGCTTAGCCTTCAGTAGTAATGCCCCCAGTAGTTTGGCCCCTGTAGTTATCCCCCAGTAGTTTGGCCCCTGTAGTTAAGCCCCCAGTAGTTTGGCCCCCCTGTAGTTTAGCCCCCAAGTAGTAATGCCCCTGTAGTTAAGCCGCCAGTAGTAATGCCCCTGTAGTTACGCCGCCAGTAGTTAGCACCTTTGTAGTTGGCCCCCAGTAATAGTCCTCCAGTAGTTTACCCCCAGTAGATGCCACCCACTAATAATGTCCCCCAGCAGTTTGCCCCCAGTAGATGCCCCCCAGTAATAATGTCCCCCAGTAGTTTGCCCCCAGTAGATGTCCCCCAGTAATAATGTCCCCCAGCAGTTTGCCCCCAGTAGATGCCCCCCAGTAATAATGTCCCCCAGCAGTTTGCCCCCAGTAGATGCCCCCCAGTAATAATGTCCTCCAGTAGTTTGCCCCCAGTAGTAATGCGCCCTAGGAGTTTGCCCCCAATAGATGACCCCCCAGTAGTAATGCCCCCAGTAGATGCCCCCAAGTAATAATGGTCCCAGTAGATGGCCCCCAGTAAAAATGTCCCCCAGTAGCTGCCCCAAATAGATGACCCCCAGTAGTAATTCCCCCAGTAGATGCCCCCCAGTAATAATGCCCCCAGTAGCTGCCCCCAATAGATGACCCCCCAGTAATAATGCCCCTACGAGTTTGCCCCAATAGATGACCCCCAGTAGTAATGCCCCCAGTAGATGTCCCCCAGTAAAAATGTCCCCCAGTAGCTGCCCCCAATAGATGACCCCTCAGTAGTGATGCCCCCAGTAGATGCCCCCCAGTTATAATGCCCCCAGTAGTTTGCCCCCCCCAGTAGTAATGCCCCTTGTTGATGCCCCCCAGCAGTAATGTCCCCCGTAGTTTGCCCCCAGCAGATTCCCCTGCTGCATTAAGGAAGAAAAAAACATACATACCGAGCCCCGTTCCCGCTTCCAGGCCGCTGCAGTCCTCCTCCTCCCTGGGCGTCCGCTCCTCAGTCAGCACTATGAGAGAGACATCATGACTGACGTCTCTCCCATAGCGCACGGTGCACAGTGACAGAGCCGGAAGCCGGAGCTCAGTACTGAGCTCCTGCCTCCGGCTGCCGCTGTGCAGGGAGACGGGCGCCCGCTGCTAACACAATCTCAGCGGGCGCCCGTCATCTCCCTGTGCGGCGCCGGGGGGGGGCGGGGGACAGAAGGCCACAAGTGACAGGGGGGGCACGGGCCCGAGTGCCCCCCCCCCCTGGATCCGCCACTGCTAAGAACTCTTACAGTTTCTTAAATATAGATCAGACTAGGGTGTCCCTAGTGTGCAATAACAAGTGAAAACACCAATAGTGCAAAATATATTGTTAACCTGTGGGTAAACTAAATAGATATTTGATGTATCAACAACAGACTAAGTAGCTAGGAAAAGGGGTAAGGAGGGATGGAAGGTTCTAGGACACTGGTGCTCTGCCCGCGGGGACATAGACAGTCAGAGTGAACACCGCGAGGCAAGAGAGAATGGTTGGATGTGCGGGTGAAGGCGGAGGCATTAACGGACGAGAAAGGGGAGAGAGCGGTCAGATAGGGAGGAGAGGACGACCGAAGCCTATGCCCGGGGCTGAGTAATGCTATCCCGTCCAGGTGTGAAACTGGGCTGCTCTGAGGAGACACCGAGAAGCCCCAAGCACAACACTCTGATGTCAAGATACCGCAGCCGCTGTGCCCTCCGGTGAGCTTGAAAATGGAGAGAACGTGAAGGGTTTCACTAACCTGGATCTCCGGTGAGCAGCGGCGGGGTAAGAGGAACGTGATCTGCAGAGGTCCCAGGGGACGCCGCCGGACGGAGAAGTGGTCCCAGCATTGACAGCGCCGCAAGAGAGGGCTAAGACTGGGCTGTGCCGAGATTGCTACGTACTATCACTAAAGGGGCCACTATAACGGAAAAGAGAATGGAGCGGGTAGAAGGACGGACAATTGGGGAGTGCTGAGGTGAAGTGATTGGTCTAATATAGAGAGAAGAGCTGTGCAATTCTATATAGGCCACGGTATCCCTGCCAGAGACTTGGGGAAAAGGACTGAATACTTTCTTATTAACTGTATCCACCCTGAGAAATTATAATAATATATCACCGGAGGATCACCAGCCCAGTGATACTAACACCATATAGTGGGCAGTGTGGGGAGCTAGTAGAGGACATTGTATAGAGAAGTAGTGCTCATTATCACCCAGTAATCTATTGACGGGTGCATACGAAATCCATAGTAACAATAGCTACCAAGGGTGGGATATGATACGTTGTAGTCGGCCTTCGTTAAAGAGAATATAATATCGTTATGGAGTAAGGAACCCTATTCGCTTCATAAATATTTATAACTTACTTATAAATTATACCGAAACCAAATTATTTAAGGTAATAGTTGGTTTGAGTGTGGAAATGGTAGGACTGCCTAAATTTGCTTAAAATGTTATGAGATTGAATAAACTTAATTATACGACATGCCGGTGGATAGTTTGAGAAAGTACTGTAAAGACTGTCCTTGATACGAGTTGTCATCGGCCTCAGCGGAATATAGAGATACATCTCCGAAAGAGACCACAGAGGAGCGGCTAACTCAGGAAGCTGTCTGGAAATTAGGGTACCGCTGTAGACATTACCCTGTGCTACCAGCTTCCAGATACCAGCATTCAAGGGTTGAGGATATCCATTCCGTCCTGATAATTTTAACTAGGAACAAGAAAGGTACATGACCGGTCACACCTGAGAGGGACACCTTCGGGACTCAGGGGATTTCAGGTCAAGGACGAGTGGTGATTTTAATGTTAATTGATAAATTAACCTAGACTATTTCCATCCACCTAGTGTAAATTGATTTAGCTATTAATGGTAAGCACTGAGCTCAGTTTGTTTTTGGTACCCAGGTACAAAGATTTGTATTTTTTTGTATTGCATGCACAGGAGCTTGTATAGTACAAAAGTTAAGTTGTTAATCTAACCTATGTGTGTCTAAATATATATATATTTCGCATTATAATGGTAAAACAAAGAGTCTGACTTCATTGTTTAAGCATACTTACCAGGAAGGGGGTCCGAGGGACGTCCTCCAGAGAAGAGCTGAAAGACACAGAGAAAACAAGGTATTAATAGCAGTACTAGTAATATTACCGGGTATAAAGATAACTATTCTATCTTTATTGGCTTTCCCAAGCAAGCCTGTTTATATTTAATGCTTGGGTGGAGGCACGTTTAGGAGGTAGGGTCGTGGCCCCATTACACCCCTTACCCTAGGTATCCAAGGGGGTTACATTTGGAGGCACTGCTGAGATTTGGACTCGGGGTCTCCTGTTTGCCAGACAGTTATGATGGAGGGGGTTAGTAATGACGATATTTTTTGTTGGTGTAGCGAGAAGAAGATCGATGTCGAATGTAGCTTCGGAATAAGCGGAAATTTGACCAGCGCCAGTGAAGACAGCATAATTACTGCTGTAAAATTTCTTTATGGAGTTAGTGAGCCGAGTCTTGTGGACCGATGGAAAGGGTCCCAGGGTAATATTACGGCTGTTTTAATTACAAACAAGAACCCACTAGACCCGACCTTGCTCCCCAGCATGGTGGTAGTTGATGGAGTTCCGGGGTGGAAAGTTCATTTGATATGCCCTGAAAGGAAAGATAGTGGAGAAGATGATTGTCCCACCAGTGAGGAACAGGGAACAGGAGAGCCCCAGCCTAGATGCTGTTTCAACGCTACCAGTAATGACACAGGGACCACCACCCATAGTGGGGAAGTTGTGGATAATCAGGTGGAAACCGTCGTGGGCAAGATGGTTAGTCAGTTAGAATGGTGGCATTTCGAGGGAGGATATCGTCGCCTTAGAATCTTCTCGGGAATCATCCCAGTGCCAGCTGGAGAAGAGACCTACGAGCTCTGGAGGGAGGCCGCCACACAACATTCCGAAGAATGGCAATGCCCGGAACATATTAAACGGCAGCGGGTGGTTGAAAGTCTCAGAGGGCCAGCTATGGGAGTTATTCAAGCTACCCGGAGGAGCAATCCTAAGGCTACGTTGAAAGAATACATAGAGGCACTAGATTTCTCCTTTGGCACTTTGGAGGACGTAGGTGACTTAATGGCGAGACTCAACCATACCTACCAGGAGCCTGGAGAGAACTTGACACATTATGTATTTAGAGTTGATAGGTTAATTTACAAAATTGTCGACAAAGGGGGTATTGAAAAGGATGCGGTGGACCAAAGAAGACTGATCCAGGTGCTAAAAGGGGCATTAACCAGTAGTACTGTAGCCCAACGGCTTAGATGTACCATGAACACCAATCAGCCTCCATCACTGAATGAGTTGGTACGAGAAGTGAAGCTGGAGGAGGTACAAATCGAGAACAGGGAAAGAACCATAAAAAAGGTCAAAGTAGTTTTGCCAGTTACTGAGCAACCCTCTATTGATGAAAGGTTGGTGAAGTTAATAGAGGAGCAAAATAAAACAATTGAGCAGCTTATAGCGCTCCAGACTAATCCCCCTTATAGTCAAGGAGTGAATTCTGAATTTGGGAGGGGAATAAGAAGGGACAATAGATTCCCCATCATCTGCTATAGTTGTGGACAATCGGGTCATCGGTCATTTGAGTGTCCACTGTATGGAAACAGCAGGAGAGGAAGTGGTAATAATCCTGGTTATCGGAGAAGATCCTCCCCACCGTAAAACTCTAACGGGAGCACTGTGAACCCCTCACAGACTCCCCAATAATTACAGTATACGCTATGGGGAGTGCTCAGTGGTCCACTGAAATTCCAGACAGCCTGATGGGCCTAGCACCTAGAATAAGGGCCATGATAAATGGGCATGATTGTACAGTCCTTCTGGACAGTGGTTCACAAATATCTATTGTGTTCGAATCTTGGTATCAGGCTCATTTAACTGATGTACCCATCCATCCTCTGAGTGGTCTTACCATATGGGGGCTGAGCGAACAGAAATACCCCTATTTAGGCTACATAAGCACTCAGATAACTTTTGACCCTGGGTTGATATCCCCTAATGAAATGGTCCCTTTTGTAGCATTAGTTTGTCCGGATTCCCCAGGAGATAATGGAGAGCTGCCAGTAATTGTAGGAACAAACACCAATATGTTCAAAAGTCTCAGCAAATGGTGTGACAGACAAAATTCTAATGACTTAAAACTACAGATAGACCTGCACACGACACAGTGTAGACAAGTGGAAGCTAAATCTGAGATTGGTGCGTCACTCCCTGAGTCCTGGGTGAATAAACTGGAGTCATGTTTCCAAGGTAGTGATATAGATACAAGAAGCAAGAGCCTGTTATTGGAACAATTGCAGTTAAGAAAAGAGGTATTCTCCCAAAGCGAGTGGGATTTAGGAACGGCTAAGGATGTGGAACATCGTATTAAGCTAACAGATGATACCCCATTCAGGGAGAGGTCACGGAGATTGGCTCCTGCGGATTTCGAAGATGTGAGGACACATCTCCGGAATCTGTTGGAAAACCAAGTAATCGCCGACTCGGAAAGTCAATATGCATCTCCCATTGTAGTGGCCCGAAAGAAGAGTGGAGAGATCCGGCTATGCATTGACTATAGGACCTTAAATAGGCATACAGTGCCGGATCAATATACAGTCCCGAAAGTTGAAGAAGCATTGGACTGTTTACAAGGCAGTCAGTGGTTTTCCGTTTTGGATCTTAGGTGCGGTTACTACCAAATCCCTATGAATATCGAGGATAGGGCTAAGACCGCTTTCATCTGCCCAATAGGGTTCTTTGAATTCCTAAAAATGCCGCAGGGTATTACTGGAGCACCCGCCACCTTTCAGAGGACAATGGAGAAGACGGTTGGCGATATGTGCTACTGAGAAGTCCTCGTTTATTTAGATGATATCATAGTATTTGGAAAGACCCTGGAAGAACACAACGAAAGACTTTTAAAGGTGTTGGACCGACTTCAATGTCGGGGGCTGAAGCTCTCCATCGAGAAGTGCAGACTTTGTCGATCCACAGTGAAGTACTTAGGACATATTGTCAGCCGAGAGGGGGTCGCCACGGATCCTGACAAAGTGGCCACGGTTCATAATTGGCTCCGACCCCGAAATCTTAAAGAACTGCGGTCATTCTTGGGATTTTGCGGCTATTACAGGAAATTTGTGCCACAGTACTCTAAGTTGGCTAGACCATTAACCAACCTAACCAGAGGGTATCCTCCGATCGCTCAGAAAAGAAAGCCGCTCTCAACTGAGTCAAAAGAATACTTCTGTCCTCGAGAAGCATTTGGAGATCGGTGGGATATCGCATGTGAGGAAGCCTTTATTACTTTAAAAGAGAGCTTGTCCCAATCGCCTGTGTTGGCGTATGCAGACCCTGAACTTCCATATGAGGTCCATATCGACGCTTCACTTGAAGGCCTTGGGGGAGTACTATACCAAGGGAGGGAGGAACAACTTAGACCTATTGCCTACGTTAGTCGAGGCCTATCCGGAAGTGAGAAGAATTACCCCATACATAAACTGGAATTTCTGGCCCTTAAATGGGTAGTCTGTGAAAAATTCCATGACTACTTATATGGAGCTGTATTTACTGTACATACGGATAATAATCCATTGACCTACGTTCAATCAACTGCTAAACTGGATGCCACGGGTCATAGGTGGTTGGCAACTCTTTCCAATTACAACTTCACCATCAAATACCGAGCGGGTGTGAACAACCAGGACGCGGATGCACTATCCCGGAGGGTCGATAATGAGATCGCTACTTCTTCTGAGGACTGGATTGAGGTCCCAGCTGCTATGGTGCGGGGACTATGTCATCAGGTTCGAGCAAACACTCAGTTACCAGTGGCTGCTATAGTGACCACAGGAGCTTCGATACAAGCCATCCCTGCCTCCTATTGTTGGTTGAACCCGTCTGCATTGAACGGGTTGGAAATGGTACGGGCAGATAAATTAGCCCAAGAACAGCGGAAGGATATACATATTTGTCCTATTATACAACATGTAGAGCAACCCTCTTCCTCTGTCCTCAGTCCTAGTCTCTCTTACGAAACTAAAGTACTATTCCAACAGATTAATAAGCTACGTATAAAGAAAGGATTGCTATATCGAGTCACTAAAAGGCCTGAGGGCACTACAAGATGGCAGATCGTATTACCTTCCAAGTACAAGACTATGGTATTAAAGGCATTACATGATAATCATGGTCATTTAGGGACGGAGAAAACCCTAGGACTAGTCACCGAAAGATTCTTTTGGCCATTTATGAATCGTGATGTAGAACATTTTTGCAGGTCCTGTGGAAATTGCGTGTTGAGGAAAACCATACCCAGGGCTGCAGCCTCTTTAGTCAACATCAAGAGCTCGGGACCATTTGATTTAGTGTGCATTGATTTCCTGTCATTGGAAGGACAGGATGGGAGCGACAGCCAAATATTGGTAGTAACCGTCCACTTTACTAGGTATGCACAGGCCTATGTAACTACTAATCAACGAGCAGTGACTGTAGCTCGTACCCTGTGGGAGAAATTCTTCGTTCATTACGGGCTACCAGTGCGGATTCACTCTGATCAGGGACGAGAGTTTGAAAGTCACCTCATCAAAGAGTTATGTCACTGCTGTGGTATAAAAAAATCTAGGACCACCCCATATCATCCACAAGGGGATCCTCAACCAGAACGGTTTAACCGCACCCTGTTAAACATGCTGGGAACATTGAATACACAACAGAAGCAGCGATGGAGACAACATATAACCTATTTGGTTCATGCCTACAATTGCACCAGGAATGAGGCTACTGGGTATTCACCTTATCTACTCATGTTTGGCCGAGAAGCCAGGTTACCAATTGACGTGTGTTTGCCGACGCAAATTAATTCTTCTTCCTGGGGCTCTCATTCTCAGTATTTGCGAAAACTCAGACATCAATTACATGAAGCCTACAATTTGGCACGAAACACTGCTGACAAAATGGGGGAGCGGAATAAAAAAAGGCATGCCCTGACCGTAATCGAGCATTGCTTACAGCCAGGAGATCGAGTGCTGATTAAAATGCTAGGTGTACCTAGAAGGCAGAAACTCAGGAATAGATGGAGGAATGAACCTTATATAGTATTGAAACAACTACCAGATATTCCTGTATATCAGCTAATTCCAGAGAACAGAGAGGGGCCGATATTGACATATCATAGACAACACCTTTTGCCTATTGCGCAAGACATTAGGTGGAATGAGTCAGAGCCAACAGAGAATCATGGGGGAGAGTACAGAATCCCTCGTTCCCGCTCATTGATGGAGGCTTTCAATCCTGAGGATAGTGAAGGAGAGATTGAAGCTGAACAGTTTGGACAGGGGGTGTATTATAAAGAGAATGAGGGTATGGATAATAATAAGTTGAGTAAGCCGGACCACAAGCCGTCAGAAGTGCCTATAACTAATCAAGACTGGGGGATAGAAAATATGGATAGTAACTTGGAATCTGAATGGGTGGAAGATACGGTTCCAGAAAAGGATAATATCGGTTGTGCTAGTGAAGTCAGTACCAGCGATGAAGACAGTACCAACCTGGATACTACTATAGGGAGTGGACTCCAACTCCCAAGGCCACAGAGGAGGCGGAAACCGCCCCGAATACTTACCTATGAACAATTAGGCTCACCTACAGAGGTACCCAGGATGATACATCCCAGTGTGATAATACCATGGCCTTATTTTGGAAGTGGTATCTGAAGTGATGAGGAATAAGTCTATATAAATGATCTTCATACTATATGGATGGTGATACCGATGCAGAGCATTTCGGAATCCCCAGGGGGAGAATGTAACCCTGTTGGTAAACTAAATAGATATTTGATGTATCAACAACAGACTAAGTAGCTAGGAAAAGGGGTAAGGAGGGATGGAAGGTTCTAGGACACTGGTGCTCTGCCCGTGGGGACATAGACAGTCAGAGTGAACACCGCGAGGCAAGAGAGAACGGTTGGATGTGCGGGTGAAGGCGGAGGCATTAACGGACGAGAGAGGGGAGAGAGCGGTCAGATAGGGAGGAGAGGACGACCGAAGCCTATGCCCGGGGCTGAGTAATGCTATCCCGTCCAGGTGTGAAACTGGGCTGCTCTGAGGAGACACCGAGAAGCCCCAAGCACAAAACTCTGATGTCAAGATACCGCAGCCGCTGTGCCCTCCGGTGAGCTTGAAAAAGGAGAGAACGTGAAGGGTTTCACTAACCTGGATCTCCGGTGAGCAGCGGCGGGGTAAGAGGAACGTGATCTGCAGAGGTCCCAGGGGACGCCGCCGGACGGAGGAGTGGTCCCAGCATTGACAGCGCCGCAAGAGAGGGCTAAGACTGGGCTGTGCCGAGAGTCCTTCACAGCACACGCCCCGGGGCCGGATAATTAGGGCTCCACCAACCCAACGGGGACAGATGTGACGCAGCAACAGTGAGTGATGGTGTAAGGGAGAGTGGGAGGCGGGCTCCAGGCACACCATCACAGGAGAGGAGGGGCCTAGCATAAACAGCATCAGAGGAGGGGCACCCCGCCGAAGGGATTTATTAACCTAACATCAGAGACATTATACAGTAGTGGCATACCACTTATTAAACTTACATGGAAAGGGAAATTACTACATTGTTGCCTTATAGTCTGTACAGCAGTGGATTCCCACTGAATGGAAAGTCAGCACATCACTTCAATTCATGTTTGGCTGTAAGGGCCTGACCGTGAAGGGGATTTATTGCATCCCTTTATAATTTCACTTTGGTTCAAGCGACAGTGATATTTAGTAAGCCGAGTAATACGACAATTGTATTGAACTGAAGCAATAGGATATTTCCATAGGCTACGGATATCCTTCTTCGGAAAGAAGTCATAGTGTGTGATAACTCACGGGATAGACTTTACACTTTTATCTATAACCCAGTCACCTCTCCCAACAATAAATCGAGACCCTTTCCCATTAAGGGGGAATAAAGCAGTGCCGGTATATCGCTAACCTATTAGTAATCCGAGGGCCAAGTCAAGGGTGGAGCCAGGAGAGTCAGTCTGAATGAGAAGGAACCTCCTCTGTTGGAGGTAATTGATTGCTACGTACTATCACTAAAGGGGCCACTATAACGGAAAAGAGAGTGGAGCGGGTAGAAGGACGGACAATTGGGGAGTGCTGAGGTGAAGTGATTGGTCTAATATAGAGAGAAGAGCTGTGCAATTCTATATAGGCCACGGTATCCCTGCCAGAGACTTGGGGAAAAGGACTGAATACTTTCTTATTAACTGTATCCACCCTGAGAAATTATAATAATATATCACCGGAGGATCACCAGCCCAGTGATACTAACACCATATAGTGGGCAGTGTGGGGAGCTAGTAGAGGACATTGTATAGAAAAGTAGTGCTCATTATCACCCAGTAATCTATTGACGGGTGCATACGAAATCCATAGTAACAATAGCTACCAAGGGTGGGATATGATACGTTGTAGTCGGCCTTCGTTAAAGAGAATATAATATCGTTATGGAGTAAGGAACCCTATTCGCTTCATAATATTTATAACTTACTTATAAATTATACCGAAACCAAATTATTTAAGGTAATAATTGGTTTGAGTGTGGTAATGGTAGGACTGCCTAAGTTTGCTTAAAATGTTATGAGATTGAATAAACTTAATTATACGACATGCCGGTGGATAGTTTGAGAAAGTACTGTAAAGACTGTCCTTGATACGAGTTGTCATCGGCCTCAGCGGAATATAGAGATACATCTCCGAAAGAGACCACAGAGGAGCGGCTAACTCAGGAAGCTGTCTGGAAATTAGGGTACCGCTGTAGACATTACCTTGTGCTACCAGCTTCCAGATACCAGCATTCAAGGGTTGAGGATATCCATTCCGTCCTGATAATTTTAACTAGGAACAAGAAAGGTACATGACCGGTCACACCTGAGAGGGACACCTTCGGGACTCAGGGGATTTCAGGACAAGGACGAGTGGTGATTTTAATGTTAATTGATAAATTAACCTAGACTATTTCCATCCACCTAGTGTAAATTGATTTAGCTATTAATGGTAAGCACTGAGCTCAGTTTGTTTTTGGTACCCAGGTACAAAGATTTGTATTTTTTTGTATTGCATGCACAGGAGTTTGTATAGTACAAAAGTTAAGTTGTTAATCTAACCTATGTGTGTCTAAATATATATATATTTCGCATTATAATGGTAAAACAAAGAGTCTGACTTCATTGTTTAAGCATACTTACCAGGAAGGGGGTCCGAGGGACGTCCTCCAGAGAAGAGCTGAAAGACACAGAGAAAACAAGGTATTAATAGCAGTACTAGTAATATTACCGGGTATAAAGATAACTATTCTATCTTTATTGGCTTTCCCAAGCAAGCCTGTTTATATTTAATGCTTGGGTGGAGGCACGTTTAGGAGGTAGGGTCGTGGCCCCATTACACCCCTTACCCTAGGTATCCAAGAGGGTTACATTTGGAGGCACTGCTGAGATTCGGACTCGGGGTCTCCTGTTTGCCAGACAGGTATGATGGAGGGGGTTAGTAATGATGATATTTTTTGTTGGTGTAGCGAGAAGAAGATCGATGTCGAATGTAGCTTCGGAATAAGCGGAAATTTGACCAGCGCCAGTGAAGACAGCATAATTACTGCTGTAAAAATTTCTTTATGGAGTTAGTGAGCCGAGTCTTGTGGACCGATGGAAAGGGTCCCAGGGTAATATTACGGCTGTTTTAATTACAAACAAGAACCCACTAGACCCGACCTTGCTCCCCAGCATGGTGGTAGTTGATGGAGTTCCGGGGTGGAAAGTTCATTTGATATGCCCTGAAAGGAAAGATAGTGGAGAAGATGATTGTCCCACCAGTGAGGAACAGGGAACAGGAGAGCCCCAGCCTAGATGCTGTTTCAACGCTACCAGTAATGACACAGGGACCACCACCCATAGTGGGGAAGTTGTGGATAATCAGGTGGAAACCGTCGTGGGCAAGATGGTTAGTCAGTTAGAATGGTGGCATTTCGAGGGAGGATATCGTCGCCTTAGAATCTTCTCGGGAATCATCCCAGTGCCAGCTGGAGAAGAGACCTACGAGCTCTGGAGGGAGGCCGCCACACAACATTCCGAAGAATGGCAATGCCCGGAACATATTAAACGGCAGCGGGTGGTTGAAAGTCTCAGAGGGCCAGCTATGGGAGTTATTCAAGCTACCCGGAGGAGCAATCCTAAAGGCTACATTGAAAGAATACATAGAGGCACTAGATTTCTCCTTTGGCACTTTGGAGGACGTAGGTGACTTAATGGCGAGACTCAACCATACCTACCAGGAGCCTGGAGAGACCTTGACACATTATGTATATAGAGTTGATAGGTTAATTTACAAAATTGTCGACAAAGGGGGTATTGAAAAGGATGCGGTGGACCAAAGAAGACTGATCCAGGTGCTAAAAGGGGCATTAACCAGTAGTACTGTAGCCCAACGGCTTAGATGTACCATGAACACCAATCAGCCTCCATCACTGAATGAGTTGGTACGAGAAGTGAAGCTGGAGGAGGTACAAATCGAGAACAGGGAAAGAACCATAAAAAAGGTCAAAGTAGTTTTGCCAGTTACTGAGCAACCCTCTATTGATGAAAGGTTGGTGAAGTTAATAGAGGAGCAAAATAAAAAGATTGAGCAGCTTATAGCGCTCCAGACTAATCCCCCTTATAGTCAAGGAGTGAATTCTGAATTTGGGAGGGGAATAAGAAGGGACAATAGATTCCCCATCATCTGCTATAGTTGTGGACAATCAGGTCATCGGTCATTTGAGTGTCCACTGTATGGAAACAGCAGGAGAGGAAGTGGTAATAATCCTGGTTATCGGAGAAGATCCTCCCCACCGTAAAACTCTAACGGGAGCACTGTGAACCCCTCACAGACTCCCCAATAATTACAGTATACGCTATGGGGAGTGCTCAGTGGTCCACTGAAATTCCAGACAGCCTGATGGGCCAAGCACCTAGAATAAGGGCCATGATAAATGGGCATGATTGTACAGTCCTTCTGGACAGTGGTTCACAAATATCTTTTGTGTTCGAATCTTGGTATCAGGCTCATTTAACTGATGTACCCATCCATCCTCTGAGTGGTCTTACCATATGGGGGCTGAGCGAACAGAAAAACCCCTATTTAGGCTACATAAGCACTCAGATAACTTTTGACCCTGGGTTGATATCCCCTAATGAAATGGTCCCTTTTGTGGCGTTAGTTTGTCCGGATTCCCCAGGAGATAATGGAGAGCTGCCAGTAATTGTAGGAACAAACACCAATATGTTCAAAAGTCTCAGCAAATGGTGTGACAGACAAAATTCTAATGACTTAAAACTACAGATAGACCTGCACACGACACAGTGTAGACAAGTGGAAGCTAAATCTGAGATTGGTGCGTCACTCCCTGAGTCCTGGGTGAATAAACTGGAGTCATGTTTAAAAGGTAGTGATATAGATACAAGAAGCAAGAGCCTGTTATTGGAACAATTGCAGTTAAGAAAAGAGGTATTCTCCCAAAGCGAGTGGGATTTAGGAACGGCTAAGGATGTGGAACATCGTATTAAGCTAACATATGATACCCCATTCAGGGAGAGGTCACGGAGATTGGCTCCTGCGGATTTCGAAGATGTGAGGACACATCTCCGGAATCTGTTGGAAAACCAAGTAATCGCCGACTCGGAAAGTCAATATGCATCTCCCATTGTAGTGGCCCGAAAGAAGAGTGGAGAGATCCGGCTATGCATTGACTATAGGACCTTAAATAGGCGTACAGTGCCGGATCAATATACAGTCCCGATAGTTGAAGAAGCATTGGACTGTTTACAAGGCAGTCAGTGGTTTTCCGTTTTGGATCTTAGGTGCGGTTACTACCAAATCCCTATGAATATCGAGGATAGGGCTAAGACCGCTTTCATCTGCCCAATAGGGTTCTTTGAATTCCTAAAAATGCCGCAGGGTATTACTGGAGCACCCGCCACCTTTCAGAGGACAATGGAGAAGACGGTTGGTGATATGTGCTACCGAGATGTCCTCGTTTATTTAGATGATATCATAGTATTTGGAAAGACCCTGGAAGAACACAACGAAAGACTTTTAAAGGTGTTGGACCGACTTCAATGTCGGGGGCTGAAGCTCTCCATCGAGAAGTGCAGACTTTGTCGATCCACAGTAAAGTACTTAGGACATATTGTCAGCCGAGAGGGGGTCGCCACGGATCCTTACAAAGTGGCCACGGTTCATAATTGGCTCCGACCCCGAAATCTTAAAGAACTGCGGTCATTCTTGGGATTTTGCGGCTATTACAGGAAATTTGTGCCACAGTACTCTAAGTTGGCTAGACCATTAACCAACCTAACCAGAGGGTATCCTCCGATCGCTCAGAAAAGAAAGCCGCTCTCAACTGAGTCAAAAGAATACTTCTGTCCTCGAGAAGCATTTGGAGATCGGTGGGATATCGCGTGTGAGGAAGCCTTTATTACTTTAAAAGAGAGCTTGTCCCAATCGCCTGTGTTGGCGTATGCAGACCCTGAACTTCCATATGAGGTCCATATTGACGCTTCACTTGAAGGCCTTGGGGGAGTATTATACCAAGGGAGGGAGGAACAACTTAGACCTATTGCCTACGTTAGTCGAGGCCTATCCGGAAGTGAGAAGAATTACCCCATACATAAACTGGAATTTCTGGCCC
This sequence comes from Pseudophryne corroboree, assembly GCF_028390025.1. Taxonomy (NCBI): domain Eukaryota; kingdom Metazoa; phylum Chordata; class Amphibia; order Anura; family Myobatrachidae; genus Pseudophryne; species Pseudophryne corroboree. The sequence continues at coordinate 302,104,451 of NC_086449.1, read as the reverse complement.
TTAAATGGGTAGTCTGTGAAAAATTCCATGACTACTTATATGGAGCTGTATTTACTGTACATACGGATAATAATCCATTGACCTACGTTCAATCAACTGCTAAACTGGATGCCACGGGTCATAGGTGGTTGGCAACTCTTTCCAATTACAACTTCACCATCAAATACCGAGCGGGTGTGAACAACCAGGACGCGGATGCACTATCCCGGAGGGTCGATAATGAGATCGCTACTTCTTCTGAGGACTGGATTGAGGTCCCAGCTGCTATGGTGCGGGGACTATGTCATCAGGTTCGAGCAAACACTCAGTTACCAGTGGCTGCTATAGTGACCACAGGAGCTTCGATACAAGCCATCCCTGCCTCCTATTGTTGGTTGAACCCGTCTGCATTGAACGGGTTGGAAATGGTACGGGCAGATAAATTAGCCCAAGAACAGCGGAAGGATATACATATTGGTCCTATTACACAACATGTAGAGCAACCCTCTTCCTCTGTCCTCAGTCCTAGTCTCTCTTACGAAACTAAAGTACTATTCCAACAGATTAATAAGCTACGTATAAAGAAAGGATTGCTATATCGAGTCACTAAAAGGCCTGAGGGCACTACAAGATGGCAGATCGTATTACCTTCCAAGTACAAGACTATGGTATTAAAGGCATTACATGATAATAATGGTCATTTAGGGACGGAGAAAACCCTAGGACTAGTCACCGAAAGATTCTTTTGGCCATTTATGAATCGTGATGTAGAACATTTTTGCAGGTCCTGTGGAAATTGCGTGTTGAGGAAAACCATACCCAGGGCTGCAGCCTCTTTAGTCAACATCAAGAGCTCGGGACCATTTGATTTAGTGTGCATTGATTTCCTGTCATTGGAAGGACCGGATGGACGCGACAGCCAAATATTGGTAGTAACCGACCACTTTACTAGGTATGCACAGGCCTATGTAACTACTAATCAACGAGCAGTGACTGTAGCTCGTACCCTGTGGGAGAAATTCTTCGTTCATTACGGGCTACCAGTGCGGATTCACTCTGATCAGGGACGAGAGTTTGAAAGTCACCTCATCAAAGAGTTATGTCACTGCTGTGGTATAAAAAAAATCTAGGACTACCCCATATCATCCACAAGGGGATCCTCAACCAGAACGGTTTAACCGCACCCTGTTAAACATGCTGGGAACATTGAATACACAAAAGAAGCAGCGATGGAGACAACATATAACCTATTTGGTTCATGCTTACAATTGCACCAGGAATGAGGCTACTGGGTATTCACCTTATCTACTCATGTTTGGCCGAGAAGCCAGGTTACCAATTGACGTGTGTTTGCCGACGCAAATTAATTCTTCTTCCTGGGGCTCTCATTCTCAGTATTTGCGAAAAACTCAGACATCAATTACATGAAGCCTACAATTTGGCACGAAACACTGCTGACAAAATGGGGGAGCGGAATAAAAAAAGGCATGCCCGGACCGTAATCGAGCATTGCTTACAGCCAGGAGATCGAGTGCTGATTAAAATGCTAGGTGTACCTAGAAGGCAGAAACTCAGGAATAGATGGAGGAATGAACCTTATATAGTATTGAAACAACTACCGGATATTCCTGTATATCAGCTAATTCCAGAGAATAGAGAGGGGCCGATATTGACATATCATAGACAACACCTTTTGCCTATTGCGCAAGACATTAGGTGGAATGAGTCAGAGCCAACAGAGAATCATGGGGGAGAGTACAGAATCCCTCGTTCCCGCTCATTGATGGAGGCTTTCAATCCTGAGGATAGTGAAGGAGAGATTGAAGCTGAACAGTTTGGACAGGGGGTGTATTATAAAGAGAATGAGGGTATGGATAATAATAAGTTGAGTAAGCCGGACCACAAGCCGTCAGAAGTGCCTATAACTAATCAAGACTGGGGGATAGAAAATATGGATAGTAACTTGGAATCTGAATGGGTGGAAGATACGGTTCCAGAAAAGGACAATATCGGTTGTGCTAATGAAGTCAGTACCAGCGATGAAGACAGTACCAACCTGGATACTACTATAGGGAGTGGACTCCAACTCCCAAGGCCACAGAGGAGGCAGAAACCGCCCGAATACTTACCTACGAACAATTAGGCTCACCTACAGAGGTACCCAGGATGATACATCCCAGTGTGATAATACCGTGGCCTTATTTTGGATGTGGTATCTGAAGTGATGAGGAATAAGTCTATATAAATGATCTTCATACTATATGGATGGTGATACCGATGCAGAGCATTTCGGAATCCCCAGGGGGAGAATGTAACCCTGTGGGTAAACTAAATAGATATTTGATGTATCAACAACAGACTAAGTAGCTAGGAAAAGGGGTAAGGAGGGATGGAAGGTTCTAGGACACTGGTGCTCTGCCCGTGGGGACATAGACAGTCAGAGTGAACACCGCGAGGCAAGAGAGAACGGTTGGATGTGCGGGTGAAGGCGGAGGCATTAACGGACGAGAGAGGGGAGAGAGCGGTCAGATAGGGAGGAGAGGACGACCGAAGCCTATGCTCGGGGCTGAGTAATGCTATCCCGTCCAGGTGTGAAACTGGGCTGCTCTGAGGAGACACCGAGAAGCCCCAAGCACAACACTCTGATGTCAAGATACCGCAGCCGCTGTGCCCTCCGGTGAGCTTGAAAAAGGAGAGAACGTGAAGGGTTTCACTAACCTGGATCTCCGGTGAGCAGCGGCGGGGTAAGAGGAACGTGATCTGCAGAGGTCCCAGGGGACGCCGCCGGACGGAGGAGTGGTCCCAGCATTGACAGCGCCGCAAGAGAGGGCTAAGACTGGGCTGTGCCGAGAGTCCTTCACAGCACACGCCCCGGGGCCGGATAATTAGGGCTCCACCAACCCAACGGGGACAGATGTGACGCAGCAACAGTGAGTGATGGTGTAAGGGGGAGTGGGAGGCGGGCTCCAGGCACACCATCACAGGAGAGGAGGGGCCTAGCATAAACAGCATCAGAGGAGGGGCACCCCGCCGAAGGGATTTATTAACCTAACATCAGAGACATTATACAGCAGTGGCATACCACTTATTAAACTTACATGGAAAGGGAAATTACTACATTGTTGCCTTATAGTCTGTACAGCAGTGGATACCCACTGAATGGAAAGTCAGCACATCACTTCAATTCATGTTTGGCTGTAAGGGCCTGACCGTGAAGGGGATTTATTGCATCCCTTTATAATTTCACTTTGGTTCAAGCGACAGTGATATTTAGTAAGCCGAGTAATACGACAATTGTATTGAACTGAAGCAATAGGATATTTCCATAGGCTACGGATATCCTTCTTCGGAAAGAAGTCATAATGTGTGATAACTCACGGGATAGACTCTACACTTTTATCTATAACCCAGTCACCTCTCCCAACAATAAATCGAGACCCTTTCCCATTAAGGGGGAATAAAGCAGTGCCGGTATATCGCTAACCTATTAGTAATCCGAGGGCCAAGTCAAGGGTGGAGCCAGGAGAGTCAGTCTGAATGAGAAGGAACCTCCTCTGTTGGAGGTAATTGATTGCTACGTACTATCACTAAAGGGGCCACTATAACGGAAAAGAGAGTGGAGCGGGTAGAAGGACGGACAATTGGGGAGTGCTGAGGTGAAGTGATTGGTCTAATATAGAGAGAAGAGCTGTGCAATTCTATATAGGCCACGGTATCCCTGCCAGAGACTTGGGGAAAAGGACTGAATACTTTCTTATTAACTGTATCCACCCTGAGAAATTATAATAATATATCACCGGAGGATCACCAGCCCAGTGATACTAACACCATATAGTGGGCAGTGTGGGGAGCTAGTAGAGGACATTGTATAGAGAAGTAGTGCTCATTATCACCCAGTAATCTATTGACGGGTGCATACGAAATCCATAGTAACAATAGCTACCAAGGGTGGGATATGATACGTTGTAGTCGGCCTTCGTTAAAGAGAATATAATATCGTTATGGAGTAAGGAACCCTATTCGCTTCATAAATATTTATAACTTACTTATAAATTATACCGAAACCAAATTATTTAAGGTAATAATTGGTTTGAGTGTGGAAATGGTAGGACTGCCTAAGTTTGCTTAAAATGTTATGAGATTGAATAAACTTAATTATACGACATGCCGGTGGATAGTTTGAGAAAGTACTGTAAAGACTGTCCTTGATACGAGTTGTCATCGGCCTCAGCGGAATATAGAGATACATCTCCGAAAGAGACCACAGAGGAGCGGCTAACTCAGGAAGCTGTCTGGAAATTAGGGTACCGCTGTAGACATTACCCTGTGCTACCAGCTTCCAGATACCAGCATTCAAGGGTTGAGGATATCCATTCCGTCCTGATAATTTTAACTAGGAACAAGAAAGGTACATGACCGGTCACACCTGAGAGGGACACCTTTGGGACTCAGGGGATTTCAGGACAAGGACGAGTGGTGATTTTAATGTTAATTGATAAATTAACCTAGACTATTTCCATCCACCTAGTGTAAATTGATTTAGCTATTAATGGTAAGCACTGAGCTCAGTTTGTTTTTGGTACCCAGGTACAAAGATTTGTATTTTTTTGTATTGCATGCACAGGAGCTTGTATAGTACAAAAGTTAAGTTGTTAATCTAACCTATGTGTGTCTAAATATATATATATTTCGCATTATAATGGTAAAACAAAGAGTCTGACTTCATTGTTTAAGCATACTTACCAGGAAGGGGGTCCGAGGGACGTCCTCCAGAGAAGAGCTGAAAGACACAGAGAAAACAAGGTATTAATAGCAGTACTAGTAATATTACCGTGTATAAAGATAACTATTCTATCTTTATTGGCTTTCCCAAGCAAGCCTGTTTATATTTAATGCTTGGGTGGAGGCACGTTTAGGAGATAGGGTCGTGGCCCCATTACACCCCTTACCCTAGGTATCCAAGGGGGTTACAATATAAACCTGTTCCAAAAATATGAGAAGATTGAGCATCCAATAGGACTTCACAAGTAGTCCCAGTAACAGGAATTTCTCATACGTCCTAGAGGATGCTGGGGTCACATCAAGAACCATGGGGTATAGACGGGATCCGCAGGAGACATGGGCACTTTAAGACTTTCAAAGGGTGGGAACTGGCTCCTCCCTCTATGCCCCTCCTCAAGACTCCAGTTTAGAATCTGTGCCCAGTGAGACTGGACGCACTCTGAGGAGCTCTACTGAGTTTCTCTGAAAAGACTTTATGTTAGGTTTTATTTTCAGGGAGAACTGCTGGCAACAGTCTCCCTGCTTCGTGGGACTTAGGGGAGAGAAGTCAGACATACTTCTGTGAGTTTAAAGGCTCTGCTTCTTTGGCTACAGGACACCATAAGCTCCTGAGGGTCTGATCGCCAGGTACGCCTAGATGCTCGTTCCCAGAGCCGGCCGTCATCCCCCTTACAGAGCCAGAAGTCAGAAGGCAGGTGAGTAGAAGAAGACAGAAGACTTCAGTGACGGCTTCAGAGGTACCGCACAGCGGGCGCGCTGCACGCCATGCTCCCACACTCAGCGGCACTACAGGGTGCAGGGCGCGGGGGGGGCGCCCTGGGCAGCATATACACCTCTAAAGAAGTGACTGGCAAGAGGGGACAAGGTGCCAAACCACTGTCCAAACCCCCGCCAGTATAAAGATTTTGGAAAAATAGTGGAGCTGAAGCACGCCATTATGGGGGCGGGGCTTAGTCCTCACAGCTCACATCAGCTCCATTTTCTCTTCACAGAAGCTGCAGAGATGCTGGTCCTTCCTCACACTGCTGTACAAGTAACAGGGTGCAAAACGGGGGGGGGGGGGGCACAGTGATTTTTGGGGCAATATAAGTTATTATAAAAGCGCTGCAGGTCTGGGACATTCTGTAACTGTTTCAGAACCGGGTTTAAGTGCTGGGTTGTGAGCTGGCAAACTTCCTCTGTGTCTCTCTGACAGGCTTTATTGTGGGTCTGTACCCTTTAAGCCCAGTGTGTCTGTGTGTGCTGGGTGTACGTGTGTCGGCATGTCTGAGGCTGAAGGCTGTTCCCAGGAGGAGATTATGTTAGGGACACAAACAGCTGTGGGAGTGACCCTGTCGGCACCGCCGACACCTGATTGGGTGAATGTTTTGAGTGCTCTGAATGCTAATGTGGCTCTGATAAATAAGAGATTCGATAAATCTAAGTCTCAGAACCAGGCTTGGAAGAAATCCGTAGAGGATGTGTTGTTACAAGTCCAGACCCCCTCGGGGTCACAAAAACGCTAATTTACTCAGCTGGCAGACACGGATACCGACACGGACACTGACTCAAGTGTCGACTATAGTGATGCTAGATTAGATCCAAAACTGGCAAAGAGCATTCAGTACATGATTGTGGCTATAAAAAATGTATTACATATCACTGAGGACCCTACTGTTCCTAAAGCCCAGTACCCACGGGCCGATGCAGGAGAGATGTGTGCTGAGCGAACCGCTCAGCACACATCTCTCCTGCCGCTCAGCACAGCACGATCTGTGCTGAGCGTGCGGGGGGAGATGGGGGGGCCGCTCACTTCACCCAGCGGGTGAAGTGAGCGACCCGCTAGATTGGCCTGCATGCAGGCCAATCTAGCAGCAGCGATAGCGATGTGCGGGGCCGCGCATCGCTATCGCTGAGGGGACTACACACGGAGCGATCATGCTGATATTCTAAGCAATCTAGTCAGATTGCTTAGAATATCGCTCCGTGAGTACCCCCCTTAATACTAGGGTCTGCATGTATAAATGAAAGAATCCTGAGGTAACGTTTCCTCCCTCTCATGAACTGAACACGCTTTATGAAAAGGTTTGGGAAAATCCTGACAAAAAGTTTCAGACTCCCAAAAGGATTCCAGTGGCGTATCCGTTTCCCTCTGGGGATAGGGAAAAATGGGAGTCACCCCGCCCCCCCCCCCCCCCCCCCCCCCATTGTGGACAAAGCTCTATCACGGCTGTCCAAAAAGGTGGCTCTTCCGTCCCCTGACACGGCAGCCCTAAAGGATCCTGCGGATCGTAGGCAGGAAAGTCCATTGAAATCCATTTATGTCACCACGGGTACGCTACTCACACCAGCCATTGCATCTGCGTGGGTGAGTAGTGCTATCAAAAGATGGGCAGATAGCTTGTCATCTGAAATAGATACCCTGGATAGGGATAGCATTCTTTTGACACTAGGTTATATCAGGGACGCTGCAGTCTACCTAAAGGAAGCTGCGAGGGATATTGGCCTCTTGGGATCAAGGGCCAATGCCATGGCAGTCTCAGCTAGGAGAGCATTGTGGATTCATCAATGGAATGCTGATGCTGACTCTAAGAAAGCTATGGAGTCTCTACCGTATAAAGGTGGTGTATTGTTTGGTGACGGCCTCGCTGAGTTGGTATCTACGGCTACCGCGGGTAAGTTATCATTTTTACCTTATGTGACTGCACCACAAAAGAAAGCACACCACTATCAGATGCAGTCCTTTTGGCCCAATAAATACAGAAAAGGCCGAGGGTCTTCCTTCCTTGCTACTAGAGGAAAGGGAAAAGGTAAACGATCACCAGCCGTGGCCGGTTCCCAGGAGCAGAAGTCCTCCCCGGCTTCTGCCAAATCCACCGCATGACGCTGGGGCTCCTCTGCGGGAGTCCACACCGGTGGGGGCACGTCTCAAGTTCATCAGTCAGTTCTGGGCTCATTCGGCCCTGGACCCATGGGTTTTAGAAATAGTGTCCATGGGGTACAAACTGGAGTTTCAAGACGTTCCCCCTCGCCGATTTTTCAAATCGGCCTTACCAGCTTCTCTTCCGGACAGGGAGGTCGTATGCACCGCAATACAAAAATTGTGTCTCAATCAAGTCATTGTCAGGGATCCCCCGTCGCAACAGGGAGAAGGCTTTTATTTGAGCCTGTTCGTGGTCCCGAAGCCAGATGGCTCACTCAGACCAATCCAGATCAAATCCCTCAATTTCTACCTAAAAAAATTCAAATTCAAGATGGAATCTCTCCGGGCAGTGATCTCCAGTCTGGAGGAGGGGGATTTTATGGTGTCGGTAGCAATAAAGGATGCCTACTTACATGTTCCCATTTATCCTCCACATCAGGCTTACCTGAGGTTTGCAGTTCAGGATTGTCATTACCAATTTCAGACGTTGCCATTTGGTCTGTCCACGGCTCCAACTGTTTTCACCAAGGTAATGGCCGAAATGATGGTTCTCCTGCGCAAACAAGAAGTCACAATTATCCCGTATTTGGACGATCTCCTGATAAAGGCGAGATCCAGGGAACAATTACTGCAGAACATTACGCTATACCTGACAATTCTGCAGCAACATGGTTGGCTCCTAAACTTGCCAAAATCACAGTTGGTTTCGACGAGACGGCTGTCATTTTTGGGAATGATTCTGGACACAGAGTTACAGAGAGTTATTCTTCCAGTGGAAAAGGCTCTGGAAATTCAGAACCTGGTCAAACAAATTCTGAAACCACCAAGAGTATCGATCCATCAATGCACTCGGTTGCTGGGGAAGATGGTGGCGGCCTACGAGGCCATTCAGTTTGGCAGAATCTATGCCAGAGTGCAGTGGCGTCACAACCGGGGTGCGGGGGGTGCGGCCCGCACCCGGGTGTCAACCACCGAGGGGTGTCACCAAAGTGTCGGCTCCTGCTTAGTGACAGGAGCCGGGTACTGCACTGTAACATTACGTGCAGTGCCCGACTTCTGTCACTGTGAAGAAGCCGACACTGCAGTCTCTGGGGTCAGCCAGCACCTCCCGCACCCCCTTAGTCACGGAAACGGGGGTCGGGAAGCAAAGCCACGCCCATGTGCAGCACAACCACACACCCATATCGCAAAGCCACGCCCCTTCTGACGGCACCCACGAAGCCACGCCCCTTTTTGACCAGGAGACGCACCGGGTGTCAAACATGTAAGTGACGCCTCTGCCAGAGTGTTTCAGTGGGACCTGTTGGACAAGTGGTCCGGGTCCCATCTGCACATGCACCGAAGGATAACCCTGTCTTCCAAGACCAGAATCTCACTCATGTGGTGGCTGCACAGCTCTCACCTCCTAGAGGGATGCAGGTTCGGGATCCAGGACTGGATCTTAGTGACCACGGATGCGAGTCTCCAAGGCTGGGGAGCAGTCACACAGGGGGAAAGCTTCCAGGGAAGATGGTCAAGCCAGTAAATGTGTCTACACATAAACGTTCTGGAGTTAAGGGCCATTCACAATGGCCTTCTGCAAGCGGAACATCTTCTTCGCAATCAGTCCGTCTTGATTCAGTCGGACAACATAACAGCAGTAGCGTACATAAACCGCCAGGGCGGAACAAATAGCAGAGCGGCTATGGCAGAGGTCACAAAGGTTCTCCGTTGGGCGGAAAGGCATACAAGCGCTCTGTCAGTGATCTTCATTCCAGGAGTGGACAACTGGGAAGCAGACTTCCTCAGCAGACACAATCTCCATCCAGGAGAGTGGGGTCTTCATCAAGAGGTCTTTGCAGAAGTGACAAGTCTTTGGGGAATTCCTCAAATAGACATGATGGCGTCTCGCCTCAACAAGAAACTTCAGAGATATTGTTCCAGGTCGAGAGACCTTCAAGCAATAGCAGGGGAAACCCTAGTGACACCGTGGGTGTTTCAGTCGGTGTACATGTTTCCTCCGCTTCCACTCGTTCCAAAAGTGATAAAGATCATAAGAAGAACAAAGGTTCAAGCGATCCTCATTGTTCCAGACTGGCCAAGGAGGGCTTGGTATCCAGATCTTCAGGAATTACTCATAGGAGATCCCTGGCCTCTTCCTCTGAGAGAGGATCTGTTACAGCAGGGGCCGTGCATGTTCCAAGACTTACCGCGACTTTGTTTGATGGCTTGGATGTTGAATGCCGGATCCTAGCCCGAAAGGGTATTCCCAAGGTAGTCATCCCCACTCTTATTCAGGCCAGGAAAGGAGTAACGTCTAAACATTACCACCGTATTTGGAGGAAATACGTGTCTTGGTGTGAATCCAAGAAGGCTCCTACGGAAGAATTTCAGTTGGGATGTTTTCTCCATTTTCTACAAGCCGGTGTGGATGCGGGCCTAAAGTTGGGCTCAATTAAAGTACAAATTTCAGCTTTATCAGTGTTCTTCCAAAGACAATTGGCCTCCCTTCCAGAAGTTCAGACTTTCGTGAAAGGCGTGTTGCACATCCAACCTCCCTTTGTGCCCCCTGTGGCACCATGGGATCTTAATGTGGTGTTGCAATTCCTTCAATCTCATTGGTTTGAACCTTTACAGAAGGTAGAGTGGAAATTCCTCACTTGGAAAGTGGTCATGCTGTTGGCCTTGGCATCCGCAAGGCGGGTGTCTGAATTAGTGGCCTTGTCTCACAAGAGCCCTTATTTGATCTTCCATGAAGATAGAGCAGAGTTGAGGACTCGTCAGCAATTTCTGCCGAAAGTAGTTTTGTCGTTCCACTTGAACCAACCTATTGTGGTGCCAGTGGCTACTGACGCCTTGCTGGAATCAAAGTTTTTCGATGTAGTCAGAGCTTTGAAAATTTATGTCGCCAGAACGGCTCAGTTTAGGAAAATGGAGGCTCTGTTTGTCCTGTATGCTCACAACAAGATTGGGGCTCCTGCTTCCAAGCAGACTATTGCGCGCTGGATCTGTCATACGATTCGGCATGCTCATTCTACGGCTGGATTGCCGTTACCGAAATCGGTGAAGGCCCATTCTACCAGAAAGATGGGCTCATCCTGGGCGGCTGCCCAGGGGGTCTCGGCATTACAACTTTGCAGAGCGGCTACTTGGTCGGGTTCAAACACCTTTGCGAAGTTCTACAAGTTTGATACCCTGGCTGATGAGGACCTCATGTTTGGTCAATCGGTGCTGCAGAGTCATCCGCACTCTCCCGCCCGTTCTAGAGATTTGGTATAACACCATGGTTCTTGATGTGACCCCAGCATCCTCTAGGACGTATGAGAAAATAGGATTTTAATACCTACCGGTAAATCCTTTTCTCTTAGTCCCTAGAGGATGCTGGGCGGCCGTCCCAGTGCGTACTGTATCTGCAGTTTTTTGTTACGTTTCAACACATGTCGTGTTACGTTTTTAGTCAGCCTGTTGCTGACGTTGTTCATGCCGTTGACTTGCGTTATGTTGAATACCATGTTCTACGGCGTGCTTGAGGTGTGAGCTGGTATGTATCTCACTTTAGTTTAACAATCCTTTTCCTCGAAATGTCCGTCTCCCTGGGCACAGTTCCTAAAACTGGAGTCTGGAGGAGGGGCATAGAGGGAGGAGCCAGTTCACACCCTTTGAAAATCTTAAAGTGCCCATGTCTCCTGCGGATCCCGTCTATGGCCCTCATTCCGAGTTGTTCGCTCGCTAGCTGCTTTTAGCAGCATTGCACACGCTAGGCCGCCGCCCTCTGGGAGTGTATCTTCGCTTAGCAGAATTGCGAATGAAAGAGTAGCAGAATTGCGAATAAATAATTCTTAGCAGTTTCTGAGTAGCTCGAGACTTACTCCTACACTGCGATCAGCTCAGCCCCTTTCGTTCCTGGTTTGACGTCACAAACACGCCCTGCGTTCGGCCAGCCACTCCTTCATTTTATCCTGGCACGCCTGCGTTTTAACGCACACTCCCAGAAAACGGTCAGTTTCCGCCCAGAAACACCCACTTCCTGTCAATCACACTCCGATCACTTCAACGATGAAAATTCTTCATTCGCACGTGAGTAAATCTACTAAGTTTTGTGCTAAATTACTTAGCGCATGCGCACTGCGTACCATGCGCATGCGCATTTTGCCTTAATTGCTCCGTTGCGAAAATCGGCAATGAGCGAACAACTCGGAATGACCCCCTATACTCCATGGTTCTTGATGTGACCCCAGCATCCTCTACGGACTAAGAGAAAAGGATTTACCGGTAGGTATTAAAATCCTATTTTCTGCCTTTTATTTTACGGCTCCATAACATAAAGTGAATGAAATGTAAACAAGAACGCATAGTGTAATCCTGTTTACCACTAAAAACATACAATATTGCACATACAAAAGCTGGATACCTTTACTGAACTGAAGACAGCTATACAGCAGATAACAGCCAAAGCTTTTTGTCACGACAGAGCTATGTCAGCTAAACTCATTATTGGGGTATATTTACTAAGGTCCCGATTTTGACCGAGATTACGTTTTTTCTTCAAAGTGTCATCTCGGGAATTTACTAAGCAAAAATCTCGGCAGTGATGAGGGCATTCGTAATATTTTGGAAGTCCTAGGAAAATTTTTAGAATCAATACACCATCGGTCAAATACGCCTGCAATTTGGTAGAAACCGGTCATTTACTAAAAAGTGCAAATCACAAACACTGCCGACAATAGCCAAACACTGCCGTGCTGAAATACAAATCGTGAAAAAGTGCTAAAAAAAAACAGACCTGCTTTTTTTCCCCGTGTTTGGATAGGCATGCACGGATCCATGAGATCCGTGCATGTTTATCAGTGGGAAGGGGATGGGAAAGTGTTTTTTTTTTTTTTTAAATTGCGTGGGGTCCCCCCTCCTAAGCAAAACCAGCCTAGGGTTCTTTGAGCCGGCCCTGGTTGAAAAAATATGGGGGGGGAAAAATGATAGGGGTTCCCCCATATTTAAGCAACCAGCACCGGGCTCTGCGCCTGGTCCTGGTTCCAAAAATACGGGGGACAAAAAGCGTAGGGGTCCCCCGTATTTCTGAAACCAGCACCGGGCTCCACTAGCCAGATACATAATGCCACAGCCGGAGGGCACTTTTATCTAGGTCCCTGCGGCCCTGGCATTACATAACCAACTAGTCACCCCTTGCCGGGGTACCCTGGAGGAGTGGGGACCCCTTCAATCAAGGGGTCCCCCCCCTCCAGCCACCCAAGGGCCAGGGGTGAAGCCCGAGGCTGTCCCCCCCAACTTTGTGGTTAGCGGTGAGGTTACTTTCGGTCAACCGCTGACCACAAAGTTCCCACCATTGGTTACAATGGAGCGCATAGGCGCTACATTGTAACACTGCCGGGTGCTGCCTGTCATACAGTACAGGAGCACACAGCCAATCAGGAGGATGCCACAACGTGGCGTTCCCTGATTGGCTGATGGAAGCCTCTTAGACATAAGTCAGAGGGGGTTTCTGGCATTCGGGGAAAGGGGTCCCATGTGAAAACATGGGGCCCCTTTCAGTGCGAGGTCGGGTGTTCGTTTTGTTATTTTGCAAAGTACCTGGATTACAAATGGATTACAAGAGGACCCATCTACACTGGATTTTGTGAGTATAATTTTTTCAACAGGTACACCATGGATTCTACATGGAGAAGAGGACCGACCCTCGTGTGAACATAGGTAAGTATGTGTATATGGAGGTGTGGATGTATGCATTAAAGTTTTACTTTCAAGGTGTGTGTCTTATGTTTTTATTGGGGTATTTATTTAGTAGTAGTACTACAGGTACCAGCGGGCCCGGATTTCCTCTGCATGCTGGTACTTGTGGTTCTCCAAGTACCAGCTTACGGGGGAGGCTTGCTGGGACTTGTAGTACTGCTACTAAAAACAATATTCATTTTTGGACAAAAAGGCTATCAGCCTCCCATCCGCAGCCCTTGGATGGGGGGGACAGCCTCGGGCTTCACCCTTGGGTGGCTGGAGGGAGGGGGACCCCTTGATTGAAGGGGTCCCCACTCCTCCAGGGTACCCCGGCCAGGGGTGACTAGTTGGTTATGTAATGCCAGGGCCGCAGGGACCTAGATAAATGTGTCCCCCGGCTGTGGCATTATGTATCTGGCTAGTGGAGCCCGGTGCTGGTTTCAGAAATACGGGGGACCCCTACGCTTTTTGTCCCCCGTATTTTTGGAACCAGGACCAGGCGCAGAGCCCGGTGCTGGTTGCTTAAATATGGGGGAACCCCTATCATTTTTTCCCCCATATTTTTTCAACCAGGACCGGCTCAAAGAGCCCGAGGCTGGTTTGGCTTAGGAGGGGGGACCCCACGCAATTTTTTATTTTATTTTAACACTGATTACATTTTTTTAAAAGGTGCACAATGAAGCCCAGCACGGATCTCTCAGATCCGTCCGAGATTCATTGTATTAAAGTCGGTAGTGTTTTACAAGTCACTCACGTAAAACACTGCCAAAAAAACCGAATGACATCGACATCGGTAAATCCGAAAATGCAGAATACGACAGCTTAGTAAATTAGTCGTAATAAATTCAAAAAGTTGCAACTTTACACTTTCGATGTCATTCGTGATTGAACTTTGACCTCAAACGGGAAAATACGAATTTTAGTAAATATACCCCATTATGTTAGAATCTGGAAGAAGCGCAGATCAGCAGCTCCTGGTGAGGATAGTTCTAGTGGCTTTAATCATTCGCCTAGCCACGGCCACAGGATTTTTAACCAAGGCTGCAGATAATAAATAATATGCAAATTATTACATTATCAATTGGAGCCTAAGGATTAGTTTGTTGCAGAATGTTGAGCAATGATTTGAGATTGAGCAGATTTCAGGGGAAACTGTGGTAGCAATGGGACAGAGATGATAATTTACCATGAGACATAAATTGTCACTGTTGCATACAAACAGTCCCAGTTTGTGACCGCACAGGGGGTGTTGCTAATGGGGTAGTGGGTGGGGCTTAGTTGGAAAGTTTGCAGAAATATTGGGGGTCATTCCGAGTTGTTCGCTCGTTATTTTTTTCTCGCAACGGAGCGATTAGTTGCTAATGCGCATGCGCAATGTCCGCAGTGCGACTGCGCCAAGTAAATTTGCTATGCAGTTAGGTATTTTACTCACGGCATTACGAGGTTTTTTTCTTCGTTCTGGTGATCGTAATGTGATTGACAGGAAGTGGGTGTTTCTGGGCGGAAACTGGCCGTTTTATGGGTGTGCGCGAAGAAACGCTACCGTTTCTGGGAAAAACGCGGGAGTGGCTGGAGAAACGGAGGAGTGTCTGGGCGATCGCTGGGTGTGTTTGTGACGTCAAACCAGGAACGAAACTGACTGAACTGATCGCAGATGCCGAGTAAGTCTGGAGCTACTCAGAAACTGCTAAGAAGTGTCTATTCGCAATTCTGCTAATCTTTCGTTTGCAATTTTGATAAGCTAAGATTCACTCCCAGTAGGCGGCGGCTTAGCGTGTGCAAAGCTGCTAAAAGCAGCTTGCGAGCGAACAACTCGGAATGACCCCCATTGTGTAAACCAGTTAGCAACAATGGCACAATTCATGGGAATACAGATACTCAGCAGCTGGTTTTCTTCATGCCAACAAATATCGGGTCAAAACAAAAAGGAAATTCCTTGTTTGGAACACTGTTTTATAGTTAGTTGATACATCTAATAGGCTGGTTATCACACACATTATTTATAAATGAATAGTCTGGTGCAGGATAAAACCTTAGTATAAGTATATAGCTCTATGCCAACAAGAAGTATAGCCACATGACTGCAGTGATGAGGGCAGGTCTCCATTTTGCCATCCGATGGGCATGTATCAGTGGACAGTAGCATCAGTGGCATTTCTGCAGTGGAAGCACTTGTTGCTGATGCTTTAGTCTAGCCTCTGAAGAGCGAGCTAGGTTGTTTATATAAATAGTGCAACACTTCAGTCATTGGGGTATATTTACTAAGGTCCCGATTTTGACCGAGATGACGTTTTTTCTTCAAAGTGTCATGTCGGGAATTTACTAAGCAAAAATCTCGGCAGTGATGAGGGCATTCGTAATATTTTGGAAGTCCTAGGAAAAAATTACGAATCAATACACCATCGGTCAAATACGCCTGCAATTTGGTAGAAATCGGTAATTTACTAAAAAGTGCAAATCACAAACACTGCCGACAATAGCCAAACACTGCCGTGCTGAAATACAATTCGTGAAAAAGTGCTAAAAAAAACAGACCTGCTTATTTTTCCCGTGTTTGGATAGGCATGCACGGATCCATGAGATCCGTACATGTTTATCAGTGGGAAGGGGATGGGAAAGTGTTATTTTTTTTTTTTTTAAATGCTGGGGTCCCCCCTCCTAAGCAAAACCAGCCTCTGGCTCTTTGAGCCGGCCCTGGTTGAAAAAATATGGGGGGGGAAATGATAGGGGTTCCCCCATATTTAAACAACCAGCACCGGGCTCTGCGCCTGGTCCTGGTTCCAAAAATACGGGGGACAAAAAGCATAGGGGTCCCCCGTATTTCTGAAACCAGCACCGGGCTCCACTAGCCAGATACATAATGCCACAGCCGGGGGACACTTTTATATAGGTCCCTGCGGCCCTGGCATTACATAACCAACTAGTCACCCCTGGCCGGGGTACCCTGGAGGAGTGGGGACCCCTTCAATCAAGGGGTCCCCCCCCTCCAGCCACCCAAGGACCAGGGGTGAAGCCCGAGGCTGTCCCCCCCATCCAAGGGCTGCAGATGGGAGGCTGATAGCCTTTTTGTCAAAAAATGAATATTGTTTTTAGTAGCAGTACTACAAGTCCAAGCAAGCCTCCCCCGCAAGCTGGTACTTGGAGAACCACAAGTACCAGCATGCGGAGGAAAACCGGGCCCGCTGGTACCTGTAGTACTACTACTAAAAAAATACCCCAATAAAAACATTAGACACACACCTTGAAAGTAAAACTTTAATGCATACATCCACACCTCCATATACACATACTTACCTATGTTCACACGAGGGTCGGTCCTCTTCTCCATGTAGAATCCATGGTGTACCTGTTGAAAAAATTATACTCACATAATCCAGTGTAGATGGCTCCTCTTTTAATCCATTTGTAATCCAGGTACTTTGCAAAATAACAAAACGGACACCCGACCTCGCACTGAAAGGGGCCCCATGTTTTCACATGGGACCCCTTTCCCCGAATGCCAGAAACCCCCTCTGACTTATGTCTAAGAGGGTTCCATCAGCCAATCAGGGAGCGCCGCATTGTGGCACCCTCCTGATTGGCTGTGTGCTCCTGTACTGTATGACAGGCAGCACACGGCAGTGTTACAATGTAGCGCCTATGCGCTCCATTGTAACCAATGGTGGGAACTTTGTGGTTAGCGGTGAGGTTACTTTCGGTCAACCGCTGACCGCAAAGTTCCCACCATTGGTTACAATGGAGCGCATAGGCGCTACATTGTAACACTGCCGTGTGCTGCCTGTCATACAGTACAGGAGCACACAGCCAATCAGGAGGATGCCACAACGTGGCGTTCCCTGATTGGCTGATGGAACCGTCTTAGACATAAGTCAGAGGGGGTTCCTGGCATTCGGGGAAAGGGGTCCCATGTGAAAACATGGGGCCCCTTTCAGTGCGTGGTCGGGTGTTCGTTTTGTTTTTTTGCAAAGTACCTGGATTACACTGTTTTATAGTTAGTTGATACATCTAATAGGCTGGTTATCACACACATTATTTATAAATGAATAGTCTGGTGCAGGATAAAACCTTAGTATAAGTATATAGCTCTATGCCAACAAGAAGTATAGCCACATGACTGCAGTGATGAGGGCAGGTCTCCATTTTGCCATCCGATGGGCATGTATCAGTGGACAGTAGCATCAGTGGCATTTCTGCAGTGGAAGCACTTGTTGCTGATGCTTTAGTCTAGCCTCTGAAGAGCGAGCTAGGTTGTTTATATAAATAGTGCAACACTTCAGTCATTGGGGTATATTTACTAAGGTCCCGATTTTGACCGAGATGACGTTTTTTCTTCAAAGTGTCATGTCGGGAATTTACTAAGCAAAAATCTCGGCAGTGATGAGGGCATTCGTAATATTTTGGAAGTCCTAGGAAAAAATTACGAATCAATACACCATCGGTCAAATACGCCTGCAATTTGGTAGAAATCGGTAATTTACTAAAAAGTGCAAATCACAAACACTGCCGACAATAGCCAAACACTGCCGTGCTGAAATACAATTCGTGAAAAAGTGCTAAAAAAAACAGACCTGCTTATTTTTCCCGTGTTTGGATAGGCATGCACGGATCCATGAGATCCGTACATGTTTATCAGTGGGAAGGGGATGGGAAAGTGTTATTTTTTTTTTTTTTAAATGCTGGGGTCCCCCCTCCTAAGCAAAACCAGCCTCTGGCTCTTTGAGCCGGCCCTGGTTGAAAAAATATGGGGGGGGAAATGATAGGGGTTCCCCCATATTTAAACAACCAGCACTGGGCTCTGCGCCTGGTCCTGGTTCCAAAAATACGGGGGACAAAAAGCATAGGGGTCCCCCGTATTTCTGAAACCAGCACCGGGCTCCACTAGCCAGATACATAATGCCACAGCCGGGGGACACTTTTATATAGGTCCCTGCGGCCCTGGCATTACATAACCAACTAGTCACCCCTGGCCGGGGTACCCTGGAGGAGTGGGGACCCCTTCAATCAAGGGGTCCCCCCCCTCCAGCCACCCAAGGACCAGGGGTGAAGCCCGAGGCTGTCCCCCCCATCCAAGGGCTGCAGATGGGAGGCTGATAGCCTTTTTGTCAAAAAATGAATATTGTTTTTAGTAGCAGTACTACAAGTCCAAGCAAGCCTCCCCCGCAAGCTGGTACTTGGAGAACCACAAGTACCAGCATGCGGAGGAAAACCGGGCCCGCTGGTACCTGTAGTACTACTACTAAAAAAATACCCCAATAAAAACATTAGACACACACCTTGAAAGTAAAACTTTAATGCATACATCCACACCTCCATATACACATACTTACCTATGTTCACACGAGGGTCGGTCCTCTTCTCCATGTAGAATCCATGGTGTACCTGTTGAAAAAATTATACTCACATAATCCAGTGTAGATGGCTCCTCTTTTAATCCATTTGTAATCCAGGTACTTTGCAAAATAACAAAACGGACACCCGACCTCGCACTGAAAGGGGCCCCATGTTTTCACATGGGACCCCTTTCCCCGAATGCCAGAAACCCCCTCTGACTTATGTCTAAGAGGGTTCCATCAGCCAATCAGGGAGCGCCGCATTGTGGCACCCTCCTGATTGGCTGTGTGCTCCTGTACTGTATGACAGGCAGCACACGGCAGTGTTACAATGTAGCGCCTATGCGCTCCATTGTAACCAATGGTGGGAACTTTGTGGTTAGCGGTGAGGTTACTTTCGGTCAACCGCTGACCGCAAAGTTCCCACCATTGGTTACAATGGAGCGCATAGGCGCTACATTGTAACACTGCCGTGTGCTGCCTGTCATACAGTACAGGAGCACACAGCCAATCAGGAGGATGCCACAACGTGGCGTTCCCTGATTGGCTGATGGAACCGTCTTAGACATAAGTCAGAGGGGGTTCCTGGCATTCGGGGAAAGGGGTCCCATGTGAAAACATGGGGCCCCTTTCAGTGCGTGGTCGGGTGTTCGTTTTGTTTTTTTGCAAAGTACCTGGATTACAAATGGATTACAAGAGGAGCCATCTACACTGGATTTTGTGAGTATAATTTTTTCAACAGGTACACCATGGATTCTACATGGAGAAGAGGACCGACCCTCGTGTGAACATAGGTAAGTATGTGTATATGGAGGTGTGGATGTATGTATTAAAGTTTTACTTTCAAGGTGTGTGTCTTATGTTTTTATTGGGGTATTTTTTTAGTAGTAGTACTACAGGTACCAGCGGGCCCGGTTTTCCTCTGCATGCTGGTACTTGTGGTTCTCCAAGTACCAGCTTGCGGGGGAGGCTTGCTGGGACTTGTAGTACTGCTACTAAAAACAATATAAATTTTTTGACAAAAAGGCTATCAGCCTCCCATCCGCAGCCCTTGGATGGGGGGGACAGCCTCGGGCTTTACCCCTGGCTCTTGGGTGGCTGGAGAGGGGGGACCCCTTGATTGAAGGGGTCCCCACTCCTCCAGGGTACCCCAGCCAGGGGTGACTAGTTGGTTATGTAATACCAGGGCCGCAGGGACCTAGATAAAAGTATTCCCCGGCTGTGGAATTATGTATCTGGTTAGTGGAGCCCGGTGCTGGTTTCAGAAATACGGGGGACCCCTACGCTTTTTGTCCCCCGTATTTTTGGAACCAGGACCAGGCGCAGACCCCGGTGCTGGTTGCTTAAATATGGGGGAACCCCTATCATTTTTTTTCCCATATTTTTTCAACCAGGACCGGCTCAAAGAGCCCGAGGCTGGTTTGACTTAGGAGGGGGGACCCCACGCAATTTTTTTTTTAATTTTAACACTGATTTTAATTTTTTAAAAGGTGCACAATGAAGCCAAGCACGGATCTCTCAGATCCGGCCGAGATTCATTGTATTAAAGTCGGCAGTGTTTTACAAGTCACTCACGTAAAACACTGCCAAAAAAAACGAATGACATCGACATCGGTAAATCCGAAAATGCAGAATACAACAGCTTAGTAAATTAGTCGTACTAAATTCAAAAAGTTGCAACTTTACACTTTCGATGTCATTCGTGATTGAACTTTGACCTCAAACGGGAAAATACGAATTTTAGTAAATATACCCCATTGTATCCTATTGTTCAGAGCACCATAATATCTGTGCTTTTCCTGAACATTTTTTTATTTTATTTTTTATTTTGTGTATTTATTGAACATCTGAAGATGAGCAGACGAGAGTTAAGACAGCTCCTGGAGGACTGGAGAAGATGGAACCATCATGGAGATCCTGGTAAGTGTGATTTTTGGGGCAGTGATTCCAATCTAAAGGCAGATTTATCAAAGCTTGGAGAGAGATGAAGTACCAAACTATCAGCTTCTAACTTTCATTAACAGTGACAGTTGGGAGCTGACTGGCTGGTAATTTATCTTTCCCCACTTTACCTTCTACAAGCTGTGGTAAATCCCCCCTATGTACTCTCCCTCTGTGTGGCATGCGGGCAGCAGTTGGAGTTAGCTCCACATCAGCTATATGTCCTACCTCATATTTTGCAGGAGATTTATAAAAGAGAAAGTGGAGAGAGATAAACTACCAACCAACCAGCTCCTAACTGATATTTTTCAAACACAGCCTGCAACATGGCAGTTAGCAGCTGGTTGGCTGGAACTATATCTCCATCCACATTATCCCAGGCCAAAAGTACCAACCAATCAGCTCCTAACTGTAATTTTACAGGCTGACGGGGAGATGTACTAAGCCTTAGATTTGAGAGTGACATAGTGGAGAGAGATAAAGTACCAGTCAATCAGACATGTAACAGGCTGGGTTTGAATGACAGGAGCTGATTGGCTGCAACTCTATCTCTCCACTTTATCTCTCTCCAAGCACTGATAAATTTCCCTCCATGTATTCTGACCCTGTATAACATGCGGGTGGCAGTTGGAGATGTGTCCCCCCCCCCCCCTCCCCATACATCAGCAATAAATTGGGGCAATTTGGCATTTTGCAGATGATTGTGTAAACAAAATCTCCAAGTATGGGGTTCACAAATCCCAGATTCTGACCAAACAGTGATTGGTAAATCAGGTTTTTAAACATGTTGAATTACACAGACCAACTGAAGCTGTAGACTGCTTCTTTATGATAACAATCAGCAGATTTGCAGACTATTACTAGTAAAATAGTGAGCCTTTCAAGATTCAGCAGATCTGTATTAGTTGAAAACGATCTGCAATCACTGAATATCTGTAGTGTATAGGCCCATATAGACGGGCCGATGCGGGGAGAGATGTGTGCTGAGCGAATCGCTCAGCACACATCTCTCTTGCCGCTCAGCACATCGCGATCTGTGCTGAGCGTGCGGGGGGGAGACGGGGGGCCGCTCACTTCACCGAGCGACCCAAGGGCTACACACAGAGCGATCAGGCTTATATTCTAAGCAATCTAGTCAGATTGCTTAGAATATCGCTCCGTGAGTACCCCCTTATGGGCACAGATTGGTGGATTGGGGAATCTTTAAATGTGGGGGATGGGGAATCACTGAATCTGTGAATTGTATGTTTAGTTTTGTGATTGCTTATATACTGTATACTGTATGGGGGCCTTAGCTGCACATTATCTCTATAACCTGCCTAACAATTTCTTATTCTCACATATACTGTATATACAAACCATCTGCATTTATGGGTACTGTTCATAAATAACACACTGGTGCTGAGGATTTGGGTTCACACATAAAACAGGGCTAATTTAGGATCTATTGAGCTGCCATCTCTCTTCAGTTGGTGGACCAATAGAGGGTGGTGACACAGTCTGATGACAATGCAATGTGGGTTTTGCCCAGTGCTCTGAGTGTCAAAATGAACTGGCAATAATGTGTGAGGTATTGTGAAATAAGTAGATCATGGATGGGTGCGAGCAGTGCCGGATTAAACCTTGTGGAGGCCCCTAGGCAGTCAAAATCTCAGCACCCCCTCGCAAATTATCTTAATATGTTTTTAATTTTACCAACCAACAGTCTACTACCTGGAAACTGTAATGTGAGTCTGATGATTGTCTATGGTTTATGTACTTTGAGTTGTTAATGGGTACATTACATTAACACAGTATTTTCTCTAGAGTCTGTACTGTAAAGTTTTCGTTTCTTTGAGTTAATTTATTTTCTCTAACGTCCTAGTGGATGCTGGGGACTCCGTAAGGACCATGGGGAATAGACGGGCTCCGCAGGAGACATGGGCACTTTAAGAAAGAATTTAGATTCTGGTGTGCTCTGGCTCCTCCCTCTATGTCCCTCCTCCAGACCTCAGTTTGAATCTGTGCCCGGACGAGCTGGGTGCTGTTCAGTGAGCTCTCCTGAGCTTGCTGTAAGAAAGTATTTTGTTAGGTTCTTTATTTTCAGGGAGCTCTTCTGGCAACAGACTCCCTGCATCGTGGGACAGAGGGGAGAGAAGCAGCCCTACTCTCTGAAGCTAGGTCCTGCTTCTTAGGCTACTGGACACCAATAGCTCCAGAGGGATCGTACACAGGATCTCACCCTCGTCGTCCAATCCCAGAGCCGCGCCGCCGTCCCCCTCGCAGAGCCGGAAGACAGAAGCCGGGTAAGTATGAGAAGCAAGAAGACTTCGAAATCGGCGGCAGACGACTCCGTTCTTCACATGAGGTAACGCACAGCACTGCAGCTGTGCGCCATTGCTCCAAACACACCTCACATACTCCGGTCACTGTAAGGGTGCAGGGCGCAGGGGGAGGGAGGGCGCCCTGGGCAGCATATGGACCTCTTTTGGCAAAAGTACACATATATACAGTTGGACACTGTATATATGTATGAGCCCCCGCCAAGAAAATGTATATTTAAGCGGGACAGAAGCCCACCGTCGAGGGGGTGGGGCTTCTTCCTCAGCACTCACCTGCGCCCTTTTTTCTCCACAGCTCCGCTGAGAGGAAGCTCCCCAGGCTCTCCCCTGCAGATACACGGTAGAAGAGGGTAAAAAGAGAGGGGGGGCACATAATTAGGCGCAAAAAGCTATATAAACAGCAGCTACTGGGTTAACATTAAGTTACTGTGTTATTCCTGGGTTTATAGCGCTGGGGTGTGTGCTGGCATACTCTCTCTCTGTCTCTCCAAAGGGCCTTGTGGGGGAATTGTCTTCAGATGATAATTCCCTGAGTGTGTGGTGTGTCGGTACGTGTGTGTCGACATGTCTGAGGTAAAAGGCTCCCCTAGGAGGAGATGGAGCAAATGTGTGTGAGTGGTGTCTCCGTCGACAACGCCGACACCTGTTTGGATATGTGAAATTAAGTGCTAAGGTAAAATTATTGCACAAAAGATTAGAGAACAGACAGGGAATCTACCCATGTCTATCCCTATGTCGCAGAGACCTTCAGAGTCTCTCAATGCTCACTATCCAAAATAAAAGACACTGATATCGACACGGAGTCTGACTCCAGTGTCGACTACGATAATGCAAAGTTACAGCCAAAATGGCAGGAAAGTATTCAATATATGATTATTGTAATAAAAGATGTTTTGCATATCACTGATGACTCATCTGTCCCTGACACAAGGGTACACATGTTTAAGGGGAAGAAAGCTGAGGTAAATTTCCCTCCTCTCATGAAGAAAAAGAGCGGGAATCTCCAGACAAGAGACTGCAGTTTCCCACAAAGAATTCTCAGGGAGTATCCTTTCCCTACTAGGGCCAGGATACAATGGGAATCTTCCCCTAGGGTGTCACGTTTGCCCAAAAGGTAGCGCTGACTTAACAGCTGTCCTCAGGGATCCTGCAGATAGCATGCAGTAAAAGTACTTTGAAGTCCATTTACACACATTCTGGTACTCTACTCAGACCGGCGATTGTGTCGGCATGGGTTTATAGCGCTGTAGCAGCGTGGACAGATACCTTATCAGCAGAGATTGAGACCCTAGTATGTATATATATATATATGTATATAGATAGATATATATATATAAAAGATGCTGTCTTAGATATATATATAAAACATGCCCAAAGAGACATTAGTCTACTGGGTTCTAGAGTCAACGCTATGTCAATTTCTGCTTGACGTGTCCTGTGGAACATGCAATGGACAGGTGATGCCGACTTAAGAGGCATATGGAATGTTTACCTTACAAGGCTGAGGATTGTATGGAGAAGGGATCTCGGACCTGGTCTCCACAGCTATAGCTGGTAATTCTGATCTTTTGCCTTATATTCCAGCACAGCCTAGGAAAGCACGACATTATCAAATGCAGTCCTTTCGATCACAAAGAAACAAGAAAGTCCGAGGTGCGTCCTTTCTTGACAGAGGCAGGGGCAGAGGAAAGAAGCTGCACAACACAGCTAGTTCCCAGGAACAGAAGTCTTCCCCGGCCTCTACAAAATCCACCACATGTCGCTGGGGCTCCACAGTCGGAGCTAGGCCCGGTGGGGGCACGTCTTCGAAATTTCAGCCACAAGTGGGTTCACTCCCTGTTGGATCCCTGGGCAATAGATATTGTGTCTCAGGGATACAAGCTGGACTTCGAGGATATGCCCCCTCACCGACGGCCCTGCCGGCTTCCCCCTCAAGAGGGAAATAGTGTTAACTGCAATTCACAAATTGTATCTTCAACAGGTGGTGGTCAAGGTTCCCCTCCTTCAACAAGGAAGGGGTTATTATTCGACCATGTTTGTAGTCCCGAAACCGGACGGTTCGGTCAGACCCATATTGAATTTAAAATCCCTGAACATGTACCTGAAAAGGTTCAAGTTCAAGATGGAATCGCTGAGAGCGGTCATCGCAAGCCTGGAAGGGGGGGATTTTATGGTGTCTCTGGACATAAAGGATGCATACCTTCATGTCCCCATTTATCCACCTCATCAGGCGTACCTCAGATTTGTGGTACAGGATTGTCATTACCAATTTCAGACGTTGCCGTTTGGTCTCTCCACGGCACCGAGAATAATTACCAAGGTAATGGCGGAAATGAGGGTACTCCTGCGGAAGCAAGGAGTCACAATTATCCCATACTTGGACGATCTCCTCATAAAAGCGAGATCAAGAGAGCAGTTGCTGATCAGCGTAGCACTTTCTCTGGAAGTGTAATGGCAACACGGCTGGATTATAAATATTCCATAGTCGCAGTTGGTTCCTCGGGCTCGTCTGCCTTTCCTAGGCATGATTCTAGACACAGACCAGAAAAGGGTTTATCTCCTGATAGAGAAAGCTCAGGAGCTCATGACACTGGTCAGGAACCTATTAAAACCAAAACAGGTGTCAGTGCATCACTGCACTCGAGTCCTGGGAAGGATGGTGGCATCATACGAGGCCATTCCCTTCGGCAGGTTCTATGCGAGGACCTTTCAATGGGACTTACCTGACAGGTGGTCCGGATCACATCTTCAGATGCATCGGTTAATCACCCTATCCCCCAGGGCCAGGGTGTCTCTCCTGTGGTGGCTGCAGAGTGCTCACCTTCTCGAGGGCCGCAGATTCGGCATTCAGGACTGGGTCCTAGAAACCACGGATGCAAGCCTCCGAGGGTGGGGAGCAGTCACACAGGGAAGAAATTTCCAAGGTCTGTGGTCAAGTCAGGAGACTTGCCTTCACATCAACATCCTGGAACTAAGGGCCGTATACAATGCCCTACGTCAAGCGGAGACCCTGCTTCGCGACCAACCGGTTCTAAATCAGGCAGACTCCATCACCGCAGTGGCTCATGTAAACCGACAAGGCGGCGCAAGGAGCAGGGTAGCGAGCCACCAGAATTCTTCGCTGGGCGGAAAATCACGTAAGCGCACTGTCAGCAGTGTTCATCCCGGGAGTGGACAACTGGGAAGCAGACTTCCTCAGCAGACACGACCTCCACCCGGGAGAGTGGGGACTTCATCAGGAAGTCTTCGCACAGACTGCAAGTCGGTGGGTACTGCCACAGGTGGATATGATGGCATCCCGCCTCAACAAAAAACTACAGAGGTATTGCGCCAGGTCAAGAGACCCTCAGGCGATAGCTGTAGACGCCTGGTGACACCGTGGGTGTTCCATTCGGTCTATGTATTTCCTCCTCTTCTTCTCATACCAAGGTGCTGAGAATAATAAGAAAAAGAGGAGTGAGAACGATACTCATTGTTCCAGATTGGCCACGAAGAACTTGGTATCCCGATCTGCAAGAAATGCTCACAGAGGACGCGTGGCCTTTTCATCTAAGACAGGACTTGTTGCAACAGGGGCCCTGTCTGTTCCAAGACTTACCGCGGCTGCGTTTGACGGCATGGCGGTTGAACGCCGGATCCTAGCGGAAAAAGGCATTCCGGAGGAGGTCATTCCTACGCTGATAAAGGCTAGGAAGGACGTGACAACTCAACATTATCACCGTATATGGCGAAAATGTGTTGCTTGGTGTGAGGCCAGGAATGCGCCTACGGAGGAATTCCAGCTGGGCCGTTTCCTTCACTTCCTACAGTCAGGAGTGAATTTGGGCCTAAAATTGGGGTCCATTAAGGTCCAGATTTCGGCCCTATCCATTTTCTTTCAAAAGGAGTTGACTTCTCTACCTGAAGTTCAGACGTTGTAAAGGGAGTGCTGCATATTCAGTCCCTTTTGTGCCTCCAGTGGCACCTTGGGATCTTAACGTGGTGTTGAGTTTCCTGAAATCCCACTGGTTTGAACCACTCAAAACGGTGGAATTGAAATATCTCACGTGGAAGGTGGTCATGCTGCTAGCCTTGGCTTCGGCTAGGCGTGTGTCAGAATTAGCGGCTTTGTCACATAAAAGCCCCTATCTGGTTTTCCATGCGGATAGAGCAGAGTTGCGGACCCGTCCACAATTCCTGCCAAAAGTGGTTTCATCTTTTCATATAAACCAACCTATTGTGGTGCCTGTGGCTACTACTGACTTGGAGGATTCCGAGTTGCTTGATGTGGTCAGGGCTTTGAAGGTTTATGTAGCCAGAACGGCTAGAGTCAGGAAAACAGACTCTTTGTTTATCCTGTATGCTTCCAACAAGCTTGGTGCGCCTGCTTCAAAGCAAACTATTGATCGTGGATCTGTAACGCGATTCAGCAGGCTCATTCTGCGGCTGGATTGCCGCTGCCAAAATCAGTTAAGGCCCATTCCACTAGGAAGGTGGGCTCTTCTTGGGCGGCTGCCCGAGGGGTCTCGGCATTACAGCTGTGCCGAGCGGCTACTTGGTCAGGTTCAAACACTTTTGCAAAGTTCTACAAGTTTGATACCCTGGCTGAGGAGGACCTTGTGTTTGCTCATTCGGTGCTGCAGAGTCATCCGCACTCTCCCGCCCATTTGGGAGCTTTGGTATAATCCCCATGGTCCTTACGGAGTCCCCAGCATCCACTAGGACGTTAGAGAGAATAAGATTTTACTTACCGGTAAATCTATTTCTCGTAGTCCGTAGTGGATGCTGGGCGCCCGTCCCAAGTGCGGACTTCTTCTGCAATACTTGTATATAGTTATTTCTTACATAAGGGTTATGTTATGGTTGCATCAGGTTGGTCTGATGCTCTGTTGTTGTTCATACTGTTAACTGGGTATGGTTATCACAAGTTGTACAGTGTGATTGGTGTGGCTGGTATGAGTCTTACCCTGGATTCCAAATCCTTTCCTTGTTGTGTCAGCTCTTCCGGGCACAGTTTCCCTAACTGAGGTCTGGAGGAGGGGCATAGAGGGAGGAGCCAGTGCACACCAGATAGTACCTAATCTTTCTTTTAGAGTGCCCAGTCTCCTGCGGAGCCCGTCTATTCCCCATGGTCCTTACGGAGTCCCCAACATCCACTACGGACTACGAGAAATAGATTTACCGGTAAGTAAAATCTTATTTTTTCTATCTTTTGTAAACAATTTAAGAAAGTGTAATTTTTTTTCAAGATCAAATCAATATTATTTCGATCTGTTGTCACGGGGGCCCCTAAAAGATGTAGGGACCATAGGCCAGTGCCTGCTCTTACTATTTGGTAATCCTACACTGGATGTGAGTTGGTTACAACCAGATGTTGTGTTCCAAAGTGCACAGGGAATGGTTAGGAAGAGTATGGGAGATATGTGGGTCAGGTTGGAGGGATTAGAAGCATGAGCTGATTGGAAAGTTTTGGGGTGGAAAGAGGAGTGTGAGCAGATATAGTGGGAAGTGTACGGGGTGAGATGTCACCAGAAGCCATGAGAAAGTGCAGAATGAGATAGAGGACATGCCCGGATGAATGCAGGTGTGAGGTGTTTCTGCTTATGTAGGCCTGAGAGATGGACACAGCCAGCTTGGCCCAAAGTAACATGATGTCTCAGAATTCACTAAATCACCAAGTCATTGTATGATCTAAGGAGTTTCTCAAGCTCGGCACTCAGGACCGCTGACAGGCCACGTGCTGCAGATCCCCTAACTGGGGCACAGGTGGGCTCATTACTCGATGTGTCTGTCACATTTCAAAAGTTGCAGCGCATTCATTCCTAGCTGACACAGTCTAGGGAGACACAGGAGGTCTGGAAAACATGACTGGTTTTGTTGTCCTGGGGACCAAGTTGAAGAAACATTGACCTGAACCATTAAAGTTCAGTCCTCTGTATTTTTTAATTTAAATCCTAGTTTACATTTTTTTATGTTTTTTTAAAGTGTTTTTCCCGTTCTGCTACCCACTTATGGAGTTCTTTACGGGCTAGACCAGACTCTCCTACAGCCTTCACCTCTTTATTCCCATCTCTATGTTAGCACTTACCCTACTCCCATCTATACTACCCCCCTTTAATGCACCCTCACATCTAGCCCAATCTCCACTCTGAGCTCCACTCATTCCTCTGGTGCAAGCTGTGCCCTATAATATGTATGTCCTGCACACCCCCTGCCCTGCACTGCGGCACCTTATACAGCTACAATCATTATCATTCTAGAACAGCTGTCCGTGGAAGTGAGAGGGATTATCACAGCATCACAGCGGCCTTAAGACGGATAGTGCCCATGTTTTACTGCTTCACTCCATGTTTATGGGGGCATATTTATTAAAGATATTTGCATGATACCCACAAATATTAAGGATCTCCAGGATTTGACAAGGAAGTACCACAACATATATAGCCGATATCTGCAGCGCAGGGCCGGTGCTGATATCCATACTCCACTGCCACCACTGTATGTGCAGACACACACGTGTGCTCCCCTATATGTTTCTGGCTGAATATGGTACATACACCAAATACTGAACTGTGCCCTGTTATACATACCTACTGCATTTATCCTGTGTAATCCTGTAAGTAATCGACTATGTGGATTAACCTCCATAAAACACCGCTGCCACCTATACCATCTGTAGGATCAGTCAAAAATATTGATGCTTCCTTAACTACTGTAGCTCCAGTGTAACACTGACGGTATGTTCAATATATCATGGATTTGTTGTTGGCCTCCAATAGAATGCTATGTATGCAGTTATTTCACAATATTATCGCACTGAAAATCAATACAAATAAATCATATCCCCGTTTGCCCAAAGAACGTCATGTCATGCCCCGTTTTGGTAGGCTAGTCCCCTTTTAAACTCAAACGTTCATTCTTCCACAACATTTGGACCGTTGGAAGATATGTAATGGTGATGCTTCAACCACCACCCCATCCAGATGAACGGTAGAGCATTCAGAAAAATCAGAAAAGTGCAAGCATCCTTTCATTCAAATCACCACACCATTCTGAAATGAATGCAGATATCTTCTTACCACAGGTGTCTGTAGTGTGTGTCCTGTTATGTCCTGTTACAATGGTGCATTTACCTCACGCTCACAGTACCTTTGGGCTAGGCCTGACTTTTCGCTTCTCTGTGCTCTGTGGTTAGTAGAAATGGCACTTGTAAGAAAAAAAGTGATGTGTAATGAAGTTTCACCACGCCATGCTTCCCTCAATGGTTGTAATTTATTAAATAGAAGCACACAGGTCAATGAAGGAAGCTGCTTACTTCTGATATTTATACCATCAATTTAGTATTCTCCATGTTAGACTATAATCAATCATAAGAGATAAAAATCAAACTGGACATTATAGCGGACATTTATCAAATCTTCTATAGCGGACAAGTGGAGGTTTTGCCCATATGAACCAGATTCTATAATGTATTTTCTACATTCTATAAACTGATAGCTAGAATCAGGTTGCTATGACAATATCTCCAATTGTCCTGTTTAGAAGGTTTGAAAAAGTTCCCCCATAAGAGTGAGATATGTAGAGAAAAGGAGAATAGGATCATAGAAAGGCCATAGGTAATTACAATTTATTTCCATGTTTAAAATGATGAGTGCAATATAATATGTAATCTATATTATTACTGGTATTGAAGTTGAGTATATGAGAAGTGATGAATGATGAGGAACAAGTGGTGAGTGATAGGTAACAGTGTGACTGAGATGTGATGAGTGATGAATATAGGCCCTCATTCCGAGTCGTTCGCTCTGTAAATTTCATCGCATCGCAGTGATTTTCCGCTTAGTGCGCATGCGCAATGTCCGCACTGCGACTGCGCCAAGTAATTTTGCTATGAAGGTAGTATTTTTACTCACGACTTTTTCTTCGCTCCGGCGATCGTAATGTGATTGACAGGAAATGGGTGTTTCTGGGCGGAAACAGGCCGTTTTAAGGGCGTGTGGGAAAAAACGCTACCGTTTCTGGCGAAAACGCGGGAGTGGCTGGAGAAACGGAGGAGTGTCTGGGCGAACGCTGGGTGTGTTTGTGACGTCAAACCAGGAACGACAAGCACTGAACTGATCGCAGATGCCGAGTAAGTCTGAAGCTACTCTGAAACTGCTAAGAAGTTTGTAATCGCAATATTGCGAATACATCGTTCGCAATTTTAAGAAGCTAAGATTCACTCCCAGTAGGCGGCGGCTTAGCGTGAGCAACTCTGCTAAAATCGCCTTGCGAGCGAACAACTCGGAATGACCTCCATAGTATGTATGAGTAATGAGAGATGAATGAGAATAAGCAGAAACGTGTGATGAAAATTCCGCACATTGTGCATCACTCATAATTTGACTGTTTTATATATAAGTGCATAGGGCCTAATTCAGATCTGATCACAGCAGCAAATTTGTTAGCAAATGGGCAGAACAATGGGGGGGTCATTCCGAGCTGATCGCTCGCTAGCAGTTTTTAGCAGCCATGCAAACGCTATGCCGCTGCCCACTGGGGAATGTATTTTAGCTTAGCAGAAGTGCGAACGCATGTGCAGCCGAGCTCTGCAAAAACAGTTTGTGCAGTTTCTGAGTAGCTCTGAACCTACTCAGCGCTTGCGATCACTTCAGCCTATTCGTGTCTGGATTTGACGTCTGGATTTACCCTGCACAGAAACAAAATAACCCACCCAAATCTAACTCTTTGTGCACATGTTATATCTGCCTCCCCTGCAGTTCACATAGGGGGTAATTCTGAGTTGATCGCAGCAGTAAGTTTGTTAGCAATTGGGCAAAACCATGTGCACTGCAGGGGAGGCAGATATAACATGTGCAGAGAGAGTTAGATTTGGGTGGGTTATTTTGTTTCTGTGCAGGGTAAATACTGGCTGCTTTATTTTTACACTGCAAATTAGATTTCAGTTTGAACACACCCCACCCAAATCTAACTCTCTCTGCACATGTTATATCTGTCCCCCCTGCAGTGCACATGGGCCCTCCTTCCGAGTTGTTCGCTCGCTAGCTGCTATTAGCAGCATTGCACGCGCTAAGCCGCTGCCCTCTGGGAGTGTATTTTAGCATAGCAGAATTGCGAACGAAAGATTAGCAGATTTGCGAATAGAAAATTCTTAGCAGTTTCTGAGTAGCTCCAGACTTACTCAGCCATTGCGATCAGTTCAGTCAGTTTCGTTCCTGGTTTGACGTCACAAACACACCCAGCGTTCGCCCAGACACTCCCCCGTTTCTTCAGACACTCCCGCGTTTTTCCCAGAAACGCCAGCGTTTTTTCGCACACGCCCAGAAAACACCCACTTCCTGTCAATCACACTCCGATCACCAGAACAATGAAAAATCCTTGTTATTCCGTGAGTAAAATACCTTACTTTTGTGTAAAATAACTAAGCGCATGCGCTTTGCGAACCTTGCGCATGCGCAGTAAGCGACTAATCGCAATATAAAGAAAATCGGCAACGAGCGAACAACTCGGAATGACCACCATGGTTTTGCCCAACTGCTAACAAATTTGCTGCTGCGATCAACTCAGAATTAGGCCCATGGTTTTGCCCAACTGCTAACAAAATTCCTGCTGTGATCAACTTGGAATTACCCCCATGGTTTTGCACAACTGCTAACAAATTTGCTGCTGTGATCAACTCTGAATTACCCCCACAGTTCACTAGGAGTTGCTGCTTGATGCTGATTTTTCTACCATGGCTTATACTCCAGCCAGTCAGAGAAGAGCTATAGACGAAATTACCACCTATTTATTTTTCAAAGTGAGTTACAACAGTTTCTCAGAGAGATCTTTTTCCTTGTACAGTATTTTTACAAAGCTTTTCTCTCTAGCCAACAATAGAAAGTTCACTGTTCTGATCCATAATCCCAAAAATCTGATTGGTGAGTAATGCACTGGGTTTAGCACTAGATTTAAAAAAATAAACCATTATTCAGAAAAAGCTGTCCCCAAAAATGTAGTATACTTTGGAGTCCTGCAGGATACCAAACAGCTACTACTTTCTGCCACAGCACAGCTTAAATATAATAGCGTGGAAAGTCCTGCAGAGTAGCCACAGACAAGCTAGGAGTCTGGTGACCCACTGGAAGGACTGAACGCTAAACCCCACTTAAGTAACTTTCAGATTTGTTTATGTTCCAGCAGAGGGTGTTGGTCTGTGCTGACCAGAGCTGTAACTGTAACTTTGGTGCCCTGTGCCAGAGAGACAATTGGTGCGAACCCGACCCTCCCCCCCCCAAAAAAAATAAAAATAAAAATTCAACATAAGAACAGAACGTGCCGCTGGCGCGTGCCAAAGTTATAGGCGTATGGCTTCATGGGGAAGGGGCATGGCCACAGTATTGTGCCAATTCACATTACGCCACACAGTAGTGTCCGCTATTCACATTACACCACACAGTAGTGTCTGTTTTTCACATTACACCACACAATAGTGCCCCTTACACACATTATGCCCATACAGTAGTAGAGCACCTAACACGCAATATGCCCATACAGTAGTGCCCCTTAAATGTTATGCCCCTTAATCATGTTATAACCACACAGTAGTAAAGCCCCTTACACACGTTATTCCCATACAATAGTGCCCCTTACACACATTATGCCCACATAGTGCCTATGCAGAAAGGTCAACAATCCCTAAGTAAGTAACAGGGGCTAAGCATTTGTATTCTAAACCAAATGGTGTAATAAAAAAAAGTAACAGGCCTACACATACAAACATAACACACATTTACATACAGTACACACACATTTACATACAGTATACACACACCCATACAGTATACACACATAGACAAGTGACACTATGGTCCTCTCATCTCACCGGCACCTGGAGCTCCGTGCTCACCAGACTGCTGTGGCGCCTGTGTCAGGGTCTCGCTGGCAAGACCTGCCTGCGGCTTCTTGGGACCCCTGCTGGGGACACATCTCCCCCTCGGCTGCTGCATTACCTGCTGGATCTCCTGCTTATCCGTCTTCTCATGCAAGCGGATGGCGGCGGTGGCCGGCAAGTGGATTGCGATAGTGGGTGCCGGGGTCACAGTGGATGCGAGGGTGCAGCCAGTTCTCCACAAACGGGGCATATGCGCTTTGTGCAGAGCACACTCAGCACCACCTTAGATATGGTCCTGGTGCTAACATTTCCATGTCAAATTACTTTCTAATTCTTTGCTTTCATATAATCAGTGAACAGCCATCTGTTACATGTGAATCTCCTGGTGGTCATTTATATATCTAAACCTTGAACCCACACACACAGAGGCTCATTTATGGCACAATGTATCAAAGTAAAAAATGCAGTGATTTCTCAGAAAAAAAAAAAAAAACAGTTTTCTGAGCATTACTGCATCAGACATTGGCCCTCATTCCGAGTTGTTCGCTGCAAGCTGCTTTTAGCAGCATTGCACACGCTAAGCCGCCGCCTACTGGGAGTGAATCTTAGCTTAGCAAAATTGCGAACGAAAGATTCTCAAAATTGCGAATAGAGGGGGTCATTCCGAGTTATTCGCTCGTTGCCGAATTTCGCTATATTGCGATTAGTCGCTTACTGCGCATGTGCAATGTTCGCAGAGCGCATGCGCTTAGTTATTTTACTCAAAAGTTAGGTATTTTACTCACGGCATTACGAGGATTTTTCTTTGTTCTGGTGATCGGAGTGTGATTGACAGGAAGTGGGTGTTTCTGGGCGGAAACTGGCCGTTTTATGGGTGTGTGTGAAAAAACGCTGCAGTTTCTGGGAAAAACGTGGGAGTGGCTGGAGAAACGGGGGAGTGCCTGTGCGAACGCTGGGTGTGTTTGTGACGTCAAACCAGGAACGAAACTGACTGAACTGATCGCAGTGGCAGAGTAAGTGTCGAGCAACTCAGAAACTGCTAAGAAATTTGTATTCGCAATTTTGCGAATCTTTCGTTCGCAATTCTGCTAAGCTAAGATACACTCCCAGAGGGCGGCGGCTTAGCGTGTGCAATGCTGCTAAAAGCAGCTAGTGAGCGAACAACTCGGAATGAGGGCCAGAAATTTCTAAGCAGTTTCTGAATAGCTCGACACTTACTCTGCCACTGCGATCAGTTCAGTCAGTTTCGTTCCTGGTTTGACGTCACAAACACACCCAGCGTTCGCCCAGACACTCCCCCGTTTCTCCAGCCACTCCGGCGTTTTTCCCAGAAACGGCAGCGTTTTTTCACACACTCCCATAAAACGGCCAGTTTCCGCCCAGAAACACCCACTTCCTGTCAATCACACAACGATCACCAGAACGAAGAAAAAACCTCGTAATGCCGTGAGTAAAATACCAAACTTCTTAGCAAATTTACTTGGCGCAGCCGCAGTGCGAACATTGCGCATGTGCAGTTTGCTGAAAATCGCTGCAATGCGATAAAAAAGAACGAGCGAACAACTCGGAATGAGGGCCATGGAACCCATATTTATTAATAGGGTCGAAAGCCGATATCAGAGATATTTCCAGGCGTGGATGTAAAATGAGTGCTGATAAAAAAGCACATTTACGTGTTTATTTTGAGAGGCACACCCTACAATATGTGCCATATAAAATAAACGTGATGTAGTTACGAGACTAATGGTATGGATCCCAACGGTCAGCATACCAACGCCGGGATCCCGACCACCAGAATGCGGACAGGCGGCCGAGGGCTATTCCCTCAACACCCACGGAGTGGGAATAGAACCTGTGGTGAGCGCAGTGAGCCACCAAGCCTGCGTCAAGCCCACAAGGGGCTTTGTTGCGCTCGACCCCCTGTCGGCACTCTGGTGGTTGGGATCCAGGCGTTGCTATGCTGACCGCTGGGATCCCGACCGCTGGTCTTGCATACCCAACCCAAATAAACATGATCATAAACATCCTCATGAATATATGTGAAAAAAAGTGTGCATTGATGCAGCAGTATACTTGAGATACTATTCATCATCATCATCATCATCATCATCATCATCACTAAGGCTCTTTTCAGCACCCGTGTTTGGTGTGCATTGGGTTAAATGTAAGAAATCACCATTTTTATTGCATGTGGCAGAATTGCTTCCAGAAAGCCTTGGCTGCTACACTCTGGGTATGCTGATGCTTTTAGAACTACAATTGCCAGAATATCCATGGTTGTCTAAGTATACTGACAACTGAAGAACTACATTCACCAGCATGTCCTAGCGTCAAGGACCTTTAGTGCCACACAGAAGTGGATTTAGACCTTATGGGGCCCTCAGCAAGATACCAATTTGGGGCCCCCTCCCACAAACAATCCATAGCATGATATTTTCGTTCCTGATTTATGCCTATTAAATTATTTGTTGTTTTTCCTCCTTATATTCTATGACAGTATATTACTTTCCCCCTTCACTGACTG
Source organism: Pseudophryne corroboree (assembly GCF_028390025.1). NCBI lineage: Eukaryota > Metazoa > Chordata > Amphibia > Anura > Myobatrachidae > Pseudophryne > Pseudophryne corroboree. The sequence goes on along the minus strand of NC_086449.1, from coordinate 302,068,114 downwards.
CACCCCATCCACTCACTGACTGCATTTTATATCATCATTTTATAATACCCATTATTATCCTCTTCAGTCAGTGTGACTGTGTTGAATTTCTATCGCATTCTGGGGGCCGACCAGCGCAGGGAAAGGCCATCAAGCATGCTAGTTGGTGGACAGCGATGCGATTGCAAAATAATTGCGAACGCATCGCTGAAGCAAAAATGAATGATGACCCCCGGCATCCGCAGGTAGGCTGCGTATGCAGGAGGTCCGCCACTATTTTCTTGTGTGGACATCACTCAGCTGCCCCGAAAAGGGTCTGGACATGCCTGCGTTGGCCGGACCACTCCAACAGAATGGTGAAACGCCACCTGCAGCGCATACGCAGTTTGGAGAAAACTGCTCATTTGTGATTTTCTTCAAACTGCGATTTTACCTGAATAACCGAAATAGTACTTAAAATAGAGTATAATAGCATATTGATATATCATTAGTCAGTGCCTCCCCCCCACCCACCCTGACTGTAGCAGGCAGATATTATACACTGTACAGACCCCCCTCCACCCCTCGCCTGATTGGAATTTGAAGTAGATGACTATTATACAAAATGAAAAAAAAAATACAAAATACTGTAATAAAGTTCACTGGAAGAGCTCATGTTTTTCTCTGTGCGAGTACTGTCTCCCCTCCCTGCACTTCTGACATCATAAACACGTGTGATATGACAGGTCACACGCACAATACTGCAGTACTGGAGACACAGACGTGTGCTGGATCTGGCACCCAACAGCAGTCTCATCACTGGCAGCCTGTCGGGAGTATTCAGCTAGACCAACCCTCTAACATTTTCAGAAGAGGTTGTGGTCCACCGGAAATGCCCTCCATACAGCCTTATCGGCATGCCCCCTGGAACCCACAGGGCCCTAAGCAGCTGCCTTTGATGCCTTGTGGTAAATCCTCCTCTGGTGCCGCATATAAAATTCCAGTAAAAAAACATGCAAACACTGAAAAAATATTTTAACCATCTTTTACTAATTTGTTAAGCCCTTTAATGCATGGTGTAGATACTCTTCTTTGTTACTGCATTAATCTATCTTATAGAATAAATACCAGTTGCTTACACCATAGTATAAACTATAACCAGCAAGGCATGGCTAGTATGAATGCTTTAAAAGACATCCTGGGGCCAATCAGCAGCACTGGAGGAGGAGGACTTAGGACCCAATTCAGAGAAGGACGGAGATCGCTGTATACACAGACAGCCAATTCAGAGAAGGACGGACATCGCTGTATACACAGACAGCCAATTCAGAGAAGGACGGACATCGCTGTATACACAGACAGCCAATTCAGAGAAGGACGGAGATCGCTGTATACACAGACAGCCAATTCAGAGAAGGACGGAGATCGCTGTATACACAGACAGCCAATTCAGAGAAGGACGGACATCGCTGTATACACAGACAGCCAATTCAGAGAAGGACGGAGATCGCTGTATACACAGACAGCCAATTCAGAGAAGGACGGAGATCGCTGTATACGCAGACAGCCAATTCAGAGATGGACGGAGATCGCTGTATACACAGACAGCCAATTCAGAGAAAGACGGAGATCGCTGTATACGCAGACAGCCAATTCAGAGATGGACGGAGATCGCTGTATACACAGACAGCCAATTCAGAGAAGGACGGAGATCGCTGTATACACAGACAGCCAATTCAGAGAAGGACGGAGATCGCTGTATACGCAGACAGCCAATTCAGAGATGGACGGAGATCGCTGTATACACAGACAGCCAATTCAGAGAAGGACGGAGATCGCTGTATACACAGACAGCCAATTCAGAGAAGGATGGAGACCGCTGTATACGCAGACAGCCAATTCAGAGATGGACGGAGATCGCTGTATACACAGACAGCCAATTCAGAGATGGACGGAGATCGCTGTATACACAGACAGCCAATTCAGAGAAAGACGGAGATCGCTGTATACACAGACAGATCTGAATCCATCTCCTCACATGCTGGGGGCCGCCCAGCACAGGGCAAGGCCGCCCAGTGTGTGTGACGGGCCGCTTCCTGATGCGTCCACAACAGTAGTGGATTGGAATGGAAAACCAGCCAATGAAATTTATGAAAGCAGCCTGATGAGGGGGTGAGGTCTGTTGAGGGGGACGGGACCCATTCTCATAGGGCCTAATTGTACGCAATTGCGGCCTTCCTTGCGTCTTTTTCTGCAGTTGTGTCTGAGACCAGCGCTGGATTGGGAGCTAAAAATGACCCTGTAAAATTATGTAGAAGTGTCCCGGCATGGGTAGCACAAGACGTATAACATACTGTGTAGCCATGGCGGCATTACTGGATGGCAGAGTTGCTGTACTGCTGAGATGGAATAACAGAATGAATGGGGACACTGCAGTGTACTCAGGGGCAGATGTATTAAGCCTGGAGAAGAGATAAAGCAGTGATAAGTGCAAGATGATAATGCATCAGCCAATCAGCTCCTAACTGTCAATTTACATACTGGAGCTGATTGGCTAGTGCATTATCACCTTGCACTTATCACTGCTTTATCACTTCTCCAGGCTTAATACATCTGCCCCTGAGTGCAGTGGGCTGCCTGTTATGTGGGGAGAGCGACCACATGACAACACACAAAACAGGTCCCACTGACATGCTGGCCTACCAGGAATCTTCCTGGTGAGTCCTATAGCCAATCCACCCCTGGTCCACAATTAGATGGCGGACGCATCAAACTAAGGTTGACCCCTGGCAGTGCAGCCTGGCTGTGCTGTCAGGCAGTCGGACGCCTTTTTTTTAAATTGCAGCGGCTGCGTGTGACGTCCATGGCACACACCTGTTCAACTCGCCTCATCCCCCCATCGCTGCATCCTTCCTGGATGCAGCTGCAATGTGTAAGGTCGCGCACTGCAGCCAGTGCGCATGCGCAGACCACCCAAATGCAGACGCACGGCTGCATTCGGGTCTGAATGACCCGCTTAATTGGAAGAGTCCGTGCAGCAGCTATGCTGCACATCTCAAACGCTGCAGTCCGGCTGCCTGGCGTCCCATTGCCTAGAGACCAGTGGTAAGGTGGAACTGAGGTCTTGGATGCATAGCAACGGCCGGGACTCATTGACACGGTGATATCAGGACCTTTTGGGTGATATTTTCTGTCAAGACCGATCCAATTTGAAGGTGAGCTTCTCTGGTCGTTTTTTAACCGTTTAATTCCTGTTTGGCCAAAATGCTCGTGCCTACACATTACGCAATTAACAGGCCAAGCACCCAATTGGCAAATCGATCCAATAATTGTATAGTGTGTACTAGATATAGTCATAAACAATATACTCTGTACAGCCAGCAAAATAAATGCACTGGTATGAGACTTAGTATCATTACACATAATAACTAAGAAAATCTGAAAACAGAAATAAATGACAAACCTAATATTATTACTTATATATTATAGCATAAACCTTTTCTGTAGTGCAGTGTAAATAATACATACAAAGCATTACAACAGTTATGTGATTTTAACATTTATACAAATATAAAACAGTAGCACAGAAACCCCTATGCAAAGAGTTTACAATCTACAGGAAAGGGGATTGGAACAATGTAACTATGTTTATTTACCCTGTACTTGTTCTATACTGTCATCAACTGTAAGTTGCTGTTTTCCTGTTTGATTATTCATGTACTCTGTAATTGGGCGCTGCGGAACCCTTGTGGCGCCATATAAATAAAGGATAATAATAATAATAATAATAATAATAATAATAACAAGAGGTGATGAATGGTACAGGCTCACAAGCAAATAAAGCTTGGATTAGAATTTGAGTCTCCATTCCTGAAATCCTTGCTCATGTAGTTAATATGGATATTATACAAGAGAAAAATATCCAGAACATTTAAAACACTTTCCATACAGCATAGTAGCATACTACCATACACATCTCTGAAGAAACTACATTCCCCGACATGCATTGCGGCTTATTTCTCCAGCAATATTCCCCAGGGAAATAGTGACGCTCAGTCCTCTTGTCAGTGATTGGCTAGGGTAAAGCTTAGTTTTCCATTTATGGACAGGGACAGCCCGGACTGGTGCATTGGATTTCATTGTAAATCTCATAACTGATCGAGAGGAGGAAAGAAATAAAAAATCAGCCGGAGGAGCTGTGTAACTTCAGCATCCACTGGGGAGAGACGCAGCACAGAGCAGACAGACAGATTCCCTTCCAGGAATTGAGAGCGGCGACTCCACGCCTGCCAGAGACAGGGAGGCACTCACCCAGCCAGCCAGCAGCCAGTGTCCTCTGCTGGACTCACACTACAGCCTCCTCTGCTGCTGCTGCTCTCTGCTTACCTGGATGGGGACAGTCCCGTCGCACTGTGTCTCCTTTAGGGTCTCTTCATGCTAGCCTCACACGGGATATACACATTAGGAAGAAAGACTTCTAAGCACCGTTCTCCTAGCTGCTCCTTCTTACAGTAACCCTGCACAATGGTAAGTAGTGGGCATTCATGTGCATTCACTATTAATATCCTGTCAGTGCTGTGCTTTCAGTTCATGTGTTTTATGTCATGTCATTTGACTTACGTCTGCATTTTACTTTTTCTTTTTGTAATCATTTACTTATAGCATTATTTTCCCTAGTATTGTCCAGCCTAGCAAGTATGTTATACACTGTGAAACACATTATTTATTCCAGCTTGTACGCCTATTTGCTACTGTATTAATATTTGCTGGAGCATTTCTGGGTGATTGCACTGTTGCTGCAGTCCCTCATGTGATGCTTTCAGTGTAAGGTGCTACAGTAATGCTCTGCAAAAAGGAATTCGAGTCCACGTATTATTTCTCACTGGTTGCATAGGTTATTTTAGACTTTAGTGTTGGTTTCTAGCAAATGGTTAACTGTATGTAACATTAAAAAAAATATATATTTTATAAAACATAAAAGGATCCCACTTGGAGGGTGATAATGTGTGTACCTGACTATGATGGGTTGGTACCTTCCCATTTGGCCTTGAGCCATATAGAGGAACAATGCTGGGGGAAGTAAGAGCAAGAAAGATGTGTGATTCTTGGGATTACCTACTGCAGGAAATACAGTACACAGCTCCCAGAGAGCAGTCGTTGTGTTCCCTTCCAGTCTCTAGAGTAACTGGCACCATAGGAACACATTGTACAGTATGTGTCCTGACTGGTCTCTTCACTGCACCATTACAGTCTAGCAAATCTGCTCTCACTAACATCAAATGCAGCACTTACAATTTAAGAAAACTGTATTTTTTATGTGATAAAATATATAATTACATTCTTGCTAACTAAATAATATTGTATACTGCAGTCAGTGGCAGGGATTAAGAAAGGTTATTACTGGAACAGCAATATTATATTGGTCAACATTTTATTTATTACTTTGTTGCATTTATTTTCTGTTTGTTTTCTTTCTTTCTTCTGAAGTTATTGTAACGACAAAACCAAGCATGTAATTAAGAGCTTCTATAAATGCTTTTGGGAGTCTTCAACTTCTGTAACCATATTAGTTATGTTCTTTTTACAGTTGCTTTTGTTATTGTTTATTATGTTCAAGTAAAAAGATAGGTGTATAAAATGATGCTTATTGTACAGAGATGTGACCATGCTACAGAGAGAACTCTGCAATAATACTTAGCATTCTTCCCTTGTATGTCATATACATTATGGGTTTTTGACCTTTGAAATTCTCCAGTGCATTATTCTGTCACTTTTCTACTCCAGACATTGTTTAGTCACAGTATTGATAAGGGGATTATCAGATTATTTCAAACCTTTATTAGCATGAAACAGATCATGTTACTAGTAGGTAATATAACAGGCTCTGTGCATTTTCTAGGGAGGCCTCTGCGTGTTAGCCAGGGGAAGTTTAAAGTCTGCTGACTGTTCCTTCTTTTTTTTTTTCTTGAAGTACCTTCATAGTCTGTGCAGACATCTGGATATTTTTATAAGCAGCTAAACTGTAAACTGACATCACAAAATCGCAGTGAAGTTACATGTGTGGACGTAAAGCGTTAGCTGAGTTCCCTGGCGGGCAAAGGGTTAATTCCCTGCTCCCTTTTTTTTTTTTTCTTTTTGGAACCAGGCGTATCTTCTTAAAGAAAAGGACATCTTTGTGTTTTCTCCGCCTTCGGTACTATACTTGTTTATACTGTTTCCCACTGGGTGAATGGACAAGGTGAATGGATATAGTGTTTTTGCAGAACACAGAGCTGGGTGTAAGCTGCCACAGCTCCTTTTGCCCACGTTCATTTCCTGAATGACTTTAGAGCTGCATCTTGGGAGATGATTGGTGTTGGGATACTCATCATGAGCTTTCATCACACACACATAGCTACATCCAGAATGATCACTTCTAGAAACCATTACTAAGCTTGTCTCAAGCTTCTGCTATAACCAACTCCGGTATTCTTTTAGAAAGACTTGGAAAGCAGGTGAAACTACATAGCAATAGCATCCATTACTCACACAGCAGGAAAATTATTATGTTTGACACTGATGCAGTATTCAGTGTCAGATGATAAGAGCAGGGGGTGTGTCTATAATTACATGCCACAGGTGTGTTGTTGTCCCTGTGAGACTCATGCTGTATGTGCTCACACCCAAGGCTATTTCTAGGTACATCCGCTTTCTGCCAGAGCATTGCTTTGTGATTAGTTATGGAGAACTAGAGACATGAATCAGGTAGTCCGCTTTGTGTAGCACTGCAATGAAGACCACGGCAGTAAAACCCTTTTATTAATATATTATTAAAGTTTACCTGTTATCCCAGACAGTAAGGTTTCTGAAATGTATTAGGCTACACTGGTATCTTTTCTCCTTTTTTCTGTTGTTTATGTGTTTGGGCAGATACACAGAGGAAAGACTGACGCATTGGTATCTATGGAGAGATCCCGGACAGTGCGCAAGAGAGCTTTACCAAAGCGGATGACTTAATGGGGATACTGGAAACTAGAACATGCTGTACATTCCCCCATCCCTGTTCCATCATCCGTTTTAGTAAAGCAGTTATGAGCACTATACTGCTGTCTGTCCATATATGTCAATGCATTCTGTGTAAGTAGCCAACACCCCTCTATTTACCTGCCAAAATATGAAAGGAATGAGAGCGGGCAGAAAAGATCTCCAGGTGTACCATTTCATTACAGGACAGTGTACACCTGTAAACTCCAACGCTTTTAAGTGATGCACTGTCCACTGAACGTGCAAACTCTTTGCAGAGCCTATATAACTGAATACAAAACAAATTGATCGTTTCTGCTACTCTGCAAATGTGTTATGTCAAAATGAATATACAATGTAAGTGGATGCTCATGTACGATAGAATTGTATTTTATGATATCGGGTCTGTGGAGGTTTCAGTACTGGACGGGTGCCCATTTATATAGTCGGCATATACTTCCCACCGTGGTGGCACTCACAGGGATTTGTAATAAAGCAAACTCAAATTCTTCAATATTCCAACATTTTAGATTTAAACACAAATCAAAATGTTTTGACCTTAAATACACCCAACTGAACATTACACACGACAGTGGCCGACTGAATGTGCCACATCTGTTGTCACTTCCAGGAATTTCACAATTCAAGTTTTTCAGGAAAAATTTCTGTCCGCCTGCTCACAGCCGTGCACCATCATTCATACAATGATAGAAAAAAATAACCACAGCTTTTTACTTTTAAACCCATTAGGGGAGAGGACAGTGTTCCAGAGCACCTATCTTTCCGCCAGGTCAGGTACAACTTCTGCCATATAATCCATACACGAAAGGCTCGCATTAACAGTGTCCACCCTCCAGCACCTGGTGGCAAAATTCCAACCATAGCTATAATAAGCCAATAAAGGACAGTGAAGCTCTTAAGGATTCTCTCAGTGGGTCCTGGGGATCCCCCAACTATAAATACTTTCCATTCTCCCATTCTCCATTAAGAATAAACCAGATTCAAAGTGTGTTGTTTTTTTTTTTTTTTTTACTTCATAAACAATATCTTTGATACTTTATTTGTTTATCAATGGCTTTAAAACAAATTTCTTCATCTAATTTAATAGGTGTTGGCTGGCCTTGAATGCCTCCGCATGGTCTTTCTGGAAGGGGAGGCAGCACCTTTATCCTTTTAACTTAAAATGCACAGGCTCTGGTCATGTGCCCTTCTGTCTTGCTTCATACACCCTACTCATATTCCCATGCTATTAACTCCTCACAGCCCACTCTAGGCAATTCAGATTTACAAGTATTTGTACATATCTAGCAGAGGGCCCAGCTCCAAGCTCCCTGCTGCAGTCATAGCCCTGCTGGCTGGCTCCAAATAATGCTGCTGTTGTGAATCATATGCAGTGGTCATTTTGCTTAGCTACACTTGTTTTGTTAGATTGAACTGCTAACTAAAGTTGCTACTAATACTTTAAATGTGTTGTCTTTCATAGGCAGGTACATTAGTAACTGCAGTGAATGACTATATGGAGCACATGATTTTATAGTTGATTTTCTAATCCTGTTGTATGACATAAACATAGTTTTATTGGAAATGTCTTTTCATGCCTTTTCCACACAAATGCTTGAACTTTGTCCGCACAGTGGCTAGCATTAGTGTTTCTCACCGCTGTGATTATGGGTTCAGTTCCAACCAGAGCACCATCTGTGTGAAGTTTGTTTGTTTCCTCCCGCACTCAAAACACATAGTGCTAGTTAACTGGCTTCTAACAGAATGGACTCTAGTGTGAGTTTGTGTGTTAGGGAACAGACTTTAATCTCCAGTGGGTCGTGGAATGATGTGAATGATTACATAGGGCTTTATTAAGAGTCAAACATAAATGCAGTTTTCAGCCTTATTCAACAGTAACTCGCATTAACTTCAGTGAGCATGCTTGTCTTTTCACAATGCTCGTCTGTTTTTAAGATGTATGACAGACCTGAACTGATGCGTGACTGGGGCTGGATAGAGCATGTAGATATGACCCGAGTACAGTATGGGCATAGTGTTAGTCTGACGGGGGCAAAAAGGGCCCCAGGCTTGTTGGAGGGACACCAAGTGTTAGCTGGTGATGAAGACAAATGTTTTTAGCAGTATTTTTTTTGTCACTTTTTTAGGGGGTGTGTCCAAGTGTCTGTCCCCACGTCCAAGTCTTCCTTCCCTCCATCATAGTTTTTGTTGGGTAGTGATTGAACACTGGCTTTTTGATCAGGTCTGGGTGTAATCCTTTCATATTTTGTTGCACTGCCTTTGTTGACTGATTAGTTGCTGACCATCCTGACTGGGGCAGCGTCAACACCCAAACGGATGGGCAGTCAAGTTGGAAGGTCAACTGGATACCCTTTGTTGTGTTATAGTTGAGTTGTGCACTTTGGCCAGCATCCGCCTACAATGAATGTTATTATTGTGGATTGTGTAGATTCTGGTCATCATTTCTTTGCTACCATACTTTCCCTTAAATATATATTGAATTAAACAGTTTTTCTACCAAATATATGGGGTCAATCCAATTAGGTGTGAGTTGCAAGTTGTTTTATGAAACTCGCAGACATTTGCACGAATGCACGCTCCCAAGAACTTAACAACTTTCTATAGGGTAATATATAAATAGATTAGATTCAAAATTGTGGTCCTACTACGTGTACTGCAATGGCATTTTATCCTATAAAACACCTTCACGTTCCATGTGTTTGTGTTTTGATAATACAATTACACTTCACTTACTGTATTTTGCAATAGGAAAGCTGTATCGTACTATAGTAAATCCAGCCTAAAGCTGCTGATCTTCTCCACTCAACCAAACATAGCCCTTCAGCTGATTTGCAAATAGTAAATAAGAGTCACTGGTATGTTTGCAATGTAGCGATGTGATCTCTAACCTGTACAGCAGCCACCTCTGTAAAGATGTTAAGTAAAATATGACCGGGGACAAGCAGGAGGAGTGTTTTGAAGTTTTCACTATAGAATGCATTTACATAGAAATTAATTAACCACCTGCTCCACCATCTGAAGTGCACATGTGTTGAATGGGTTTTATGCTCCACACACTGAATAAATAGCAGCTGGACTTGCAACCAATGACTAGTAGCTAAATATTGAATGTTTAACCATCTGGGGGGAAAAAACATATAAATGAAAAATATAACTTTTGTTTCTATCTGGATTTTAATGAATGTCTGAAGATACAATGCGCATTCCTAAATTTGCACAACGCATAAAACATCTACATGGCTCAGTAGTTTCACACACCTTGGAAGCAGATGCATTGGTTTGGCCGTATGATATGGGAATAATTGGTGCCTGTCACCTTAGACCAGTGATGGGGAACCTTTGCAGACTGATTTTGAAACTTGTTTACTTGGTGAACCATAGGGGTAAGTAGGTTAGGTGAGGGATTATTGGTCTATAAATACAGAGCTGTATTTGTCAATCTTTGCAGATGGGAACTTTTAAAAGGACAGAGTGTATTTTAAGGGCCCCATACACTAGGACGATAATGCCCGATTTCATCCGATTTCGGGCATTCGGCCCGATATATCGGGTGAAATGCATTTTGGAGGTGGATTCGATCCAATGCGCGTTCCCGTGAGCATTGGATCGGATCCTCCAGATTGAATGTGCTGCACATTCAATCATGTCCGACCCTGCAGGCATGGCTGGGATCGCCCAAGATATATTGTATGCAAAAGGACAGCATACAATGTATCTTGGGCGATCCTGCCCCCCGGGAGGCTGCCGGGGTGATCACCTGCGACATGTCAGACAGACATGTTGCGTAAGTGTATGGGGCCCTTTACACATAACTTTGAAGAACATCAGGCAATACTGTCCTTATCCCTGCTTACTGCATTACTATAATGAAGACTTTTTCTTTCTTTTTATAGTCTCCATAATGTACCACTGTGCTCCCCCCCCCCCCCCCCCCCTTCCTATCTGTTTTTGGTTCCACTAATACTGTACCTGTCAACAGACTTTATCAGCCCTGGGATGTAGTAAAAACAATAGTCATAGCATGTTGACCGATGTATAAAACACTATAGATTTGTGTTGTGACTGTTGCGTCACAACACATCATTTGTGTTGAGATTGTTGCACCAACGGTTTGCTTACTATTCTGATTTTGTGGGTCTGCGCATACGCAGGACCTGTTCTGCACATGTGCATTACTGGTCTTGAATTGTCACTCGCAGATACCCCAACCTGCAGCATGATTGACATGCTACAGCTGTTTTGGGGTGGAGCGGGGGCATGGATAGCCTGCATTTCCATAAATGGAGGCGTGTCTCCCCAATTTTCTGTGAGTTCCGGGGACAGGATCTGCATTGGAAGTAGGCAGGAGGCGGACAGTCTGAGTAAGCTTTGGTTTTCTCAGATGACAGATCCGATGTTGTATCTACGGATGTAGCACTCGTATTTGCAAAGCTGTCATGAGATGTAATTTCTCCTCAGACTCCTCCTGCAGCATTTCCATCTCTGTTCTACGTACAACTATGGATCAGGCCCCAAATTCATAGCAATCAATAATTGATTTGTATTTATTCAGTTATACAGTTGTTACTGTGTTGTTGTGGTTTTAGTGAAGCTTTGCAACTTTCAGCAATGTTAAATAATTAGCCCTCATTATCTTATATCTAAACAAAGGCTTTTCAACTACGTGTGTTCTATTTTCCTAGGATTTGGCTTGCAAGCCACATACATCTATGGAAAATGCACACAAGGGACTTTCCAATTAAACTGGTTACCAAGGCTTTCTGCCTCTTTTTTTATATTTGTATTCTGTGGTCATCCTGATTATCATCACACGTATGGCTAATGATTTATTTTTCACATCTACCGTATGCATTGGTAATCCCTCTGTATGTTTGTATATGCATAACTCATCTGTGCCTGTTTATTTTACTACTTCAGGCCATAGGATTGTGGTCCGTTGTCCTGTTATTTTTATTGTTCTGTCCAAGTTATATTTAGCAGATAAAGTTCTATAAATAACCGATGTTTCTGGACACAGCAGAGGTTTCAGACTCCCGTGACTTTTGTTGTTGTTTTACTTGTTTGTGCCGGGGTTGAGTAAGAATATAAAGAGATAATTTTGCTGACATCAGACAGTTGTCCTGATTATTGCCATGTGAATCGTTCTCCTGATTATCCAGCACGTTGCTGAACGCAGAATGTCCGACCACACCACCATGCTTTAGACACGCTTGTGTAGCCCTATAAGACTATATTGTGACTCTACTTACTCCCATAGAGTAACCCTGTAAACCTGTGCATAGACAGCATTTGTAATAAGCAGAGCTCCATCTAGGTAATTGATAGAGCTGGACAGCAGATCATCAATATCTTGCACACACAAGAAGTGACCAGCTCTCTACTGCGTACCCGTTAGACACATGCCTAACAGTATTATAGTATAGATTCCTAGTGCAGGTATTAGCTATATGGGGCCTACAGGAATGTAAATCACTTTTGGTTTTCATCCATGATCACTAATTATTATTATTATTATTATTATTATTATTATTATTATTATTATTATTATTTTCTGCAGCGGGGTACACTGGTATTCCACAGGGAATAACATCGGGGTGTAGAGTTGGATCTTGATCCGAATCACCAACAGGAAAAAGCTTTGACTGTTCCCAGGATGCACTGCACCACCTCCTCTATAGCCCCGCCTCCAGGCACTGGAGCTCAGTTTGTAAGTTGGTGCCTGCAGTGAAGGCAGCTAATAGGGAGAGCTGTGCTAGGCAGCCCTAACAAAAGCTTTTCTTGAGAAAAAAAGAAGACTTCAAGGGCCGCAGCATAGGCACTAGATGCTATATGTCATACTGACATATTGTGCCGCGGCTCCATCACCTCCCCCAGCGGCGCTGTATACTCCCACGCCCTAGTTGCCGGGTACTTACAGCGGGGGCGCTCTGGTCTTTTCAGGTGCACACACACATCGCCGCTGCCCTCCTGGATCGCGTGGCCGCAAGCTATGGAGGAGGTAAGAGGGTCCCCAAGGAGGGACCCACCGAAATCACGATCTGGTCGCGGTCCCCGGAGACGGACCGTGCCGCTGGCGTGGACCCTGTGGCCATGCAGGGACCCCACTATATCCACCAGAGCAAGGAGCACAGGTCGGATTTACTATAATCCGTTTCATATAGGCTTCGTAGTACCCGGTGGTGAAGCCCAGCAGTGGGGATAAGGTGCTGACCTGTAGCCACTCCCCCATCTCATTCGCCATCTACAACAGATGTTCCCGCCCTGGAGCTGCATCTCTCTCACTCCCTGTCAGCGTTTGACCACCATTACACAGAGCTGCGCTGATTCTGGGACTGCTGGACACTGTCTCCTCTGTAAAGCCGCCTGTATCATCAGCGCTGTGCATTTACAGGACACTTAAGTATTCTACATGTCGTTTAGACAGCGTTAGTTAAGAACAAGTGCATAACTATATGAATATTTAGTACAAGTATTCTGAGATATACATCCAGTGTTTACTGTGCATTGTTATATCTGCATACATACATAGCTCTATGTAGTATTACGAGTGTAGTATGAGTGGCCGGCGGCCAGGATCCCGGGGTCCAACATACCGGCGCTGGGATCCCGACCGCCGGCATACCGACAGCTGGGCGAGCGCTAATGAGCCCCCTGCGGGCTTGCTGCGCTCGTCATGCTATTTATTTCTTCCTCCAGGGGGGTCGTGGACCCCCAAGATGGAGAATGTGCCGGCGGTCGGGATCCCGGCGCCGGTATGTTGGTCGCCGGGATCCCGTCCGGCGGCAACTGAAGACCACCCAGTATTACTAGTCCAGTGCAGTTTTATTGTTATATGTAGTAATTTCTGCATTGTACCTGTGACTGTGTGTGCATATACTGTAGCTGCTTTGTGGTTTCCATTATGTTTATCCCCACATATTGCTATCACTATATTCTGTACCCTAAGAGGGGCTAAGTGCATCAAGGTCTCATATATTATATAGTGTTCCACAGGACATACTATTTTGTATTTTTCACTGTGTGTTTCAGTCACCCCATACCGCTTAAATCCTCTGTTTGTGCTCTGCATTTGCAGTCACTTTACACAGGGTTTTTCTCTTAAGTCCTAGAGGATGCTGGGGACTCCGTAAGGACCATGGGGTATAGACGGGCTCCGCAGGAGACATGGGCACTATAAAGAACTTTAGAATGGGTGTGCACTGGCTCCTCCCTCTTTGCCCCTCCTCCAGACCTTAGTTAGATCCTGTGCCCAGAGGAGACTGGGTGCACTGCAGGGGAGCTCTCCTGAGTTTCTCTGAAGAAAAAATAATTTTGTTAGGTTTTTTATTTTCAGGGAGCACTGCTGGCAACAGGCTCCCTGCATCGTGGGACTGAGGAGAGAGAGAAGCAGAACTACTTAACTGATAGGCTCTGCTTCTTAGGCTACTGGACACCATTAGCTCCAGAGGGAGTCGGAACGCAGGTCTCCCCTCGCCGTTCGTCCCAGAGCCGCGCCGCCGTCCTCCTCACAGAGCCGAAAGATAGAAGCCAGGTGAGTATAAGAAGAAAGAAGACTTCAAAGGCGGCAAAAGACTTCAGATCTTCTCTGAGGTAACGCCATTGCTCCCACACACAACACACATGGCAGGCACTGATGGGTGCAGGGCGGGGCGCCCTGGGCAGCAATTTTAAACCTCTAAATTAATATATAGGCTCCGAGGGCTGTATATAGTAAATCCCCCTCCAGTATTTAAAAAATCGAGCGGGACCGAAGCCCTCCGCTGAGGGGGCGGAGCTTGATCCCTCAGCACTAACCAGCGCCATTTTCTCCACAGACACTGCAGAGAAGCTGGCTCCCCGGACTCTCCCCTGCTGAACACGGTGACACAGGGCAGAAAAGAGGGGGGGGGGGGGGCACTTGTAAGGCGCAGTGGGTGTATTATATGCACATAATTATATAAAAGCGCTATTTATCTGGGAATTGGTTTTTCCAGTGTCAGTTGGCGCTGGGTGTGTGCTGGCATACTCTCTCTCTGTCTCTCCAAAGGGCCTTATTGGGGATCTGTCTCCATATAAATATCCCTGTGTGTGTGTGGGGGTGTTGGTACGAGTGTGTCGGCATGTCTGAAGTGGAAGGCTCTTCTAAGGAGGAGGTCGAGCAGATGATTGTGGTGTCTCCGTCGGCAACACCGACACCTGATTGGTTGGACATGTGGAATGTTTTAAATGCAAATGTGACATTATTACATGAAAAAGGATGGACAAAGCAAGTCCAGGGAAAAAGCAGGGAGTCAATCCATGGCTTTGACTGTGTCACAGGGCCCTTCAGGGTCTCAAAAACGTCCCCTATCCCAAATAGCAGACACTGATACCGACACGGATTCTGACTCCAGTGTCGACTACGATGATGCAAGGTTACACCCAAGGGTGGCAAAAAGTATTCATTATATGATTATTGCAATAAAATATGTTTTGCATATCACAGAGGACCCCTTTGTCCCTGACACGAGGGTACACATGTTTAAGGAAAAGAAACCTGAGGTGACATTTCCCCCATCTCATGAGCTGAACGCATTATTTGAAAAAGCTTGGGAAACTCCAGACAAAAAACTGCAGATTCCCAAAAGAATTCTTATGGCGTATCCTTTCCTGGCACAGGACAGGGTACGGTGGGAATCCTCGCCCAGGGTAGACAAGGCTTTGACGCGCTTATCCAAGAAGGTGGCGCTACCGTCTCCAGACACGGCAGCCCTCAAGGATCCTGCTGATCGCACACAGGAAACGACTTTAAAATCAATTTATACACATACGGGTGCTTTGCTCAGACCGGCAATATCATTGGCTTGGGTTTGTAGCGCGGTATCAGCTTGGACAGATACCTTGTCAGCTGATATTGCTACCCTAGATAAGGATACCATTTTATTGACCTTAGGTCACATCAAAGACGCAGTCTTATATATGAGGGACGCTCAGAGAGACGTCGGCCTACTAGGTTCAAGGGCTAACGCCATGGCGATTTCTGCTAGGCGAGCACTGTGGACCCACCAGTGGATGGGTGATGCCGACTCAGAGGCATATGGAAGTTTTACCTTACAAGGGTGAGGTATTATTTGGGGAAGGTCTCGCGGACCTAGTTTCCACAGCTACCGTGGGTAAATCTACTTTTTTGCCTTATGTTCCCCCACAGCAAAAGAAAACGCCACAGTATCAGATGCAGTCCTTTCGGTCGCATAAGTCCTGAAGAGGTCGGGGCTCTTCCTTCCTCGCCAGAGGTAAGGGTAGAGGGAAAAAAATGCCTGCTACGGCCTGTTCCCAGGAACAGAAGTCCTCTCCGGCTTCTACTAAATCCACCGCATGACGCTGGGGCTCCACTGAGAGAGTCCGCTCCGGTGGGGGCACGTCTTCGACTCTTCAGCCACGTCTGGGTTCAGTCGGACGTGGATCCTTGGGCGGTGGAAATTGTATCCCAAGGCTACAAGCTGGAATTCGAAGACGTGCCTCCCCGCCGATTCTTCAAATCGGCTTTACCAACGTCTCCCCCAGAGAGGGAGATAGTTTTAGCTGTAATTCAAAAGCTGTGTCTACAGCAAGTGATTATCAAGGTTCCCTTAATACAACAGGGAAAAGGGTACTATTCAGCCCTATTTGTGGTCCCGAAACCGGATGGCTCGGTCAGACCCATTCTAAACTTAAAATCCCTGAACCTGTACTTAAAAAGGTTCAAGTTCAAGATGGAATCGCTCAGGGCAGTGATCTCCAGCCTGGAAAGGGGGGATTTTATGGTGTCACTAGACATAAAGGATGCATACCTTCATGTACCCATTTATCCTCCTCATCAGGCGTACCTGAGAGTCACTGTACAGGACTGTCATTACCAATTTCAGACGTTGCCGTTTGGGCTTTCCACGGCCCTGAGGGTTTTCACCAAGGTAATGGCGGAAATGATGGTACTCCTGCACAGGCAAGGAGTCACAATTATCCCGTACTTGGACGATCTCCTGATAAAAGCGAGATCAAAGGAACAGTTGCAGAAAAGCGTGTTGCTCTCCCTGAGAGTGCTGCAGCAACATGGCTGGATCCTAAATCTACCAAAGTCACAGTTGGTTCCAACAACTCGGCTGTCTTTCTTAGGCATGATTCTGGACACAGAACAAAAGAGGGTTTTTCTCCCGATGGAAAAAGGCCAGGAACTCCAGAACATGGTCAGAGACCTGTTAAAACCAAAAAGAGTGTCAGTCCATCAATGCACTCGAGTACTGGAGAAAATGGTGGCGACCTATGAGGCCATCCCCTTCGGCAGGTTTCATGCGAGGACTTTTCAGTGGGACCTTCTGGACAAGTGGTCCGGGTCCCACCTTCAAATACATCAGAAAATAACCCTGTCCCCCAGGGCCAGGTTGTCTCTCCTGTGGTGGCTGCAGAGTGCTCACCTTCTAGAAGGTCGCAGGTTCGGCATTCAGGACTGGGTTCTGGTGACCACGGATGCGAGCCTCTGAGGATGGGGAGCAGTCACACAAGGAAGGAATTTTCAGGGACTGTGGTCAAGCCAGGAGGCTTGTCTACACATCAACACACTGGAATTAAGGGCCATATACAACGGTCTACGACAAGCGGAGAATCTTCTTCGCGACCTACCGGTTCTGATTCAATCAGACAACGTCACAGCCGTGGCTCATGTAAACCGCCAAGGCGGGACAAGGAGCAGAGTGGCAATGGCGGAAGCCACCAGGATTCTGCGCTGGGCAGAAAATCATGTAAGCGCTCTGTCAGCGGTATTCATTCCGGGAGTGGACAACTGGGAAGCAGACTTCCTCAGCAGACACGATCTCCATCCAGGAGAGTGGGGACTTCATCAAGAAGTCTTTGCAGAGATAACAAGTCTTTGGGGACTTCCTCAAATAGACATGATGGCATCACGCCTCAACAAGAAGCTTCGGAGGTATTGTGCCAGGTCAAGGGACCCTCAGGCAGTAGCGGTGGACACCCTGGTGACACCATGGGTGTTGCAGTCGGTCTATGTGTTCCCTCCTCTTCCTCTCATCTCAAAAATTATTGAGAATCATAAGACGAAAAAGAGTACAGACAATACTCATTGTTCCAGATTGGCCTCGAAGGGCCTGGTATTCAGATCTTCAGGAGATGCTCACAGAAGATCCGTGGCCTCTTCCTCTCAGGGAGGACCTGTTGCAGCAGGGACCCTGCGTGTTCCAAGACTTACCACGGTTACGTTTGACGGCATGGCGGTTGAACACCGAATCCTAGTGGGGAAGGGTATTCCGGAAGAAGTCATCCCTACTCTGATAAAGGCTAGGAAGGAAGTGACGGCGAAACATTATCACCGTATCTGGATGAAGTATGTATCTTGGTGTGAAGCCAAGAATGCTCCAACGGAAGATTTCCACTTGGGCCATTTTCTCCACTTTCTACAGACAGGAGTGGATATGGGCCTAAAGTTAGGGCCGAAATCTGTACCTTAATGGAGCCTATCTATATTCTTCCAGAAGGAATTGGCTTCTCTCCCAGAAGTCCAAACATTTGTAAAGGGAGTGCTACACTCAAGCCTCCTTTTGTGCCACCATGGGACCTTAACGTGGTGTTACAGTTCCTAAAATCTCACTGGTTTGAACCTCTTCAAACAGTTGAATTAAAGTTTCTTACTTGGAAAGTGGTCATGTTGTTGGCCTTGGCATCTGCAAGGCGGGTGTCCAAATTGGCGGTCTTATCTCATAAGAGCCCCTATCATTTTCCATGAGGATAGAGCAGAGTTGAGGACTCGTCCTCAATTTTTGCCTAAGGTGGTGTCATCGTTTCATATGAACCAACCTATTGTGGTGCCTGTGGCTACGGGAGACTTGGAGGATTCCAAATCCCTTGATGTAGTCAGGGCCTTAAAAATTTACGTAGCCAGGACGGCTCAGGTTAGGAAAACAGAGGCACTGTTTGTCCTGTATGCAGCCAACAAGGTTGGCACTCCTGCCTCTAAGCAGACTATTGCTCGCTGGATCTGTAACATGATTCAGCAGGCTCATTCTACGGCTGGATTGCCGTTACCAAATTCAGTAAAGGCCCATTCCACTAGGAAGGTGGGCTCTTCTTGGGCGGCTGCCCGAGGCGTCTCGGCCTTACAGCTTTGCCGAGCAGCTACTTGGTCGGGTTCAAGCACTTTTGCAAAATTCTACAAGTTTGATACCCTGGCTGAGGAGGACCTCCTGTTTGCTCAATCGGTGCTGCAGAGTCATCCGCACTCTCCCGCCTGGTTTGGAGCTTTGGTATAAACCCCATGGTCCTTACGGAGTCCCCAGCATCCTCTAGGTCGTAAGAGAAAATAAGATTTTAAACGTACCGGTAAATCTTTTTCTCCTAGTCCGTAGAGGATGCTGGGCGCCCGTCCCAGTGCGGACATATTTCTGCATGACTTGTATATAGTTATTGCTTACATAAGGGTTATGTTACAGTTAAGATCAGTCGTTGGCTGATACAGTTTTGTTCATACTGTTAACTGGTTCGTATATTCCAGGTTGTACGGTGTGGATGGTGTGGGCTGGTATGAATCTTGCCCTTGGATAAACAAAAATCCTTTCCTCGTACTGTCCGTCTCCTCTGGGCACAGTTTCTCTAACTGAGGTCTGGAGGAGGGGCATAGAGGGAGGAGCCAGTGCACACCTATTCTAAAGTTCTTTATAGTGCCCATGTCTCGTGCGGAGTCCGTCTATACCCCATGGTCCTTACGGAGTCCCCAGCATCCTCTACGGACTAGGAGAAAAAGATTTACCGGTAGGTTTTTTGTCAGGTACTGTCTGGCTTTATTGTACTGTTACGCCCTAAGGCTTTGTTCCCAATAATGTCTGCTGTACAGGGCGGGAAATCCGTGGACACTCCTGCATCAAGCAGTGCTGCTGCCACGGATTTACCTGAGGAAAATATTTCAGCTGATGGTCCAGGTACTGGGTGTTCTGCACCTCCCAGTCAGCCTGCAGCACCGGGGACACACCAAGATCCACCTTGGGCTGCTTTTTCTAATATGCTGACTACGCTTGTAACAAGACTTACGCCCCCTGTGGGACCTCCTGTGCCATTACAGCCATATATCATCCCCGTATTTAATCCACCATGGGTGGATACTCTGTCAACTCAGTTACAGCAATTAAATCAGTCCTTGGTTAAACAAAAGCCTAACCATGGCCCTCCTAGGGTCATCTAAATGGGCCATTTCTTCCTCACAATCCACTCATGTTTCGGATACTTCTTCCGATGAAGATGGGGAATATACTGATCCCTCAGACACTGATTCAGCTGCTTCTGATGAGGAATCTGCAGCACAGGTTGATGTTCCTGACTTAGTGGAGACTATCAAACTGATTCTTCAGATTGGGGATGAGATTGATCCTCCTGATACGTCTAAGAAACCTGATAAGTTTAAACGTCAGATGGTTACTAAGTTAGTCTTACCACATTCTGACCATTTAATTGACATATGTCAGGAATCCTGGGAGTCTCCTGGAAAGAAATTTTTCCTGTCTAAAAAGAGGATAACGAGCTAACATATCTCTGCAGAGTTAAGTAACAAGTGGGAAACCCTGCCACCAGTGGATTCGCATGTAGCCCGTCTTGTGGTGTCATCTACTCTGCCCGTCACTACCGTCACCTCTCTGAAGGAACCAACGGATAAGCATGTGGAAGGATGTGGATGATAAGCAGATGTATCAATCCATAAACTACAGCTGTTTAATAGTGACTAGTGATTGGCCTTGCCCGTCCACCAGCCCCACCCATCCTGCAGTTTCAGCCAATATCAAGGGCTCTTGGAGAAATGTCTGGAGGGAGGGCCACCTAGGAAAATATAATGCAGTTTATAATGCAGTTTAAAGCCCAGCATCACAATTTGTAACATTGGGCTGATCACTAAACCATTTTTTGTTGCTGTATTATAATTTAGCTGTATGTTGTGTTAATCAGACAGTAGCATTCACTACAACCCTGACCTCTGCCAGCATAGAGAATGCCTGGGTAGTGGAGAACCATATGGTTCACATTAGTGGAACCATATTAATTTTTTTTTTTTTCAGTATACTTTGTATGCCAAGGTAAATACATGGAAAATATGTTAGCTACGTGGTTACAGCATTGGTTAAGTCCGAAAAGCTTGCCTGCAAACTTATATGGAAGTGTTTTTTAAGGCCTCATTCCACTTAGCATTTTCAGCAGTTCAAAGAAACTAGAAGTACCTTGAAAATACAATTTGTACAATGTTGCAAAGTTTATACAGTTTATAGATTTGAAATGTCTGACATGAACAAATATCCCGGAAAACAAAATGTATGGTTACTTAATGTGATAATTTGAAAAAAAAAAAAAAAAAAATCAAGGGTAGAGGCTCTGTATTCTGGCAGATCATTGGTTACAAAAATATGAATTACATATTGTTTTGTAATCAAAACTATGAAATTTAAATATTGAACTGGAGAATAGATTTAAAAAATCCTCTACATAGTTTTAATATTGACATAGCGGCATATTTATCACATTACACAGCTCATATGTGGAGTGTGATGTGATAAATTCACATACATTCGCATTGCAATATCACACAAATGTTGGTTACCCCTTCTCTGCACTCCTGTCCTGCTTCCGGACCCCTTGCTGCTGCCCAGCTCCCTGATTCCCCTTGTTATAATAGATAAAGAAAATTAAACGTACCTGCACCAGGATTGGTGATTGGTGAGCTCCTTCTGTGACCCAGTCAGCTGATCTGTGATAGTCCCAGCAGGCACTGTCACTGCAGCTCACCTGACAGCACAGATCAGCTGACTGGGGGGCAGATGTATTAACCTGGAGAAGGCGTAAGGAAGTGATAAACCAGTGATATGTGCAAGGTGATAAAGGCAGCAGCCAATCAGATCCTAACTGTTAATTTACATATTGGTGCTGATTGGCTGGTGCCTTTATCACCTTGCACATATCACTGGTTTATCACTTCCTGATGCCTTCTACAGGTTAATACATCTGCCCCTGGGTCACAGAAGGAGCTCACCAATCCTTGAATTGAGGTGAGTTGAATTTTTCTACTTTTTCTGTGATCAGCCTGTGGTCTATTTAGACATATAGGGGTATATGCAATTGCGGTCGAATTCCCGAAATTGTCGAATTTCTGCACTTCCCCCCCCCCAAAAAAAAATCGACAATGCAATTCAGTACTTTCCGGCAAAAAAACGGACTTTCAAAATTCGACTTTTGTCAAATTCGACTTTTCTGCATTGATACAAGTGCTGCAATTCGACCAAAGTATATTCAATTGAAGTTTGGAAATTCGACAACAGTGCTTTTAGACAGTAAATTCGTCATTTTCAATCCGCCACACTTTGGTGGGTGAAACTAATAAAAAAAAAAATTAAAACAAGTTTTTTTTGTGTTTTTTTTTTTTTTTCTTGGTAATAGCATATCTATTTATATTAGAAGGGATTAGGTACTTGGTTTGTCTTTTTTGGAGGCACAAGTATTTTTTATATATTTTTTAAAATAATATATATATATTTTTTAGATGGAATGGTAAAATCCCAGAAAAAAATGGCGTGGGGTCCCCCCTCCAAAGCATAACCAGCCTCAGGCTCTTCGAGCCGGTCCTGGTTCTAAAAATCCGGGGGGAAAATGGACAGGGGATCCCCCGTATTTTTAAAACCAGCACCGGGCTCTGCGCCTGGTGCTGGTGCAAAAAATACGGGGGACAAAAGGAGTAGGGGTCCCCCGTATTTTATACACCAGCATCGAGCTCCACTAGCTGGACAGATAATGCCACAGCCGGGGGTCACTTTTATACAGTGCCCTGCGGCCGTGGCATTAAATATCCAACTAGTCACCCCTGGCCGGGGTACCCTGGGGGAGTGGGGACCCCTTCAATCAAGGCCCCCCCCCCCAGCCACCCAAGGGCCAGGGGTGAAGTCCGAGGCTGTCCCCCCCCCATCCAAGGGCTGCGGATGGGGGGCTGATAGCCTTGAGAAAATGACATGAATATTGTTTTCCCAGTAGTACTACAAGTCCCAGCAAGCCTCCCCCGCAAGCTGGTACTTGGAGAACCACAAGTACCAGGATGCGGGAGAAAAATGGGCCCGCTGGTACCTGTAGTACTACTGGGGAAAAAATACCCAAATAAAAACAGGAGACGCACACCTTGATAGTAAAACTTTATTGCACACCTGCCGACACACACACAGGGGCAGATGTATTAACCTGGAGAAGGCATAAGGAAGTGATAAACCAGTTATATGTGCAAGGTGATAAAGGAACCAGCCAATCAGATCCTAACTGTTAATCTACATATTGGAGTTGATTGGCTGGTGCCTTTATCACCTTGCACATATCACTGGTTTATCACTTCCTTATGCCTTCTCCAGGTTAATACATCTGCCCCATACTTACCAATGTTGACACGAAGCAGTCGGTCCTCTTCTCCAAGTAGAATCCACGGGTACCTGAAAATAAAAGATAATTATACTCACCTGATCCAGGGTCCAGAGATAAATCCTCGTACTTGTCAAAACAACAAAACGAACACCCGACCAGCGGACTGAAAGAGGTCCCATGTTGACACATGAGACCCCTTTCCACGAATGCAGACACCCCCGTGACAGCTGTCACAGAAGTGTCTCTTCAGCCAATCAGCGAGTGCAACGTCCTTGCACTCTGCTGATTGGCTCTGTGCGCGTCTGAGCTGTCAGACAGCGCATCGCAAAGCCTCTCCATTATATTCAATGGTGGGAACTTTGCGGTTAGTGGTGGGGTCAGCGGCTGACCGCGGGTAACCCCGCCGCTGACGGCAAAGTTCCCACCATTGTAAGTAATGGAGGAAGCTGTGCGATGCGCTGTCTGAGCTCAGACGCGCACAGCCAATCAGGTGAGCGCTACGACGTGGTACTTCCTGATTGGCTGAAGGGACCTCAGTGACAGCAGTCACGTGGGGTCCCGGCATTCGGGGAAAGGGGTCTCATGTGTCAACATGGGACCCCTTTCAGTCCGGTGGTCGTGTGATCGTGTTTTTTTTTTTTGCCAAGTACGAGGATTTTATCTCTGGACGTGGATTTATCTCTGGACACTGGATCAGGTGAGTGTTTGTTTTTTTTCACAGGTACCCCGGATCGTCGGAGTCGAGACGTGGCAGTCGGCGTGTCAACATAGGTAAGTATGTGTATCGGCAGTGTGTAATAAAGTTGTACTTGCCACGGTGTGTGTCTCCTGTTTTTATTTGGGTATTTTTTTCCCTGTAGTACTACAGGTACCAGCGGGCCCGTTTTTCTCCCGCATGCTGGTACTTGTGGTTCTCCAAGTACCAGCTTGCGGGGGAAGCTTGCTGGGACTTGTAGTACTACTGGAAAAAACAATATTCTTTCAATTTTGACAAGGCTATCAGCCCCCCATCTGCAGCCCTTGGATGGGGAGGACAGTCTCGGGCTTCACCCCTGGCCCTTGGGTGGATGGGGGGGGGACCCCTTGATTGAAGGGGTCCCCACTCCCCCAGGGTACCCCGGCCAGGGGTGACTAGTTGGATATTTAATGCCACGGCCGCAAGGCACTGTATAAAAGTGACCCCCGGCTGTGGCATTATCTGTCCAGCTAGTGGAGCCCGATGCTGGTGTAAAAAAAACGGGGGACCCCTACTCTTTTTGTCCCCCGTTTTTTTTGCACCAGCACCAGGCGCAGAGCCCGGTGCTGGTTTTAAAAATACGGGGGATCCCCTGTCCAATTTCCCCCCGGATATTTAGAACCAGGACCAGCTCGAAGAGCCCGAGGCTGGTTATGCTTTGGAGGGGGGACCCCACGCCATTTTTTTTTCCGGGTTTTTCCCCGTTTTTTTAAAATCGCGGCAAAATCCGTCAAATCGGCCGTTTTTTCGCCCGCGGGACTGTCGAATCCGTTTTCCATTGAATATGGTGAATTTCGGCAACCACTTGCCGAAATTGGACGGTCGAATTGTGTAGAATTTAAAAACGGCGATAATTTGCCGCTAATTGCATATACCCCATAGACAACAGAGAAGCCAGCTCCAGGCTCTGCTCTGACTGTGAGCATGCAGGAATAGCAGAGCCAGGAGTAGGGGAAACAGAGGGAAATCTGCATAATGCCGTCTGAAGATGGCATAATGCCATCTGTAGATGGCATTATAATCATTAACTCCCTCCAGTATCTTTTTACAATTTACTTTTAGTAAATATGAAAAGCCCTTTGATACCTTTTTTAGGTCACACTAAAATAATATAAAAAGGTTGTGAACACACTTTCTCATTCACATTATTTTAGTAAACAAAAATATTGCTAAATAAATATGCCCCATAATAGCCACCTTGCAAATATCCCTTCAAAGACAAATACAAGACTGTTTAATACATTTCTAGTGTTGGTATATGGGAGATATATCGGCACCATAATTCTTTTGTAATACTAATAGCAGAATGCATACCTGTCACATGCACTAAGTGGAATCGGCCATTCATTTTGATAATTCACTAGGTATCAGCGCTGAGACATGAATTTTGGTCAAGCAAAGGTTCCCATAATTTAAACATTTTAAACTCTGACACCTCAAGTGACCTGAAGTTTGCTTGAGCCTGTACTTCATTTGGGTATCATGTTAAGTATAATATATTGTAGGAATATATTCCCACTTACCCTAATTTGAGTGCATAAAGGCTTAGGGGGGGGAGTTCTTTTGGGGTGAGTCTAAGTAATGGGTGTCTGTCAGGCGCTATTTACTTGCCCATTTCTATCACACTCATAGGTGTGCGCAGGAGGGGTGCCTGGTGCGCACAGGCACCCCCTAATGTCCGGCACCCCAATCTCACATGCCTGATGCAGCAATCGCCGAGCAGGCAGATTACTGTCCCCTCTGCGCTGCACCCTGTCAGGACTGCACTACTGACCGGACGCCTGGGTTAATCAAGGGTGCCACTGCCACCGGCTTTCAAATTCCCAGCTCCACCTCCACGTACAAAAACAGTGTGATGTTACGTGAGGAAGACAAGTTCAATACTGGCAGGCGGTCAGCAGCAGCATTGACACGTCACTCGTTTTTCCAGCAGCAGCAGTAACTAGTCTGCGACTGTCAGTGTCAGTGAGTAACTGCAGCTTGCAGGGGAAAGAGAGGGGGAGCCAGACCAGGCTGAGGAGGAGCACTGTAATTGCAGTGAGTGCCATCAGGGGTGTTTGTTTGGTGCACACCACAACATATGACAATGTATCTGCTTTATTAGGATTGGTACAAGGGTGGATATTTTATATGCGTTGACCATCAATAGATGGTGCTAGACACGCCCAAAAGGCGGTGCTAGACACGCCCAAAAGGCGGTGCTAGACACACCCCTCCGACGGGGCACCCCCTAATCAAATGTGCTGCGCACGCCAGTGATCACACTTATTGCGCCCAAATGCATTGTGTTGAGATGCATAAAGCAGCAAACCCTGTGTTCCGTATTAGGCACAATGACAAAATTGCAGTTTGGGCACTCAAAAGCCTGACTTTTTGTTGATTTCTGGTCACCACCTCAGGATGTTGGGAAAAACAGCTGAATATCTCACGTCGGGCACCCATTCCCCCTTAGAATAAATATATAAAATAATAAAAAGGGCACTGCACAGATAAATCCGTAGCTACATCCATTGTACCAGTATACTTTAAAAGACAAATTGTTACCTATTTTCCATATCTACAATTAAAGTCTGTGACTTCAGAAAACCGAATATATATATACGCAAAATTAAAGGGAAGACTACGCATATTGAACAGTTAAGCAATGTTTCTCTTACTTGCCAAAAGCTAGCACAGTAATTATTTAAAAAACAGCAACAACATACTATATCTAAACAGATCTTGGCAGGTAAAGCCTATTTATATAGCTATGTTTATATAGCACAGCATATCATGGGTTCATATTACAAATACTTTGCAGTTAGTAAGTACATATGACTCACAACAATCATTTTTTCTTTTTCTATTTTCTTTCATCACAAAGCCATATTTTTTATTTGATCAATTATAGAACAGAAAGAAAATTCTAATAAATTTGGGGATGTATTTATCACTAGTTACCAGCCCGTCAAATGACTGAACAACATAACAATAATGTCAGCATCTGCGGCTGTGCGCACCCATACGGAGTAACACTTAAATTGCTCCGTTGGTCGCCATTTAGTGGCCCCTCGACTGCAAAACACTTTAATTCCTTCCATAGAGGCGAGTAGCAGCGTTAGCCTTTTATTAGCATAAGTAATAATCTAGCTAAAACAATATATATTTGCGCCCAATGGCAAAACAATTGAATAGCTCCAGACGGGCGCCCAAAAACAATTGGTGTGTTAGCATTGCTGCCTCAGAAGGGTTCAGTTCTGGACAAGGCACTAGCTTTGAAGAGATTACATGTTCTCCCTGTGTTTGCGTGGGATTCCTCCAGGCGTTCCAGTTTCCTACCACAATCCAAAAACATACTGTACTGGCAAGTTACTTGGCTGATGTCAGAAAGTGGACCCTACTGTGTGTATGTGATTGTGTGGTAGGCAATTTATGTTGTGAGCTACAATGGGGGATGGGATTGACTGACTCTCTGTAAAATGCAGTATAATATAGGGGCACTATATAAATAATAATTATAACCTGCATCTGTTTTTCATCTGTCGTTTTCCCAAACTGTCTAGTGTTACAGAATATGTCTGGCAATTTTTATAGAAATAAATATTAATAGAGCGGTTATAAAGGGGCCAATCGCCCAGGCCATTGAGGAGTCCCTGGAGGTAACAATCAGTGGGAGTGTACCCGCACTGCAGTGGGGGCCTTGAGGTGTTTCGTCCCCGGCTGACAAAGAGGGCTGCAGTGGTGTCATGAGTGAATAGGTGCAACGGTGTGAGGTAATGGCTGGTGGAAATGGCCCAACACAGGCGAAGTTACCTCAGGGGAAAGCTGGAATATTGATGGAGAGCATTGTGAGAAAGGGACGCTATCGCCTGCCCTTGTGCTCTATGATGAATCTCAGGCGGCATACACCAGACAGTGACTTCTCCTTAGCTGGTAACATGTGGTCGCTGCCTCTGTCACCTCCTGGAGCGCGGGCACTGCCTCGGATGGTTCCTCCATGAGCAGGATGACCCTCGCATGGATCTATTCATACAGGGTATATCATACTATTACACGTCATTTTTCCCATATATATGCTGCTGGTCCTTGTATGGCTTATATCCCACATCATAACCTTCATAGCACGCCCAACAGGGCTGCCTCAACTATTACTCTTGTGGATGGGATGAAAAATTACATGAAGCTGTTGGTTATGTTGGGATACTACCCGTAGCATTAGAACACTGCAACCACACATTTTGTGTTATGTCTTCTGCACATTACCTATTCCACCCAGGGTAATCCTACGTAGTGCGGCCAAGATGGCTACCTTACTTGGTACCTTTCATGGGTGGAATATATAACTAGTAGAAATTGTTACCCAAAATGCCTGCGCTATTATTCTTATTGTGTTCTCTAGGTTTAGTTGTTCTTAATTATTTTTTTACAGTATGTTCAACTTGCTGTAACTCTAATACATTTGTACATTGTGCTATGGTATTGATGTATGTAAAGTGAATTTGAGTCCTGTGGCAGAAAAGTGCTATATCAATAAAATAATAATAATAATAATTATTGTCTGCAATAATATGTATTCTTATGCTGGGCATACGTACACTATACAATTATCTGGCATATAATCTACCAGTTCTGTCTGGTTGGAAAGAAAATCTGGTAATGGATGAGAGCAAATGACAATTGAGCATTTGCTCCCAAACACTGCAAAATAGACAAAACCTCATAGATTTAGCCAGTTTTTTTCTGTTTTCCAGTGTTTGGGAGCAAATGCTCAATTGTCATTTTCTCTCATCCATGTAGCACTGAGTTAGGATGAGAGCTGAAAGGCTTTGATTAAGAAGTAGGTAATGAGAATCTGTCTGAAGTATTATAGAGGGTGGAGTCTGTTGGGGGAGGGAGAGAGTTCCAGTGGTAGGCAGCAGCACCAGCAAAATCTTGGAGGAGGGAGTGGGAGGAAGTAATCAGTTGTAAGGAGAGACGTCTATAATAAGTGGGCGGGCGGTAGTGTGGAAAAAGATATGGTCAGAGATGTAAATAGGAGAGGACTGGGTGATTGTTTTGGAATTTTGAGACATTTGAATTGGGTTCTGAAGGAGAAGGTAGTCAGTGTAGGGCTTGGAAAAGAGGGGAGGCAGATATAGTATGGTTAGAGATGCAGATGAGCCAGGTAGCAGCATTGAGGACAGATTAGAGTGGAGTGCAAAGAGGTGGCAGACAGGGAGGCCAGATAGGAGGAAGTTACAGCAGTCCAATCTTGAGATGACAAGTGAATAGATGAGGGTATTAGTTGCTTCCATGGTTAGAAAAGGTCTGACCCTGTTGCAGAGTATGGTTTGAAGAAGAGGGAGGAGTCAATAATAACTCTAAGTACGCACACTTGGTTTGCTAGAGAAGATGGTGGTACTGTCAAGAGAAAATAAAACTGTGGAAGATGAGTATTTCGGGAAGGTTGGAAAATTATCAGCTCCGTTAAGTTTAAAGCTGGCCATACTGTACATTAGAGTGACTCGCAAATGAGTGATGTTGCTAACGATTTCCCTTAAGGCAGCTCCTGGACAAACCATATTGTTAGGTCAAATAAAGGACCTAATGATATTTTGGACAATCTGCCATCCACTGTTTCCACATTGCTACTGAGATTGCCAGATCTTGCATGCGGCAGGTAAGATCTAAAGAAATGACAAATGACTTACAGGACCACACATCGGATCATTAACGTTCGGGAAAACTGCATGATTTGAAATGATTAATTGTTCCGATTCGTCGAAATTGTGCCATCAGCCCTAAATGCGTCCTAATGTATGGCCATCTTAACAAAGCACTGGGAGATACAGGAGGAAATAGCAGAGAGACAGCTGGAGATACAAGTGAGGAGAGAGGGGGGAAGTTAGATCTGGGTATCTGAGTATCATCAGCATAGAGATGATATTGGAGGCCAAAAGAGCTGATGAGCTATTACCCTTCAATTTGGATATTCTGAATGTATCATCACTTTACCTACATTTTAACCTTGTAGAAATAATGTTCTGCACATTTTTTATATATTGATTGATTCTAAAGAAGCAAATAATTTTCTAATTTTATTTTTTGTTAAAATCTAAAACCGTTGGGGCGTGGCCACGGCGGCTAGTAGATAGGCAGCAGGGTTGTGGAGCTCCCCGGCCTATAAATCCTAAAGCGATCCTGGGGCCCTCTCAGAGGCTCATTTCCGGCCGGGCATCGCTGTACCGCCGTGGGGGAGCGGCGGCCGTCTCCTGCGGTCTCCTGCCGGAGCTGTCAGCCTGCGCCAGCGGCCGCCCGAGTCTCGGGCCTAGGCCGCCGAGAAATCCCCGGCCTCGATTGCTGGAGCTCCGCTGTGCTGCCGCGGGCGCGCGCGAACCCGCGGTGAAGATCGGGTCACCCGGCGCCTGTGGAGTGCGGCGCCCACCACCTACACCTACTGGGGAACCCGCCAGGCCGCTTCTGACCCCCGAGATTGGGGTGAATATACTGAGGGGAGTGAGACTGTGAGTCCGGCGGCCATCTTGGCTGCAGCTGCTGCTTCCACTGCAAATCCTCTGTGTGACCTGTGAAAGGGCTGCAGAGCTGGAAGATTTGCCCCAGCACAGGTTGTCCCACCTTTTGTCCCTTGCCTATTACTGAATAGCACATCCTACAAAATCACCCCTAGACCCCTCTGGACCCCCCTCCTTCTCTGTGATTTACTGCTGGATGTCCTGTGCTCTGGAGTGCTGCTGATACTGCACCTCATCCCGACTGCTGTGCTTTCTGACACTGAATATCGGGACTCTGAGCGCTGCTTGGACCTTGTTACTATGGTGAGGGGTGGTCAGAGCGCAGCTGCGGCTAAATTGGAGAAGTTTGCCCGCCAACCTGCTGCCCAGCCGACGCAGTAGTCCCCTAAGCCCTCTCCTTCTACCAAACCGACTCCCCCGGCCGGGACATGCAGCCATCTACTCCTTCCATTCAGCATGTCCTGGAGGCCATAGCGGCCAGCGAACAACGCCTGTCGGACAAAATGGAGAAGGTTCAGTGCGACTTATCACTGTTGTGCCAGGACGTCCAGCGAGTACGGGAGAGGGTCGGCGAAACGGAAACACGGGTCTCTAATCTGGAAGACCTCAGCGGCCCCCTACAACGGTCTGTCTCAGCGGTTACACAACAAGTCTCGTCACTGCAAACTAAACTCCTGGATATGGAGGGGCGACTTCGCAGAAATAATGTGAGATTCGTGGGCCTGCCTTAAAAGGAAGAGGGGGCGCACCCTGAAGACTTCCTAGAATCCTGGCTGAAAGAGGCGTACGGCGCTGAATCCTTTACATCCCAATTTGCGGTGGAGCGGGCGCACCGGGTGCCTTTCCGGCCTTTGCCCCCGGGCGCACAGCCGCGAACATTTATTGCCAAGTTTCTACACTATAAAGACCTGGACTCCGTCCTGCGCCTGGGCCGTGCGAAGGGCCCCCTGCTTCGAAATGGTGTCCGGGTGTCTGCGTTTCCAGATTTCGCAGCGGTTGTCCAGAAAGATCGGGCCCAGTTTCTGCCCATCAAGCGGCGCCTTCGTGACCTGAGTCTTCCATATTCGATGCTGTTTCCCTCTAGGCTACGCGTGGTGGTGGACGGGGAAACTAAGTTCTTCAACTCTCCGAGGGAGGCGGCAGCCTGGCTGGACAGGTACGCTCCGGGCGCCCGCCAGATGGCTCCGGACTGATTGACATCCAGTTTTCTCTCTACGTGGGCCTACAATATGCAAGTATAAGTCCGGGGAGCTTCCTTTTGCATTAGTTGTTCTGGACTTTACCGGGTAGTGACTTTTACGCATCAGTTTTTTGTAGTGGGTTTTTTTTTGTTTGGATCTGTATGCTACGCATAGCACTGCCGTAGGCTTTCAGATCACCAAGGTTGGAGCTTTGTTAGGGATAAAAGTATGCCACAGTTCGGGGAGGTATACAGGGAGGGGGGTTGTTGTTGGGATGTTGTCAGTTTTTCTGTTTTTCTTTCTTTCTCTCTTTTAATTTTTTGTTTTCCATATGTCTATTTATTGAATTGTGCGATGATGTTGTGCTATTTAGGGGGGTTTGGCTCAGGGCCCGGGGCCTGCGGAGGATATGGTTTTTGGGATAGTACTCTGCACGGGCAGGTGGATACCCAGATAATGTTGATAGGCGGGCTCCCTTTTCACCTTGGGGGGTCTTTACATGCTGTGTCTCAGATAACACGACAGACGACATGCCTGCCTTAAAGATTTTGGCATGGAATGTCCGGGGCATTAATAATAAAGTAAAGCGGTCCCTAGTATTCCAAATGATAAAGAAATATGGCCCGGATATTATCTGTCTGAGCGAGACCAACCTGGAGGGAAATAGACTATTGTCGCTCCGCATGCCTTGGGTAGGCTGGGCGTATCATTCCTCTCACTACTCCTCTTCCAGGGGGGTGTCGGTCATGATAAAGAGAACTGTACAGTTTGAATTAATCACGGTAAATACGGATCCATATGGTAGATTTGTGTTTCTGGAATGCAAGCTGAGCTCCCGTAACTTTTTTATCTTGTTTGTTTATGTTCCTCCCCATTCTCGTATGACGTCCTGCAGAAGGCGGCTTAATTTATTGTTTCCTCTCCACACACACCAGTTATTTGTCTAGGGGACTTTAACAACGTGTTGGATGCCTCTCTGGATAGATGGAGGTCTTCTCGGGATTCAGGGGCGGGGGGCGGCCAGTCTATATCTCGATCTAAATTTGCGGATTATATAGATAGCATGCAGTGAGTAGATGTCTGAGGGCTCGCTACCCTACGCTTAGGCAATACTCATGTTTCTCTAGTACGTACGGCTCCTTCTCCAGAATCGACCTGGCCCTGGTCTCGCCCATGCTCCTACCTAGCATAACGGATGTTCATTATGAGGCACAGGGGGTGTCCGATCATTCGCCCCTACTGCTGTCTTTTGATGTGGAGTGCCGGAGGGGACAGTCATATTGGAAGTTGCACCCATCCTGGCTGGTTCACCTGGGAGAGTGCCCGGAGTTGCCGCTTAGGTGGGAAGGGTTCTTTGCGGATAACGCGGGCTCGGCCCCGACACCGGTTATATGGGATGCATTTAAAGCTTATCTACGTGGTACGCTTATAGGCAAAATAGCCGCCCGCAAGATAGAGTACAGAGCGACGGAGAGACAGCTTGAATCTGAATATAGGGACCTGGAGACCCGCTATTTGGCTCAGGGAACTCCTGCGCTGAAGGCAAGTTGGCTATTAGCTCAGGAGGCCTGGCTAGCTCACCTTTCGGATAAAAACGCGCGCTCCCTTTTGTTCAGGGCCACCAACATATACATGCAGACAGACAGGCCAGGTAGTTTATTGGCCCATTTGGTGCACTACGACCGTCCTGGGTCCACGATAGTGCAGATGACTGGCCCTGACGGCTCCATAGTAGATAATACCCCCGACATAGCGCAGATGTTCCTTTCATACTTTAAAGAGGTCTATGACTCTCTGTCGACATGCTCCGTTGAAGACTTAGACCTGTACCTGTCCAATATACCCCTCTCCAGGCTTTCCCCCGAGGCTAGGGATATCCTAGACGCCTCCCTAACTTTGGAAGAGGTGACGGCGGCGGTGGGAATGTCCCCCAGTGGCAAGTCTCCGGGAAGCGATGGCATCCCCACTGAGCTGTATAAACAATACATACAGTTCTTTGGTTCCAAGCTGCATGAGATGTATACCGACATATTTGCCACTAATCAACTTCCTCCCTCAATGTCCGAGGCCGTAATTATAGTACTGCCAAAGCCCGGTAAGGATCTCAAACTAGTGGAGTCCTATAGGCCGATCTCCCTTATCCCCACTGACGCCAAGATCCTGGCAAAAATCCTTGCGGTCCGGCTCAACTCGGTCATTACATCTATCACACACCAGGATCAGTCTGGCTTTATGCCAGGGAAATCCACGTCCATTAATTTGCGCAGGCTTTACACTATTTTGCAGGCTCCCCACGATTTCCCCTCGGACGCGGTTGTAGTTTGTACTGGACGCGGCTAAGGCATTCGACAGCGTCGAAAGGCTGTATCTGTGGGGGGTCATGACATGTATGGGCTTCGGCCCTAATTTTATACGATGGATCAAACTGCTATATCAAAGCCCATGCGCCAGGATCTTGGTTAATGGCTATGTCTCTTCCTCCTTTACTTTATCTTGGGATCCAGGTTACTAACGACCCTTCGGATTTCATATCCTTGAACCTTGACCCACTTGTACAGCTGATTGTACGCAAGTCGAGGGCTTGGTGTAAACTCCCGCTGACAATGACAGGTAGGGTTAGCCTTTGTTAAGATGATAATTTTGCCCAAACTACTGTATGTTCTTTCACAATCCCCTGTATACATATTCCCGCCCTTCTTTAAGAAATGAAATAGTATACTAACATCTCTGATATGGACCAATAAAAGACCTAGAATAAAGTTATATACCCTCACTAGACAAAAAGTTGATGGCGGCTTGGCCTTACCTCACTTCCAACTATATTACTTTGCGGCCCAGCTGGCACACATCAGTATCTGGTTGCGGGGAGGAGATGAGGCTGGTCTATGCTGGGCGTTTCTCCGATGTTACTACCCGGACCTCTCTCCGGCGCAGATTCTGGTGGGGGGGGGCACTTCTCGGCTGTCCCCTCCTATTGTTTTTCAGGCCATGAAGATCTGGCAGGCTTTGATACGAATGCTCGGGTACGATAGTATGGATCCGGATACTCCCCTTTGGCACTCCGCATCACTCCCTGAACTGGGGTCTCTTGAGGGGGGGGGGGGAGGGGAGGTTTGGGCCCCGTATTTAGTAACTTCCATATTTCAGTTGTACAACAATGGTACAATGAAGTCCTTTCAACAACTAAAGGAGGAGTTTGGTCTCCCAAACTCTTACTTCTACAGATTTTTACAGCTCAGGCACGCTATACAATCACAGTTCGGGTATTCTCCACCGGCGCTCCTCCCTTTCCTCATAAAGGCCTTTCTATGCGCATTGGGTCGAGTTAATGTGATCTCCTTCACTTACTCGTACCTGATAAAAATAATTAATGCGGACCTGCTCTCGAACCTTCGGGAGCGCTGGGAGCGTGATCTGGGCCCCATAGATGTTGAGGACTGGGAGGTGGCGCTGGGGAACTCGAGCCAGGTCACCAAATCACTACGGTTCCAACAAATCCAACTCTTTATATTACATAGATCATATATGACACCGAATAGGTTGGCCAGATTTGGGGCTGGTGGCGCAGCCGCCTGTCCTAAATGCGGAGCCGCTGGCGGATCGTTCTGGCACCTGGTGTGGGAGTGTCCATCCTTACAGGCGTTTTGGGCTGGGGTCGGGTCGATTCTGGAACGTACGAGGATACCGAGAGGAATGTTGACTCCGGGATTTTGCATTCTGGGAATGGGGGGACCTGAATCTGGGTCTAGGTGGGAGGACTTATATGCTCGCAGTATCTGCGCCCTCGCCAAGGTGTGTATTGCGCGGACATGGATGGCCCCACATTCCCCTACGATGTCTGCTTTAAAGGCCCTGGTGAATGACACAGTACTGTAGGATCGGTATATCTATATGAAAAATAATGCCCTTCCTAAACATGAGAAGATATGGTCCTATTGGATTAATTCTACATATTCTTCCCCTGTCCATAGAATTTAAAGAATTCATTAATTGACATGCCGCACGCCTTCTAGTGATGAGCGGATTCGGTTTTACTCGGTTTTACTCGGTTTTACTCGGTTCTCAAAACGGCATCTTATTGGCTCACGGATGTCACGTGTTTTGGATAGCCAATAAGATGCCGTTTTGAGAACCGAGTAAAACCGAGTAAAACCGAACCTCGCTCATCACTAACGCCTTCTACGACAGCCCAGCTGCCTGGGTCCCGGGGGACGAGCCAGGCTCCTCTCCCGTATTACACACTATAGGGATTACGCACCTCGCCTCGCACAAATGTATGACTCTAGGCTAGATGGAGTTGTTTTGATTTGCTCTGTTTATGGTTTGTAGGCTTTATCAGGCCTTATAGTTGGGGGGGGGGGGGGTTATTGTAGTATTTCAGGGGAGAAAACAAGAAATGTTAGTGTGTGTTTGACATTTGATTGCAGACTTCAGAGAACCAGGTATATGCAGAATAACAATGGGGGTCATTCCGAGTTGTTCGCTCGTTGGGGGTCATTCCGAGTTGTTCGCTCGCAAGCTGCTTTTAGCAGCTTTGCACACGCTAAGCCGCCGCCTACTGGGAGTGAATCTTAGCTTATCAAAATTGCGAACGAAAGATTAGCAGAATTGCGAATAGACACTTCTTAGCAGTTTCTGAGTAGCTCCAGACTTACTCGGCATCTGCGATCAGTTCAGTGCTTGTCGTTCCTGGTTTGACGTCACAAACACACCCAGCGTTCGCCCAGACACTCCTCCGTTTCTCCAGCCACTCCCACGTTTTTCCCAGAAACGGTAGCGTTTTTTCACACACTCCCATAAAACGGCCAGTTTCCGCCCAGAAACACCCACTTCCTGTCAATCACATTACGATCACCAGAACGAAGAAAAAACCTTGTAATGCCGTGAGTAAAATACCTAACTGTATAGCAAATTTACTTGGCGCAGTCGCACTGCGGACATTGCGCATGCGCATTAGCGACTAATCGCTCCATTGCGAAAAAAATAATAATGAGCGAACAACTCGGAATGACCCCCGTTATTTTTTCTCGCAACGGAGCGATTAGTCGCTAATGCGCATGCGCAATGTCCGCAGTGCGACTGCACCAAGTAAATTTGCTATGCAGTTAGGTTTTTTACTCACGGCATTACGAGGTTTTTTCTTCGTTCTGGTGATCGTAATGTGATTGACAGGAAGTGGGTGTTTTTGGGCGGAAACTGGCCGATTTATGGGAGTGTGTGAAAAAACGCTACCGTTTCTGGGAAAAACGCGGGAGTGGCTGAAGAAACGGAGGAGTGTCTGGCCGAACGCTGGGTGTGTTTGTGACGTCAAACCAGGAACGACAAGCACTGAACTGATCGCAGATGCCGAGTAAGTTTGGAGCTACTCAGAAACTGCTAAGAAGTGTCTATTCGCAATTCTGCTAATCTTTCGTTCGCAATTTTGATAAGCTAAGATTCACTCCCAGTAGGCTGCGGCTTAGCGTGTGCAAAGCTGCTAAAAGCAGCTTGCGAGCGAACAACTCGGAATGACCCCCAATATACGGTCCTGCGACTACCAGCTTCATCATGCATTATATATATATATATATATATATATATATTGGTTGAGAAGGATATGGGCGTGAACATATTGTGTAATAATAATTGAAGTTCCCAGTGTACACTGAAATGTCTGTAACGATTTCATCCTTGTTGAATAAAAAAACTCTATTCAAAAAAAATAATATTCTAAAACCGTCCAAAGAACATCTCCAGTGTTTTCTTATGTTACTTCTATCAAAAACTAAGGACAAGTGGTGTCCCAGACAGTCAACGTTTTTAGTCTATACTATATACTGAAATATATATTGACCCTACTGCTGCAGTGGTACGCAATTCTTAATTAATAATCTCAACATTTAACTTTGCACAGAATAAATCATGTTTGGGTCTACACTACTTTCATAGAGTATGTGTAACAATACTGCTTTTCTTTCTATTATGCCACATATTATGTTTCTTGTATAACTAGTGTCTTAGGGGGGTATTCAATTAGTGCTGGATTTTTCGGAATCGGCGCGAATTCAACACAATGGGGTAAATTTACTAAGGTGGGAGATTTTTAGAACTGGTGATGTTGCCCATGGCAACCAATCAGATTCTACTTACCATTTATCTAGCTGCTTCTAGCAGATAATAGATATAATCTGATTGGTTGCTATGGGCAACATCACTAGTTCTAAAAACCTCCCACCTTAGTAAATTTCCCCCCATGTATTCAATTGCGGGCGTTTTCGCCCATGCCTTTTCACTTTAAAAAAAAAATATTATTTTATTGTCGAATCGGTATGAGCGAAAATGGACCCAAAAATGTCGATAACTTCCGAATTCGCCAAAACACGTGGAATGGTGGGAAATTCAACAACCCACGTGGTTTTCGCCCGTGCTGGATTTTTCTACAAGTCGAAAAAACAACACAGGCATTGAATATGTTGAATGTAAATTTGACCTAAAAACGGACAAAGAGGTTTATTCAATTGAAGTCGGATCCATTCCGACATACATTTGTCGGAATGGACTCGACCTGGGCTATTCAAAGCAATCTCATTTCGACTTTAAAAAAAGTCGAATTGAGATGCAGGAGCTGAGATGCGGGCAGAGGGAGAGAGCAGAGACGGGGGAGAGCCGGGAGCGCAGCGCTACAGCAGCGGGCAGCGTAGCCCGAGGATGTCACAGCCGCCGCTCACTGGTACCTTTTTAGGCTAGTAAGGTCCCACTTGCTGGAGCCGGGTGCACACTGCTGTGAGTGGCGGTTGTGACAACCTCCGGCTACGCTGCCCGCTGCTGTAGCGCTGCTGTCCCCCGTCTGCCCCCACCGTCTCATCCTACGCTTCTGTCCCCCTGTGCCCGCGGCTCTCCCGTCTCCTCCTTGTCTGTTCCGGCGCTGCTGCCCCCGTCTCCCCGCAGCTCTCCCCCCTCTCCTTCTCTAAGGCCCCTCATCTCATTGCGACATTTTTTTTATGTCGGACTGAGATGGTCGGAAGCGGGGCCAAATCCTGTTGATTTTGGCCCTATTTCCCTCAAAAGTACGTGAATCGGCAGCTATACCGCCGATTCATGTACTATTCGACGCGTCGATATCCCCGACTTGTCTAATTAAAATGCTTGGGATTGAATAGGTCGAATCACGATTCGACCTTAAAAAGTCGAAAACTTCCGTCTTACCGACAGACTGCAGCTTTCCAACCTAATTGAATATACCCCGAAAAGTGCAATATTTTTGACTGGTCAAAAAAACAGCACTAATTGAATACCCACCTTAGACTTTTTGACCAAGAGACAGTGGGAAAGTTGGGGGAATAGGGACCACTACTGCTGTAACAAATACATCCCTGTAGTTCCTGTTTGTAGGCTTCCCATGTGTGTAAACAATCTATGTGGTTCCCTGTCACATACTGCCTGTATAAGAAATCTGATCACATCTTCCTGGCAGTCCTGCTCTGCGGTTTCACTGCACAGACTATTGGTTTTTTACTCGCTGGTGGGTTCAGTCTGACTGCTGATTTTCCTGTTCGGGAACTGGAGAAGGTACAAAAGTGGCTGGGATTGTGTTGTATTTATTTCAGAGAATCCTGGGTGGAGCTATTCAGGCAAGAAGCAATTAATGGTTTATGACACGTGAGGCGTTTTCTGACGGACATCAGAGATTATTGCGACCAGACATGATTTTTGCACTTCATCTTCCATGCTAAACTGCACTAATATGTTTGTAACTGGAATCTGGCAACAAATAGTTTTCTAGTAAATAAGATTGACATAGTTTCAGTGATAGGATGTTTCAAAAGAAGTACTTCTCAAATCACATCTCTCAAGCAGACAACGAATAGAGGACCCTGCAGTAAATGGATACTGGAAATGTTTAGCACAACAGTATAAGACTTTTTTCTCTAACGTCCTAGAGGATGCTGGGGACTCCGTAAGGACCATGGGGAATAGACGGGCTCCGCAGGAGATAGGGCACTTTTAAGAAAGCTTTGGATTCTGGGTGTGCACTGGCTCCTCCCTCTATGTCCCTCCTCCAGACCTCAGTTTTACACTGTGCCCAGAGGATGAAGGGCGCACTGCAGGGAGCTCTCTTGAGGTCTTTGCTACAGAAAGCATTTTTGTTTGGATTTTTACTTTTTCACAGGGAGCACTGCTGGCAACAGGCTCCCTGCATCGAGGGACTGAGGAGAGAGGGGCAGACCTACTTAACTGATAGGATCTGCTTCCTCGGCTACTGGACACCATTAGCTTCAGAGGGGGTGAACACAGGTCCGTCCTGGGCGTCCACCCCCAGAGCCACGCCGCCGTTCTCACAGAGCCAAAAGAACAGAAGCAAGAAGACGTCTCAGGCGGC
Source organism: Pseudophryne corroboree (assembly GCF_028390025.1). Taxonomy (NCBI): domain Eukaryota; kingdom Metazoa; phylum Chordata; class Amphibia; order Anura; family Myobatrachidae; genus Pseudophryne; species Pseudophryne corroboree. The sequence goes on along the minus strand of NC_086449.1, from coordinate 302,027,989 downwards.
AGAAGCCTTCAGCTTCACAGAGGTAACGCACAGCACTGCAGCTGTGCGTCATTGCTCCACATCACCTCACACACTCCGGTCACTGTATGGGTGCAGGGCGCAGGGGGGGGCGCCCTGGGCAGCAATAATAACACCTCTTAGATGGCAAATAGGTATATACATGTACAGCTGGGCACTGTACATGTATATAATTGAGCCCCCCGCCATTTTACACGATTTTGAGCGGGACAGAAGCCCGCCGCCAAGGGGGTGGGGCTTCTCCCTCGGCACTCACCAGCGCCATTTCTCTCTCCACAGAACGCTGAGAGGAAGCTCCCCGGACTCTCCCCTGCTTACACACGGTGAAGGGAGTTTAAAAAGAGAGGGGGGCACATAATTGGCGGAATAAAGTATAATACAGCGCTGCTGGGGAAAAGCATTCTGTGTTGGTCTCCAGGTTGTTGCGCTGGGGTGTGTGCTGGCATACTCTCTCTCTGTCTCTCCAAGGGGCCTTTCAGGGGATACTGTCTTCAGAAAAAGTTTCCCTGGGTGTGTGCAGTGTGTCGGTACATGTGTGTCGACATGTTTGATGAGAAAGGCTCGCTTAATGTGGAGGGGGGAGTGCTTGAATGTCAGGTCGCCGTCGGCAACGCCGACACCAGACTGGGTGGATATGCTGAATGTCTTGAATGCAAATGTAAATCTCCTGCATAAAAGATTAGACAAGGCTGAAGCTAGGGATCAGCCAGGTAGCCAGTCCGTGCCTGTCCCTGTGGTGCCAGGACCTTCAGGGTCTCAAAAGCGCCCCATATCCCAGGTTGCTGACACAGATACCGACACAGATACTGACTCTAGTGTCGACTATGAGGATGCAAAATTACAGCCGAAGGTGGCAAAAGGTATTAGGTACATCATTATTGCCATAAAAGAAGTTTTGCATATCACGGAGGAACCCCCTGTCCCTGACACGAGGGTTCACATGTATAAAGGGAAAAAGCCTGAGGTCACGTTTCCGTCCCCATTTGAGCTAAGCGAATTATGCGAAAAGGCTTGGGAATCTCCGGATAGGAGACTCCATGTTCCCAAAAGGATTCTCATGGCGTATCCTTTTCCACAGAAGGATTGGATGCGATGGGAATCTGCGCCTAAAGTAGACAAGGCGCTGGCACGCTTATCCAAGAAGGTGGCACTGCCTTCTCCGGATACTGCTTCCCTCAATGATCCTGCTGATCGCAAGCAGGAAATTACCATAAAGCACATTTACACACATTCAGGAACTATAGTTAGGCTGGCCATGGCGTCGGCCTGGGTTTGTAGTGCTGTCGTGGCATGGGCAATTCTCCTTATCTACGGAGATGGACACCTTAGATAGGGATACCATTCTAATGACCATGGAGCATATCAGAGATGCGGCCTTGTATATGAGGGATGCTCAGAGAGACATTTGTTTACTAAGCTCTAGAATAAACGCTATGTCTATTTCTGCTAGGCGGCTCTTGTGGACCCGACAGTGGACGGGAGACGCCGACTCAAAGCGGCATATGGAGTCATTGGCCGGTAAATCGAATTTTTTACCTTATGTTCCCCCGCAGCATTCTGAGAAGGTACCACATTATCAAATGCAGTCCTTTCGTTCCAATAAAAACAAGAAGGTACGAGGATCTTCCTTCGTTGCCAGAGGTAAAGGCAAGGGAAAAAAGCTGCACTCAGATAGTTCCCAGGAACAGAAGTCAACCCCTACTTCCGCAAAGTCCACAGCATGACGCTGGGGCTTTCCGAGGGGGGGGGGGAGAGATCAAGTGGGGGCACGTCTTCGTCTTTTCAGCCACGTCTGGGTTCAATCACAGGTGGATCCCTGGGCAATAGAGATTGTTTCCCAGGGATACAGACTGGAATTCGAAGACATGCCCCCTCGCCGGTTTTTCAAATTGGCTTTGCCGGCTTCACCGTCAGAGGGAACTAGTGTTGGCGGCAATTCACAAATTGTACATTCAACAGGTGATAATCAAGGTTCCTCATCTCCAGCAAGGAGAGGGTTATTATTCATCCCTGTTTGTGGTACCGAAACCGGACGGTTCGGTCAGACCTAGGGAGGCCAATCCCGGGGCATTTTTTAAATCCCGGGATTCGGGATTGAAAAATGCTCAATCCCGGGATTCCCGGGATCCCGGGATTGCAGTAGGGATCAGTGTAGGGAGCAGTGTAAGGAGCAGGGAAAGTATATGTGGAGGGCAGCAAGGCAGGGTGGATGTAGGGAGCAAAGGAGGGTGGGTGTAGGGAGCATATAAGGAACTGGAAGGGAGGGTGGGAGTATGGAGCAGCGGGAGAGTGGGAGTATGGAGCAGCGGGAGAGTGGGAGTATGGAGCAGCGGGAGAGTGCGAGTATGGAGCAGTGGGAGTAGGGAGCAGCGGGAGAGTGGGTGTAGCGAGCAGAGGGAGGATGTCAGGAGCAGAGAGTGTGGGTGTAGGTAGTGATAGTACTTACTACTTGCGGGCACCAGCTAAGGACACACGTACTACTACTGACCGCGCTGGCAGCATTTCAAACGTAGCGCCGGCCGCCAGCCAGTCAGAACTGGCAGTCCGGCAGCCAATCAGGGGCCGCGGCTGCTGCCGCTTCCCTGATTGGCTGCCGGTGTCTGCCAGCTCTGATTGGCTGGCGGCCGGCGCTACGTTTGAAATGCCGCCAGCGCGGTCAGTACGTGTGTCCTTAGCTGGTGCCCGCAAGTAGTAAGTACTATCACTACCTTAGCTGGCAGCCGGGCAGCGCTGAGCTATAGTGCTCAGCGCTGTCCGGCAAAACTGCGCATGCGCACTGTAATCCCGTGAATCCCGGGATTGGAGGCTCCAATCCCGGGATTCAAATCCCGGCATTTTTGGGCCCAAATCCCGGGATCCCGCCGATCCCGATCCCGGGATTGGCCTCCCTAGTCAGACCCATTCTAAATCTAAAATCCCTGAACCTGTGCTTGAAGAGGTTCAAGTTCAAAATGGAATCGCTCAGAATGGTCATCGCCAGCCTGGAGGGAGAGGATTGGATGGTGTCCCTGGACATAAAGGATGCGTACCTTCATGTTTCGATTTTCCCCCCTCACCAGGCGTTCCTGAGATTTGCAGTAGAGGATTGTCACTACCAATTTCAGACGATGCCGTTTGGGCTTTTCACGGCCCGATAATTTTCACCAAGGTAATGGCGGAAATGATGGTGCTCCTGCGCAAGCAGGGAGTCACAATTATCCCGTACTTGGATGATCTCCTTATAAAGGCGAGATCTCGGGAGAAGTTGCTGGACAGCGTGTCTCTGTCCGTGAAGACGTTGCAGATGCACGGCTGGATTCTCAATTTACCGAAATCCCAGCTAGTACCGGCAACGCGTTTGACCTTTTTGGGCCTGATTCTAGACACAGACCAAAAAAGTTTTTCTTCCGGTGGAGAAGGCTCAGGAGCTCATAGCCCTGGTCAGGAACCTTTTAAAGCAAAAAATGGTTTCGGTGCATCATTGCACAAAGGTTCTGGGGAAGATGGTGGCTTCATACGAGGCCATCCCCTTCGGCAGGTTCCATGCGAGGACTTTCCAATGGGACCTATTGAACAAATGGTCCGGGTCCCATCTACATATGCAGAAACGGATCACCCTGTCTCCCAGGGCCAGGGTATCTCTCCTGTGGTGGCTGCACAGTGCTCATCTCCTAGAGGGTCGCAGGTTCGGCATTCAGGACTGGATCCTGGTGACCACGGACGCGAGCCTCCGAGGTTGGGGGGCTGTCGCACTGGGAAGAAATTTCCAAGGTCTCTGGTCAAGCCTAGAGACTTGTCTCCACATCAATGTCCTGGAGTCAAGGGCCATTTACAATGCCCTACGCCAGGCGGAGGAGTGGCTTCAGAACAAACCGGTTCTGATTCAGTCGGACAATATCACGGCAGTGGCTCATGTAAACCGCCAAGGCGGCACAAGGAGCAGAGTGGCCATGGCAGAGGCGACCAGGATTCTGCGCTGGGTGGAAGGCCATGTAAGCGCACTATCAGCAGTGTTCATCCCGGGGGGGGGGGGGGACAACTGGGAGGCGGACTTCCTCAGCAGGCACGACCTGCATCCGGGAGAGTGGGGACTTCATCAAGAAGTCTTCACACAGATCGTGGATCGGTGGGGACTGCCTCAAATAGACATGATGGCGTCCCGTCTCAACAAAAAGCTAAAGAGGTATTGCGCCAGGTCTAGAGACCCTCAGGCGGTAGCGGTAGACGCTCTGGTGACACCATGGGTGTTCAGATCGGTCTATGTGTTTCCTCCTCTGCCTCTCATACCCAGGGTGTTGAGATTAATAAGACTAAGAAGGGTCAGAACAATTCTCATTGTTCCAGATTGGCCAAGGAGGACTTGGTATCCGGATCTGCAAGAGTTGCTCACAGAAGATCCGTGGCCTCTTCCTCTAAGGCAGGACCTGCTGCAGCAGGGGCCCTGTCTGTTCCAAGACTTACCGCGGCTGCGTTTGACGGCATGGCGGTTGAACGCTGGATCCTAGCTGAAAAAGGGATTCCGGAGGAGGTCATTCCTACCCTGATCAAGGCTGGATGTGACATCGAAACATTATCACCGTATATGGCGAAAATATGTTTCTTGGTGTGAGGCCAGAGCTGCTCCTACGGAGGAGTTCCATTTGGGCCGTCTGCTTCACTTCCTTCAAACGGGAGTGAATTTGGGCCTAAAATTAGGGTCCATAAAGGTCCAAATTTCGGCCTTTATCCATTTTCTTTCAAAGAGAATTGGCTTCTCTTCCTGAAGTACAGACTTTTGTGAAGGGAGTGCTGCATATTCAGCCTCCCTTTGTACCTCCGGTGGCGCCTTGGGATCTTAACGTGGTATTAAGTTTCCTCAAGTCACCTTGGTTTGAACCACTCAAAACAGTGGAGTTGAAATACCTCACTTGGAAAGTGGTCATGTTGTTGGCCTTAGCTTCTGCAAGGCGTGTTTCGGAATTAGCGGCTTTATCATATAAAAGCCCATACCTGATTTTTCACGTGGATAGGGCAGAGTTGAGGACTCGTCCTCAATTTCTGCCCAAGGTGGTCTCATCTTTTCATATGAACCAACCTATTGTCGTGCCTGTGGCTACACAGGACTTGGAGGACTCCCGAGTCCCTGGATGTGGTCAGGGCTTTGAAGATTTACGTGACCAGAACAGCTAGGATCAGGAAGACTGAAGCTCTGTTTGTTCTGTATGCGGCCAACAAGGTTGGTACTCCTGCTTCAAAGCAGACAATTGCTCGCTGGATCTGTAACACGATTCAGCAGGCGCATTCTACGGCAGGATTGCCATTGCCTAAATCGGTTAGGGCCCATTCCACTAGGAAGGTGGGCTCTTCTTGGGCGGCTGCCCGAGGTGTCTCGGCACTACAACTGTGCCGAGCTGCTACTTGGTCGGGGTCAAACACCTGTGCAAAGTTCTATAAGTTTGATACCCTGGCTGAGGAGGACCTCCTGTTTGCTCAATTGGTGCTGCAGAGTCATCCGCACTCTCCCGCCCGTTTGGGTGCTTTGGTATAATCCCTATGGTCCTTACGGAGTCCCCAGCATCCTCTAGGACGTTAGAGAAAATAGGATTTTACTTACCGGTAAATCTATTTCTCGTAGTCCGTAGAGGATGCTGGGCGCCCGTCCCAAGTGCGGACTTCTTCTGCAAGACTTGTATATAGTTACTGCTTACATACGGGTTATGTTATAGTTGGTCGGTCTTGAACCGAGGCTATGTTACTTGTTCATACTGTTAACTGGGTAGTTTATCACAGGTTATACGGTGTGATTGGTGTGGCTGGTATGAATCTCGCCCTTAGGTTACATAAATCCTTTCCTCGTACTGTTCATATCCTCTGGGCACAGTTTCTCTAACTGAGGTCTGGAGGAGGGACATAGAGGGAGGAGCCAGTGCACACCCAGAATCCAAAGCTTTCTTAAAGTGCCCTATCTCCTGCGGTGCCCGTCTATTCCCCATGGTCCTTACGGAGTCCCCAGCATCTTCTACGGACTACGAGAAATAGATTTACCGGTAAGTAAAATCCTATTTTTTGTTGTCTGTTTTCTCTGAATAGAAAATTAGACTCTGTGGTGCATTTCCTTTCACGGAATATTTGTTTAGTAATAGATCTTTGTTTAACCCTTTTTTCATAACTGTCAGCACTCAGTTGGGCCTCTCCTTAGGTTATATATCTAATAGGACACATACTTTCGGTTCACATCACACCAGACCATCAGTAACCAGCCTTCTCCCATCCCTTACCAACCCTCCCCATCCCTCGCACCAACTCTGTCATCTTTCTCCCATGCATCTGGAGAGGAAGTCATGGCCCTCATTCGTTCCTGTCCCCTCACCACCTCCCCACTTGACCCTATCCCCTCCCGCCTCCTCTGCTACCTCTCTTCTTCTGCTTGTTCCCATCTTTCCCACCTTCTCAATCTCTCCCTCTCATCAGACACCGTCCCTTCTGCCTTCAAGCACGCACTTATCTCTCCTATTCTTTAAAAACCTACCCTTGATCCAAACACTCTCTCCATCTACCGACCCATCTCTCTCCTCCCTTTTGCCTCCAAACTCCTTGAGCGTATTGTCTACAACCGCCTTACTTCCTTTCTTTCCTCACACTCCCTGCTTGACCCATTCCAGTCTGGCTTCCGTCCTCTACACTCCACTGAAACTGCCCTTACAAAAGTATGCAATGACCTCCATGCTGCTAAATCTAAGGGACGCTACTCTCTACTTATTCTACTTGATCTCTCTGCTGCTTTTGACACTGTGGACCATCCTCTCCTACTGCAAATCCTTCACTCCATTGGTCTGCGTGACACTGCCCTCTCTTGGTTGTCGTCCTACCTTTCTGACCGTTCATTCTCTGTCTTCTCTCATGACTCCACCTCCCCCTCACTTCCACTAACTGTAGGGGTACCCCAAGGTTCTGTCCTTGGTCCTCTTCTCTTCTCTCTCTATACGTCCTCACTAGGTAAGCTCATTAGTTCTTTTGGTTTCCAATATCATCTCTATGCTGATGACACTCAAATCTATCTTTCCTCTCCAGACCTCTCCCCTACTCTCCTCACTCGTATCTCCAACTGTCTCTCTGCTATCTCTTCCTGGATGTCCCAGCGCTTTCTTAAACTTAACATGTCTAAGACCAATCTGATCATCTTCCCTCCCTCCCGCATAACCTCACCTCCTACAATCTCATTATCTATTGATGGCACTACTATCTCCTCTACCCCCCAAGTGCGCTGTCTTGGAGTAATCCTTGACTTCTCCCTCTCCTTCAAACCTAACATTCAGCACCTCTCACAAACCTGCCGTTTTCATCTAAAAAATATTTCCAGGATCAGACCCTTTCTGACCCAGGATGCTACTAAGACTCTTATCCACTCACTGGTCATCTCCAGACTGGACTACTGTAATCTCCTCCTGACTGGCATTCCTGACAAATACCTCTCTCCACTCCAATCTATCCTCAATGCTGCTGCCCGGCTCATTTTCCTCACCAAACACACTACGTCCACCTCTCCTCTCTTATAGGCCCTACACACATGCCGATATTCTGAAAGATATGAACGATCTCGTTCATAAATGAACGAGAACTCGTTCATATCTTTCAGTGTGGAGACTCCAGCGATGAACGATGCGCGGCCCCGCGCTCGTTCATCGCTGATCTCCCGTCGGCTGTGCATGCAGGCCAATATGGACGATCTCGTCCATATTTGCCTGCACTTCAATGCAGCCGGGTGACGGGGGGAGTGAAGAAACTTCACTCCCCCCGTCACTACCCCCCCCCCCGCCGCCGGGTTGCTCGTCGGCCGTATCGGCCGTCGGGCACCTCGGCGGCGCATCGCCGAGTGTGTAGGGCCCATTACTAGACCTTCACTGGCTCCCCTTCCCTTTCAGAATCCATTTCAAGCTTCTCACACTTGCTTACAAAGCCCTCACCCACTCCTCTCCCATCTACATCTCTGATCTTATCTCGCTTTACACTCCCACCCGTCCTCTTCGCTCTGCTAATGCTAGCCGACTCTCCTGCCTACGGATTACTTCCTCCCACTCCTACCTCCAAGATTTTTCACGTGCTGCACCACTTCTCTGGAATTCCCTACCTCTCCCCCTCAGACTCTCCAGCTCTCTACAAAACTTCAAACGGGCTCTCAAGACCTACTTCTTCACCAAACCCAGCCAAATCTCATCCTAAACCTCTGTTCCACGCTCTCTATGTACCCCAGCTGTCTCACCCCTGTCTGTCTACCCCTCCCCTTTAGAATGTAAGCTCTCACGAGCATGGCCCTCTTCCCTCATGTGCTTACCCTTTTCTTACTTTAATAATCTTCAGCTGCACCAAATCCAGCAGTCTTCTGCCACCTGATACTTATTCCAGTGTCATCTGCTGATGTAGCTATGTTTATTTACCCTGTACTTGTCCTATATTGTCGTCAACTGTAAGTTGCTGTTTTCCTGTTTGATTATTTGTTTATGTACTCTGTAATTGGGCGCTGCGGAACCCTTGTGGCGCCATATAAATAAAGAATAATAATAATAAATAATGGTACCTTTTTAGGCTGGCTCACACTGTTCACATCCCTGAGCTCAGTGATTGAAATATAGAAAAATAACCTTCTGCCAGTTTTGAAACTGGGGGTCAATGAACCATCATGAGTGTATGAATGTGGGTCAGTATTGTTGGTGTAAATGGGTACCAAAGCATCTTTTGATTTAAATCCTTTTTTTTTTTTTTTGCACACCGACATGTATACTGTTACAGAGTGGACTTGAAGATAATTGCTGTCTATCTTGCCTTGTGTAATATTTTTCTCTCTTGTGGGCCTATTTATCAATACATGGCAATATGTAATTTTCTAATGCTTAATAAGCTGCAAAACCGGTCCAATCACAATAGCTGACTAGTCTATTGCGCCAGTCTAGGGCGGATATGCTCATGGGTGACTGGCTAGTGGATTCACAAATGTGCAGTGATGCTAAATGCCCGGTGTGGGTTTTCAGTTCCATTAAATTTAAAAATAATTGATTTTTATGAATACAGAATACAAAAAATGTTTTAAAAACATTGACAATTTGAATAAATAAAAAGCGTTTTGTTTTTCATTTATATTCTTCTACTGCTATCCTGAGATGGTAACCTCTACCAGCATATGGCATAAGGGAAGTTTATCTTATACCCCTTTTACACCTACGAGCACGGGTCGCAGCCGGGAGCCTGACACGGGAGCTGCCCCCTGCTGCGACCCGTGCTCGGTCCCTTTCCCATCAGCAGTCACAACCCGGCATATGCCGGGTTGGTGACGCTTCTAGCTACACGGCAGGGGCGGCGCAGGGAGATCACATGATCTCCCAGCGCCGCCCATCCATACAGTGTAAACGGGAGCCGTGTCGCATCGACACGGCTCCCGTTTACACTACACCCTACCCGGATCATTCCCGTGTCCTACCCAGGTAAATAGCCGGGTAGGATTCACGGGTCACTTGATCCGGGTTGACCCTTTTCCACTTGCCAAAAACACGGGTAAATGCGCGCCCCCGTGCATTTACCCGTGTTTTTTGAGCTAGTGGAAAAGGGGTATAAGAGTCCACACACTTCTTTCTTCCTCTGCAGTAATCATCTTCTGCCATTTTCTTTTACATCTGCTGGAGATTGCTACTCCTATCTTTCAGCATCATTACATTAAGTGACTGTGGGGTGAAAAAGCCTTGGCTCTACATAGTTTGGCAATGCCGTAGTAATAACATGAATATTTGCTATCTTAAAGGGCTCCTACATCAGCTGTTTCAGAATGATGTACCGATGTGTGGTATCCTGTCGCTCAAAATACTGACGCAGGGATACCAAACATAGAAAAACAGACAGCGGTAAGTTAAGGGTGTTCTACCCTCTCCCCCACCCCCCTAACTTCCCCCTCTAGTGCCTAACACTAACCACCTCCTGGATCTACCTAAACCCCCCCCTCCCCCCCCCTTCCATACCCTAACCCTCCTACCCCGTAGTATAAGTCTAACCATAACTCTTGGTTGGGGGTGCCTAAACCTCCCCCCCCCCCCGCGGCTTACCTCTGCTGCGTTGCTGTGTCTCCTTGTTCAGGATTCTGGCGCCGGGATCTTGCTCTCTTTCTGGATGTCGATGTCTGCATTCAGACTGGTGTCGAGATTCCGGCGTCGGGATTCTGACTGCCGGGTTACTGACGGCCAGGATCCTGACTTCATCCCACATCAGTGAAAAAGGTAAAATATATAGACCCACTGGATAGTCACAGCTGCAGGGGTTTGTCAGACCCCAGGGGATTAAGTATAAATAAAGCAAAAATACCATCGCTATGAGTCGTTTAACCAAAGTATTGATGAGAAACAATTGGATCAGTTAATTAGTATATTTATTTTTATTTTTTAATATAAAATGAAAGTATATATATTAAAACAATTCTAAAACCATAGTAGAGACTGAATAGTCGGTAATAGCATAAAAATAAAAAATACGGAAAACATTAGTTAATCCTGAATGGCTCTGAAATAGTCAGAATGATAGATTTTGCTGATAGGAACTATACCATTAATTTAAAAGATCCCGGACTTAAAATGGAAATCCGCTCCTCCTCAAATAGCAGTATAAAGCACAGTCAGCTGGTAATGCCCTGAATATACCTCATTCACAGTTCCACGAAAAGATGACTCTTAGTATTCGTCTGTGTAGGTGATTGAAGGGGTTTCCATGAATTGCTGGAAGTACTCAACACAGGAGGTATCTGCGGTTTTATTTGTATTCCAATAGGGAAGCAAAAGTCCTTATCCAGATCAGTCTTAAATGGTAAGAAGTGAAAAGTTCCTCAGGAAGCTGGACGACCTAGTCCAGGAAAACGCGTTAAGGCCTATGCTGAGGAACTTTTGCACTTCTTACCATTTAAGACTTATCTGGATAAGGACTTTTGCTTCCCTATTGGAATACAAATAAAACCGCAGGAGTGACTGGACACACACTAGGGGAGCTCTACAGGGTTTCTCTAGAAAGACTTTTTGTTAGGTTTTTTATTTTCAGGGAGACCTGCTGGCTACAGGCTCCCTGCATCGTGGGACTGAGGGGAGAGAAGTCAGACCCACTTCTTCTTAGTTAAGGGCTCTGCTTCTTAGGCTACTGGACACCATTAGCTCCAGAGGGTTTGATCACTTGGTTCGCCTAGCTGCTTGTTCCCGGAGCCGCGCCGTCACCCCCCTCACAGAAGCCAGAAGAAAGAAGCCGGGTGAGTATTAGAAGAACCGAAGACTTCAGTGACGGCAGAAGACTTCAGTAATGAGGTACAGCGTCACCAAGTCACTAAGTGCCGTTGGTGACATGCTCCCACACATGTCACCAACGGCACTTGCAGGGCGCTAGGGGGGAGCGCCCTGGGCAGCATTTACTGGGGTCGGTGGCTGGCAAAAAAACGGGATATACGGTGCCCGGGCACGGTATAGAGTACCCCCGCCAGTGTACAGAAATTTGAATTTTAGCGGGCTACAGCGCGCCGGGAAGGGGCGGGTCTTAGCCGCACATTGCTCACCAGCGCCATTTTCTCCTATCTCTACAGTGCTGCAGAGACGCCGGCTCGGACCTCCAAGCTCCCGCAAGTAACAGGGAGGAAAAACGGGGTGGGGGGCACATGAAATTTGGTGCTTTCATCTATGTTTAATCAGCGCTGATCAAATATACAATTCCTTTGTGTATGGGCGCTGGGGTGTGAGCTGGCATACTCCCTCTGTGTTTCTCCCTAGGGGCTTCTCTGTGGATCTGTCCCCGTGCTTGTGGCCTGTGGGTGTGTCGGCACTCGGTGTCGACATGTCTGAGCATGGGTGTTCCTCTCCGGAGGAAGTTATGGGGGTTGCAGAAAGGGATTTAGGTATGTCTGTCAGCACAGCCGACTGCTGATTGGGTGACTATGCTGAGTACTCTGAATGCGAATGTGGCTTTATTATTTAAGAGACTGGATAAATCTGATTCTAAGACACAAACATGGAGACAGTCCGTGGAGGACGCTTTGTCTCAGGTACAAACAGTCTCAGGGTCACAGAAGCGTGCTTTTACCCAGATGGCAGATACAGGTACCGACACGGACTCTGACTCCGACTACGATGTCGATTTTACTGAGGCTTCTTTGCATCCAAGGGTGGTCAAGAGTATTCAGTACATGATTATAGCCATTAAAGATGTTTTACGTATTTCTGAGGAAGCTGCCGTTCCTGACACAAAAGTTTGTTTATTTAAGGGGAAAAGACCTGAGGTAAAATTTCCCCCCTCTCATGAAATGAATGCGCTTTGTGAAAAGGCTTGGGAGTCGCCTGAAAAACGGTGGCAGATTCCCAAGAAAATTTTGATGGCATATCCTTCCCCTCTGACGATAGGGAAAAATGGGAGTCGTCTCCAAATGTGGACAAGGCTCTCTCGCGATGTCCAAGAAGGTGGCGCTGCCGTCTCCTGACACGGCTGCTCTCAAGGATCCGGCGGATCGCAAGCTGGAGACGACATTGAAGTCCATTTTCGTCAATACTGGGGCATTGCTCGGACCTGCTGTGGCGTCGGTATGGGTGAGTAGTGCTATTGCTAAGTGGGCTGGATATTTGGCTTCTGATATGGATGCTCTTGATAAAGATAATTTTCTTTTGACTCTTAGTTATATCAAGGGACGCAGCAGATTACCTGAAGGATGCGGCGAGGGATGTTGGCCTCTTGGGATCAAGAGCTAATGCCATGGCGGTCTCGGCCAGGAGGGCGCTGTGGACACATCAATGGAATGCTGATGCCGACTCCAAGAAGAAAATGGAAGCTCTCCCTTTTAAAGGTAGTGTCTTGTTCGGGGACGGCCTGGCAGACCTGGTGTCGACCGCTACTGCGGGTAAGTCCTCTTTTCTTCCCTATGTTCCCACACAACAGAAAAAGGCACCCCATCAGCAGATGCAGTCCTTTGGCCTAATAAATGCAAAAGAGGTAAGTGCTCGTCCTTCCTCGCTTCAAAAGGTAGAGGTAGGGGAAGGAAGTCGCCTGCAGTGTCAGGCACCCTGGACCAAAAGTTCTCCCCCGCCTCTACCAAGTCCGCCGCATGACGCTGGGGCTCCCCTGGGGGAGTCCCTACCGGTGGGGGGGCCGTCTCCTATTCTTCAGTCAGGTCTGGGTTCGTTCCACTCTGGATCCTTGGGTCTTAGACATAGTGTCTCAAGGGTATAGACTGGAGTTTCAGGAGATGCCCTCCAACCAGTTTTTCGTGTCGGCCTTGCCAGCTTCTCTTCCCTCAATCCATACTTGAAAACTTTCAAGTTCAAGATGGAGTCGCTTCGAGCGGTGATCTCCAGCCTCGAAGGGGGGGATTTTATGGCGTCGGTCGACATAAAGGATGCTTATTTACACATCCCAATATTCCATCCTCATCAGGCCTTCCTGAGTTTCGCGGTGCAGGATTGTCATTACCAATTTCAGGCGTTGCCGTTTGGGCTTTCCGCGGCCCTGAGGGTTTTCACCAAGATAATAGCGTAGATAATGGTCCTCCTTCGCAAGCAAGGGGTCACAATTATCCCGTACTTGGACGATCTCCTGATAAAGGCGAGGTCCAAGGAACAGTTGTTGAGAAATGTGGATTTCTCCCTGTCGGTTCTGCGACATCACGGTTGGATTCTAAATTTGCCAAAGTCTCAGTTGATCCTGGCCACTCGGTTGCCCTTCCTGGGCATGATCCTAGACTCTGAGATACAGAGAGTGGTTCTGCCGGAGGATAAAGCTCTGAAAATCCAGACCATGGTCAGGGAGCTTCTGAGGCCGACAAGTGTGTTGATTCATCAATGCACTCTGGTACTAGGGAAGATGGTTGCGGCTTACTAAGCCATTCCGTTTGGCAGGTTTCATGCCCGGGTGTTTCAGTGGGATCTGCTGAAAAAATGGTCCGGGTCTCCCTGCACATGCACCGGAAAATAAGTCTATCTTCCAGGGCCAGGATTTCTCTCCTGTGGTGGCTGCAATGCTCTCACCTTCTAGAGGGACGCCGATTCGGAATCCAGGACTGGGTCCTGCTGACAACGGATGCAAGTCTCCGAGGCTGGGGAGCAGACACGCAAGGAAGAAATTTCCAGGGAAAATGGTCAAGCCAGGAAGCCTATCTACACATAAATGTTCTCGAGATGAGAGCCATTTACAACGGCCTGCTGCAAGCAAAGAACCCTCTTCAGGGTCTCCCTGTCCTGATCCAGTCGGACAACATAACAGCGGTGGCATACGTAAACCGCCAAGGCGGAACAAGGAGCAGCGCGGCAATGGTGGAAGCCACAAGAATCCTTCGCTGGGCGGAACAGCACGTGAGCACTCTGTCAGCAGTCTTCCTCCCGGGCGTGGACAACTGGGGAGCAGACTTCCTCAGCAGACACGATCTCCATCCGGGAGAGTGGGCTCTTCATCAAGAGGTATTTGCAGAAGTGACAAGGTGTTGGGGAATTCCTCTGATAGACATGATGGCATCTCGCCTCAACAAGAAGCTTCCGAGGTATTGTTCCAGGTCAAGGGACCCCCAAGCCAGTGCAGTGGACGCCCTGGTGACTCCGTGGGTGTATGTGTTCCCTCCGCTTCCTCTCATTCCAAAGGTGCTGAGGATCGTACATCGAACAAGGGTTCAGGCGATACTCGTCGTTCCAGATTGGCCATGGAGGGCCTGGTATCCGGATCTTCGGGAATCGCTAGTGGAAGATCCCTGGCCGCTTCCCCTAAGAGAGGACCTGTTACTGCAGGGGCCCTGGGTGTTCTGGACTTACTGCGGCTGCGTTTGATGGCGTGGAAGTTGAGCGCCAAATCTTAGCTCGGAAAGGTATTCCCGGGGAGGTCATCCCCACTCTCCTTAAAGCTAGGAAGGAGGTTACGGCGAAACATTATCACCGTATTTGGAGAAAGTATGTTTCGTGGTGTGAAACCAAAGCAGTTCCTGCGGAGGAGTTTCACTTGGGTCGGTTTCTCCATTTTTTGCAGGCAGGCGTCGATGCAGGCCTGAAATTGGGTTCCATCAAAGTGCAAATTTCGGCTTTATCTATTTTCTTTCAGAAAGAATTGGCCGTCCTTCCAGAGGTTCAGACTTTCGTGAAGGGAGTACAGCATATCCATCCTCCATTTGTGCCGCCGGTGGCGCCGTGGGATCTTCAAGTGGTCTTGCAGTTCCTTATGTCTCACTGGTTTGAACCCTTGCGTAAGGTTGAGTTAAAGTTTCTCACTTGGAAAGTGGTCATGCTTTTGGCTCTCGTGTCTGCCAGGCGAGTGTCAGAGTTGGCGGCCTTGTCTCACAAGAGCCCTTATTTGATCTTCCATTCGGATAGAGCGGAATTGAGGACTCCTCAACAATTTCTGCCGAAGGTGGTGTCTTCGTTTCACATTAACCAATCTATTGTGGTGCCTGTGGCTACGGCTGCTGTGGCGGTTCCAAAAATCTCTTGATGTTGTAAGAGCTTTGAAAATGTATGTCGCCAGAATGGCTCTTACCAGGAAAACAGAGGCTTTGTTTGTCCTGTATGCTTCCAACAAGATTGGAAATCCTGCTTCTAAGCAGACTATTGCTCGCTGGATTTGTAATACGATTCAGCAGGCTCATTCTTCGGCTGGGCTTCCGTTGCCGAAGTCAGTAAAGGCCCATTCTACCAGAAAAGTGGGCTCATCTTGGGCGGCTGCCCGAGGAGTCTCGGCTCTTCAGCTTTGCCGAGCAGCTTTCCTCGAAATGTCCGTCTCTCCTGGGCACAGTTCCTATAACTGAGGTCTGGAGGAGGGGCGTAGAGGGAGGAGCCAGTTCACACCCAGTCAAAGTCTTTTCAGTGTGCCCAAGCTCCTGCGGATCCTGTCTATACCCCATGGTCCTTTTGGAGTCCCCAGCATCCTCTACGGACTAGAAGAAAAGGATTTACCGGTAGGTATTAAAATCCTATTTTTTTGAGAAAAACGCTTTTTAAATCTGTTTGTTGAATAAATTGATTACCATTTTTACAAGAAATCAAGGAGGTACTCTGGTTATCTTTTGTTTTATATAAAGTCTGCCTTCCTGTTATTATTTGGGATGAACCTGCTGAATTGGGAACACAGAGGATTGTGTAGATTACATCATTTGAGGGAATACCTTTTATATGCGGTTTTTATATATATGAAGGTACGCACATGACACTGCGGCGTATCTCTTATGACGACACTATTACACTATGCAATATTCTTTCTTATTTTGAGATCAAGAATCCATGCTGAGATTATATCTATTAAGGAAATATTTTTATATATGGAGATCAAGAAGTTGTGCTGAAACAGCTATACCTCAAAAAGGCCCTATTCTGTTATACGTGAGATTATCATTATTATAAGGTGCACAGACAACTGTTTCTCTTACTGGCCCTTGTATTGTAACTGTAATGCACTATTTTCGCGCCTTCCTGCTTTTTACCCAAGATTGTACATGTCGTGGAAGCTGTTTTAGTAAAGATCTGCTACAGGCTTATGTATGTGTGTTGAGATATATATATATATATATATATATATATATATATATATATATATTAGTAAAATGCTAGTAATAAATGACTGATACCATATACTAGCAATCAACAGCACTGATTGGTCAGTGAAATCCAACATGTTGGCCAATCTGAATTACTGATTCCAATAACTTTTTAGTCGGAATCAGTGATTTGCGAACCCCATGCACTGGTGATTTTATTTTATTTTTTATTACCATGATGTTACCATAATAGAAATATGTTGCCCATCTAAAGGGCTACAAGACTTTTATTGTTTTGTTTTTGTTTTTTAACATTACTGCTTCTAGCTTTGTCAGCTTTCTGATCTCCGTTAATGTTTGTTTGCTAAAAGCAGAAAAACAAGTGTGATATAGGTATAGGTACTATACAGGAACAGGAGGCTGCATCTAACCAAATTCCACGTCCATCCTCAGGCCTACTGCGCCTAATATCAAATCCGGCCTACAGCAGTAGTTGTGGATTATCAGAATTGCAAATCGTTACTTTAACAAAGAATCTTGTGCGTTTAATAAAACCCCTCCATCAGAGCTGGGCCCGGTGAAGAAACCGCTATCTATCTATCTATCTATCTATCTATCTATCTATCTATCTATCTATCTATCTATCTATCTATCTATCTCTATCTAATAGTATTCAAGGTCACATGGTTATTTTGAATACTGTATTGGAAATCCATTTCTAGAATAAAATCTAGCAAGGTTAGGTATTATGCGTCTGAAATATCTTCCTGGCATTTCATGATGACGACATTGTAACATTTTGACTGATGCAGTTGCCCAGCAGTGAACAGGGCATGTATTTTAAAAGATGCATGATGTGGTTACTTTATTACAGCTAGGAATTTATTAGTGCTGGACTGAGTGGTGTTCTTCTGTATAAATAATAAATGGGTTAGTACAAGAAGGGTTACCTGAAACGGCTCTAACAGCCAAGACAGTTCTGTCTGTGCATTTCAAGTCTAGAGCACTAACCTCAGACAACCTCTCGTGAACAAAGGTATTCACTCTAGTAGCAAAACAGAAATTGGTTCAATCTCATAAACTGTGCATCAGTGTCTCAGACCTCTAAAATCACTTAAAGTAGTGCAAAATGTTATCAGGTTTACATGGGAATAAATGCATTATGGTGTCCTGAAGCTGGTCATTCTTCATCCCAGGGCAAGATAACGTATAGTAGCCGTATCAGAACTTCAGACTTCACTACATGTGGGTGTCCAAAACAAGTCTGATGTAAATTTTGATCAAAATGTTATTGGTAATGTTGATAAATGCTATCAGTAGATGTCACATATGTGCAGCCAAAAACTGACAGCAATAAAGATGCCAGTGATCTGGAAGAGATCTGGCTGATATGGCCATCTATTCCGTAGGTTGAATTGACCATATTCTCAGTCATTGGGCCTGATTATGAGGTAAAGGGGGTACTCACGGAGCGATCACTGCTTAAAATCTAAGCAATCTAGTCGTTTCACCAGCGGTTCACTCAGCACACATCTTTCCCCAAATCGGGCCGTGAATACGGCCCTTAAGACACATCTGCAGATTTCAGCTTGTGCCAAAGAAAGAAATCAGTGACTGCACATGTACAGGATTAGCCATATAGTTGCTGATAAAGATCACTACTGCAAACAGATGGATAGATCAATCAGTGGACCACACTTTCCGCAAAATGGTCGTTTCTGAGCAGTAACTGGCTGGTGATCATGTGATTGTACAGCACTATTCGAATGTACAGCACTATTGCGTTGTGGGCTTGTAAGCAGACTTTCTTACTCTAGTATTATGCATTCACTTTCTCCTCAGCACCCCCAGATGAACGGTACTGTGAAGGTCCCACCACTGAAAATTCAGGTGGGAAGTTGGGAAAGGGGTGAGTTGGACAAGAAAAGAAAACAGCCCTGCCTGTTTCATGTGTAGTGGGCCCCACAATTTCTGGTGGCAGCCTTGTAAACAACTACTGTATGCACATGCCTGTAGAACAGGCTTTTTCAACCAGTGTGCCGTGGCACACTAGTGTGCCGCGAGCAGTTGCAAGGTGTGCCGCGGAGCCAGAGCTGCTTCCTGCACCTTCAGAGTGAACTGTTGGCCCGGGCTCTTCTTAGAGGATTAGTCGTGCTGATATCATAGGTCACGACTGCCATGTCTCACCACCCAGCCAGCCCTCCCGCCTGCATACACATCTTCCAGGTCCTGCCTGCCAAGGCCGGTTCAAGCCCGCTCTGCGCCCCGGGCAGGAAACGGGGCGTGGCTTAATACAGGGGGCGTGGTAAGTTACGCCCCCTGTACATTAGTAGCGCCGCTTGAATGCTGAGCGGTGCGCGATGACGTCATTGCGCACCGCACAGCAAAAGATCCTCTCCACGAAGGGAAACTAGACGCGTAGCGTCTAGTTCCCTTCGTGGAGAGGACCTTTGCTGTGCGGTGCGCGATGACGTCATCGCGCACCGCTCAGCAAAGGTACTCTCCACGAAGGGAAACTAGACGCTACGCGTCTAGTTCCCTTCACAGGAGGCACAGACGGGGGACACGGCGGGCAGCGGAGGGCACAGCAGTGGCGGATCTTGCCATGGTGCGGCGCCCTCCGGATAGCGCCAGCGCCCTCCGGAAGGCGGCGCCCCAGGCAAAAGTCCTGCTTGCCCGTGGCAAGATCCGCTACTGCTGCCTGCATACACAGCTTTCCTTGCCCACCCACATCCACACCTGCGTGACTGCCCGCTGCTCAGTATTCGCAGCACTCCACTATGAACAACTCCTGCCACTGAGGGACAGGAAGGAGGACAGCTGACCGGTAGGGGCTAATATTTGTTATTTTATTTCTCCTGTGGGGAACAATATGATTTATGTGGGGAGAATAAGGATTTCTGGAGGGAACAATGTGAATAATTCATGTGGGGAGCAATAAGATTTATGTGGGGAGAAATGTGATTGATTTATGTGTGAGCAACATGATTTATGTGGGGAGCAATAGGATTTATGTATTGAGCAACATGATTTATGTGGGGAGCAATGCGATTGTTTTCTCTGTGTAGGCCAATGTATGTGTGGATTTTTTTCACTGTGAGAGCCAACGTGTGTGTGTTTTTTTTTTTTTTCTGTGGGGAACTTATGGTGTGCCTTGGCAATTTTAAAATATTGTTTGGTGTGCCACGAGTAAAAAAAGGTTGAAAATCACTGCTGTAGAAGCATATGCGCATAGGGCCTTATTCAGGTTTGTTAGCAAAAAAAAGCACACTAATGGGCAAAACCATGTTGCACTGCAGGTGGGGCAGATGTAACGTGCAGAGAGTTAGATTTGGGTGGGTTATATTGTTTCTGTGCAGGGTAAATAATGGCTGCTTTATTTTACACTGCAATTTAGATTTCAGTTTGAACACACCCCACCCAAATCTAACTCTCTCTGCACATGTTACATCTGCCAACCCTCTCCTCCCCCCCTCACCTGCAGTGCAACATTGGTGTGCTTTTCTCTAACGTCCTAGAGGATACTGGGGACTCCGTAAGGACCATGGGGAATAGACTGGCTCCGCAGAAGATAGGGCACTTTAAGAAAGACTTTGGATTCTGGGTGTGCACTGGCTCCTCCCTCTATGCCACTCCTCCAGACCTCAGTTTTAGACTGTGCCCAGAGGAGAATGGGTGCACTGCAGGGAGCTCTCCTGAGTTTCCTGCTTAGAAAGCATTTTTGTTTGGATTTTTTCTCTTTTTCAGGGAGCACTGCTGGCAACAGGCTCCCTGCATCGAGGGACTGAGGAGAGAGGAGCAGACCTACTTAAATGATAGGCTCTGCTTCCTCGGCTACTGGACACCATTAGCTCCAGAGGGAGTGAACACAGGTTCGTCCTGGGCGTTCACCCCCAGAGCCGCGCCGCCGTTCTCTTCACAGAGCCAGAAGAAACGAAGCTATAAGACGTCTAAGGCGGCAGAAGCCTTCGGTGCTTCACAGAGGTAACGCACAGCACCGCAGCTGTGCGTCATTGCTCCCATACACCTCACACACTCCGGTCACTGTACGGGTGCCCTGGGCAGCAATAAAACACCTCTCCTATGGCAAAAGTCTATATACATGTACAGGTGGGCACTGTACATGTATATAAAAGAGCCCCCGCCATGTTTTACAAAGTTTGAGCGGGACAGAAGCCCGCCGCCGAGGGGGCGGGGCTTCTCCCTCAGCACTCACCAGCGCCATTTTCTCTCCACAGCACTGCTGAGAGGAAGCTCCCCGGACTCTCCCCTGCTTGGCACACGGTGTAAGGGGGTTTTAAAGTAGAGGGGGGGGGGGGGGCACATTATTGGCGTTTACACATTAAGCAGCGCTACTGGGTAAACATTCTGTTTCTCCTGGGTCATATAGCGCTGGGGTGTGTGTTGGCATACTCTCTCTCTGTCTCTCCAATGGGCCTCAGGGGGAACCTGTCTTCAGAAAAGAGATTCCCTGTGTGTGTGAAGTGTGCCGGTACGTGTGTGTCAACATGTTTGACGAGGAAGGCTCACCTAAGGAGGAGGGAGAGTGCATGATTGTCAGGTCGCTGTCGGCAATGCCGACACCGGACTGGGTGGATATGTGGAATGTCTTGAATGCAAATGTAAATTTACTGCATAAACGGTTAGACAAGGCTGAAGCTAGGGATCAGTCAGGTGGTCAGACCATGCCTGTCCCTGTGGCACCAGGACCTTCGGGGTCTCAAAAGCGCACCATATCCCAGATCACTGACACAGATACTGACTCTAGTGTCGACTATGAGGATGCAAAATTGCAACCAAAGGTGACAAAAGGCATTCGTTACATGATTATTGCCATTAAAGAGGTTTTGCATATCACTGAGGAACCCCCTGTCCCTGACACGAGGGTACACATGTATAAAGGGAAAAAGCCTGAGGTCACTTTTCCGTCCTCATTTGAGCTTAGCGACTTGTGCGAAAAGGCTTGGGAATCTCCAGATAGGAGACTACAAGTTCCCAAAAGGATTCTTATGGCGTATCCCTTTCCACAAAAGGACAGGATACGATGGGAATTGTCGCCTAAGGTAGACAAGGCGCTGACGTGCTTATCCAAGAAGGTGGCACTGCCTTCTCAGGATACAGCTTCCCTCAAGGATCCTGCTGATTGTAAGCAGGAGGTTACCATGAAGCACATTTACACACATTCCGGTACTATCGTGAGACCGGCTATGGCATCGGCCTGGGTTTGTAGTGCTGTCGCAGCATGGACAGATTCCTTATCTCCGGAACTTGACACCCTAGATAAAGATACCATTCTAATGACCCTAGAGCATATCAAAGATGCTGCTTTATATATGAGGGATGCTCAAAGAGACATTTGTTTACTAAGCTCCAGAATAAATGCTATGTCTATTTCTGCTAGGCGACTCTTGTGGACCCGACAGTGGACGGGGGATGCCGACTCAAATCGGCATATGGAGTCGTTGCCTTACAAGGGGGAGGAGTTGTTTGGAGAAGGCCTCTCGGACCTTGTCTCTACTGCTACGGCCGGTAAATCGAATTTCTTACCTTATGTCCCCCCCCGCAGCATACTAAAAAGGCACCTCATTATCAAATGCAGTCCTTTCGTTCCAATAAAAGCAAGAAGGTACGGGGATCGTCCTTCCTTGCCAGAGGAAAAGGCAAGGGAAAAAAGCTGCATGCAGCTAGTTCCCAGGAGCAGAAGTCCTCCCCTACATCTGCAAAGTCCACCGCATGACGCTGGGGCTTCTCGGGGGAGTCAGCTCAAGTGGGGGTGCGTCTTCGCTTTTTCAGCCAGGTCTGGGTTCACTCACAGGTGGATCCCTGGGCTATAGAGATTGTTTCCCAGGGATACAGGCTGGAATTCGAAGACGTGCCTCCTCGACGGTTTTTCAAATCGGCTCTGCCAGCTTCCCCGTCAGAGAGGGAGTTAGTGTTGTCTGCAATTCAAAAATTGTATCTTCAACAGGTGATAGTCAAAGTTCCTCTTCTCCAGCAAGGGAAGGGGTATTACTCAACCCTGTTTGTGGTCCCGAAACCGGACGGTTCGGTTAGGCCCATTTTGAATCTAAAATCCCTTAACTTGTACTTGAAAAAGTTCAAGTTCAAGATGAAATCGCTCAGAGCGGTCATCGCCAGCCTGGAGGGGGGGATTGGATGTCCCTGGACATAAAGGATGCATACCTTCATGTTCCGATTTTCCATCCTCACCAGGCGTTCCTGAGATTTGCAGTACTGGACTGTCATTACCAATTTCAGACGTTACCGTTTGGGCTTTCCACAGCCCCGAGAATTTTCACCAAGGTAATGGCGGAAATTATGGTGCTCCTGCGCAAGCAGGGGGTCACCATTATCCCATACTTGGACGATCTCCTCATAAAGGCGAGATCTCGGGAGAAGTTGCTGGACAGCGTGTCGCTGTCGGTGGGAATGTTGCAGAGGCACGGCTGGGTTCTCAATATACCGAAGTCCCAGCTAGTCCCTACAACGTGTCTGACCTTTCTGGGCCTAATTCTAGACACGGACCAGAAAAAGGTTTTTCTTCCGATGGAAAAGGCTCAGGAGCTCATAGCCCTGGTCAGGAACCTATGAAAGCTAAAAAAGGTTTTGGTGCATCACTGCACGCGTGTCCTGGGGAAGATGGTGGCATCGTACGAGGCCATCCCCTTCGGAAGGTTCCATGCGAGGACCTTTCAATGGGATCTACTGGACAAATGGTCCGGGTCCCATTTACAAATGCATCAAAGGATCACCCTGTCTTCCAGAGCCAGAGTATCTCTCCTGTGGTGGCTGCACAGTGCTCACCTCCTGGAAGGCCGCAGGTTCGGAATTCAGGACTGGATCCTGGTGACCACGGACGCAAGCCTCCGAGGTTGGGGAGCAGTCACACTGGGAAGAAATTTCCAAGGTCTCTGGTCGAATCTAGAGACTTGTCTCCACATCAACGTCCTGGAGTTGAGGGCCATATACAACGCCCTACGCCAGGCGGAGGCATTGCTTCGGGACAAACCGGTTCTGATTCAGTCAGACAATGTCACAGCAGTGGCTCATGTAAACCGCCAAGGCGGCACAAGGAGCAGAGCGGCCATGGCAGAAGCGACCAGGATTCTTCGCTGGGCAGAAAATCATGTAAGCGCACTGTCAGCAGTGTTCATTCCGGGAGTGGACAACTGGGAAGCAGACTTCCTCAGCAGACACGACCTGCATCCGGGAGAGCGGGGACTTCATCAAGAAGTCTTCGCACAGATCGTGGGTCGGTGGGGACTGCCTCAGATAGACATAATGGCGTCCCGTCTCAACAAAAAGCTAAAGCGGTATTGCGCCAGGTCAAGAGACCCTCAGGCGGTAGCGGTGGATGCTCTGGTGACACCTTGGGTGTTCAGGTCGGTCTGTGTGTTCCCTCCTCTACCTCTCATACCCAGGGTGTTGATAATAATAAGACTAAGCAGAGTCAGAGCAATCCTCATTGTTCCAGATTGGCCACGAAGGACTTGGTATCCGGATCTGCAAGAGTTGCTCACAGAAGATCCGTGGCCTCTTCCTCTAAGACTGGACCTGCTGCAGCAGGGGCCCTGTCTGTTCCAAGACTTACCGCGGCTGTGTTTGACGGCATGGCGGTTGAACGCTGGATCCTAGCGGAAAAAGGTATTCCGGAGGAGGTCATCCCTACGCTAATAAAGGCTAGGAAGGACGTGACATTGAAACATTATCACCGTATATGGCGAAAATATGTTTCTTGGTGTGAGGCCAGGGCTGCTCCTACGGAGGAGTTCCATTTGGGTCGTCTGCTTCACTTCCTGCAAACAGGAGTGAATTTGGGCCTAAAATTAGGGTCCATAAAGGTCCAAATTTCGACCTTGTCCATTTTCTTTCAAAAAGAATTGGCTTCTCTTCCTGAAGTACAGACATTCGTGAAGGGGGTGCTGCATATTCAGCCTCCTTTTGTACCTCCGGTGGCGCTGTGGGATCTTAATGGGGTATTAAGTCTCCTCAGGTCACCTTGGTTTGAACCACTCAAAACAGTGGAGTTGAAATATCTCACTTGGAAAGTGGTCATGTTGTTGGCCTTGGCTTCGGCAAGGCGTGTTTCGGAATTGGCAGCTTTATCACATAAAAGCCCCTACCTGGTTTTTCACGTGGATAGGGCAGAGTTGAGGACGCGTCCTCAGTTTCTGCCAAAAGTGGTCTCATCTTTTCATATGAACCAACCTATTGTCGTGCCTGTGGCTACACGGGACTTGAAGGATTCTGAGTCCCTGGATGTGGTCAGGGCTTTGAAGATTTATGTGACCAGAACAGCTGGGATCAGGAAGACTGAAGCTCTGTTTGTTCTGTATGCAGCCAACAAAGTTGGCGCTCCTGCTTCAAAGCAGACTATTGCTCGCTGGATCTGTAACATGATTCAGCAGGCGCATTCTACGGCAGGATTGCCATTGCTTAAATCGGTTAGGGCCCATTCCACTAGGAAGGTGGGCTCTTCTTGGGCGGCTGCCCGAGGGGTCTCGGCACTACAACTATGCCGAGCTGCTACTTGGTCGGGGTCAAACACCTTTGCAAAGTTCTATAAGTTTGATACCCTGGCTGAGGAGGACCTGCTGTTTGCTCAATCGGTGCTGCAGAGTCATCCGCACTCTCCCGCCCGTTTGGGAGCTTTGGTATAATCCCCATGGTCCTTATGGAGTCCCCAGCATCCTCTAGGACGTTAGAGAAAATAAGATTTTACTTACCGGTAAATCTATTTCTCGTAGTCCGTAGAGGATGCTGGGCGCCCGTCCCAAGTGCGGACTTCTTCTGCAAGACTTGTATATAGTTATTGCTTACATAAGGGTTATGTTATAGTTTCATCGGTTTGAACCGAGGCTATGTTTTTGTTCATGCTGTTAACTGGGTAGTTTATCACAGGTTATACGGTATGATTGGTGTGGCTGGTTTGAATCTTGCGCTTGGATTAACTAAAATCCTTTCCTCGTACTGTCCGTCTCCTCTGGGCACAATTTCCCTAACTGAGGTCTGGAGGAGGGGCATAGAGGGAGGAGCCAGTGCACACCCAGAATCCAAAGTCTTTCTTAAAGTGCCCTATCTCCTGCGGAGCCCGTCTATTCCCCATGGTCCTTACGGAGTCCCCAGCATCCTCTACGGACTACAAGAAATAGATTTACCGGTAAGTAGAATCTTATTTTTTGGTTTGCTAACAAACCTGAATAAGGCCCATAGGCACTTTTAATTTCATCAGTAGTGATAAGCTGCCGATGACCAAATCGCCAAGCAGGTGGCGTTTTCCCAGAGAAGTTTTAGCAATGTAAGTTAGGGCAGTACTTTATGTATTGCTGCAATATGCCGCTAATGGCATATAGACCTCCAATGAAGTTTACCTGGTTCACCATCTATTTTCTTTTTATATGATCAATCCAATAAAACCTATGATCCTATTCTTACAACTTCTGTTATTCAGAAATTTTAAGGGAAATCATCCTAAGTCACATTCCATTGGCTAATAGCCTTGAAAAGTGTTTCAAGTTCCACGCTGGTAGAGATCTCCTATTTATATAAAGTGCATCTAATACTGCATACACAGCTAAGTGTTTTTGTCCTCTCTGCTTTTCTAGCTTTAATGTACAAAGGAGCTTTATGTTGTGTTGACAGCATTTGCATCAATAAACAATGCAGGGATTCATATAGAAAGAGTTCTGTAGTAATTACCAAGCTGATCTTGTAGCATGGTGCATGAGCACTACTCTTCAAGCTGTGTAAAGCTTAGGTTAGGGCCCATATCAGTGAAATGTTCTTTGAGTACAAGTTAACAGTGACCGAACAGTTGCTCTTTACATTTCCTAACATTACCCACAGAAACGAGCATAAACACCAAGAGATCGCAAATACAGTACTGCATGCCTGATGAGTACATATTGCTGACATGAGCAGTAGTGAAAATCTAGTACAACATTATAGATCATTTTCGTCCACAGACGTGTGTGTGTGTGTGTGTGTGTGTGTGTGTGTGTGTGTGTGTGTGTGTGTATGTAATATATATCACACACACACACACACACACACACACACACACACACACACACACACACACACACACACACACAATTCTTTCCCGATATGCAGGCTTTGTGACGAGGGGGCACAAGGGATACACCTATACCGGGCTTCAGGGTTCTGAGATTCCCTTGAGTCTTGGATAGGCCCAAAACACTTAGGGTCCACCAACCGCTAATATTTTGTTGAGAGATATTAAATTGAGAACTGTGCCAGCAATGGCGCTATAATAAGAAAAAACATAGATTTACTGGGTGGGGATGTGTTGGTGGGGACCCAAAGACATCAGTGTACACGAACCCAAGATTTCTGTTCCCAGCCCGGCCAATACGGACGCCCTACACAACTACTGATTTGTGCTTGCTAACCAGGAGTAAAGAGTAAAAACCAGAGTTTTTAAAATGGAAACTTTCACAAGGAAGTGATGGACTTAGTTACGTGAAACTCACAGGTCGCTGGCCCCAGTTGGTCTGCTTTTCCCTAGCCAGTTTCAGAAAACAGATAGAGGTCAGGGGGTAGAAGTTCAGGGGCAGAGACTGTATAATATGCCAAAGGTCAAGAGAAGGTAGCACAAGATCATAAATGGTATCATGCTGCAGATTTACTGGCAGACAAAGGCTGAACAAAACGAGGTACAAAACTTTAGTCACAGGATTAGATAGTCAAGTGTGTGGCGTCACATCATGTGCGTGAGCAGAATGTGTGCGATGCGCATAAGGGAGGTCATTCCGAGTCGTTCGCTCAGAAAATTTCTTCGCATCGCAGCGTTTTTCCGCTTAGTGCGCATGCGCAATGTCCGCACTGCGACTGCGCCAAGTAAATTTGCTATGAAGTTTGGATTTTTACTCACCACTTTTTCTTCGCTCAGGCGATCGTAGTGTGATTGACAGGAAATGGGTGTTACTGGGCGGAAACAGGCCGTTTTATGGGCGTGTGGGAAAAAACGCTACCGTTTCCGGAAAAAACGCGGGAGTGGCTGGAGAAACGGAGGAGTGTCTGGGCGAACGCTGGGTGTGTTTGTGACGTCAAACCAGGAACGATAAGCACTGAACTGATCGCAGATGCCGAGTAAGTCTGAAGCTACTCTGAAACTGCTACGAGATGTGTAATCGCAATATTGCGAATCTTTCGTTCGCAATTTTAAGAAGCTAAGATTCACTCCCAGTAGGCGGCGGCTTAGCGTGTGCAATACTGCTAAAATCGCCTTGCGAGCGAACAACTCGGAATGAGGGCCAATAAATACTCCCAGGCATGCTTATGGTAAGCACTGCAAAATGATGCTCTGTATAAAAATTTGTACAGCTGGGGAAACATCCCATACCACCACAACTAGAGATTTTAATGCTATCACCATTATATCAGATATAAGCATGTTTTGTCAGAATAAACAAGCAAAATGTATGACTCTTGCAGTGTGTGGGCTCCAAATCTTGGCAGCAGTCCTATGCTCAATGTCTGAGTGTTACCAGTCTCTACTTATTAACTCTTCATGCATCAGAATGGTCTGTAATCTGTCCCTATCACATACTGTAGGCTAATATCTATATATTCATTCTGTAAGGTTTTTTACTGAGAGAACGACTGAACGTAAAAATATGGTTGAGGTATCTAAATAAAGGTCTTACCATGTAGATGTGCCAGTAGAAGAGGAAAATTAGATTGGGGCAGCCGTTCGGGCATTGCAGAGTGGCAAAGTTCCATGTAAAGGCTATGGAAAAAGCGTTTGCCTGCAAAGTAAACATTTACTCTACTGCTAGAACCAAAATATCCACTTTCTTTGTTTACCTTGTGAAGGGGCTCATTGCCACTACCTACATTAGGTGCTCAGTTCAGTGTTGGACTTGGGGTCAAATGTAATGTAGTCCGAGTTTGCCGGAGGTGCAGACTCCTTGTCCAACGCGGACATTTTTTTAAAGCACCAATCGTGTACAATGCAAAACCATGCCTTGTAAATGATTGTTACAGTACTTTAAAACAACTTCCGAGTTCGTCCGGGAACCTGCACCTCCAGCCAACTCGGACCTCATTGCATCTGGCCCTTGGTGTGTGCATGGTGTTCTGTGATCAGCACTAATGTGAGTGGTATAGCAACATTGATAACAGAAGGAAAACTTTAAACCCATCTTGCAATGTAAAAGTGATTATAAAACTGAACAAAAAGAAAAGCTGGGAATCAGAGCTACTAAAACAAAAAGGACACTGGGCAGCTGTTAAGCTACTAATTTTTAATATGTTGACAGTTACTTCCAACTCATTGATAACTTAATAACTGGAAAATTTAAACCCAGGCAACGCCAGGTACTTCAGCTAGTATATTTATATATGTTATTTTTGAAGGTTTACTAGAGAAATAAATTACATTAATACCGCTTTTACACCTGAAATTGGTGGTCGCAGCCGGGAGCCTGACACGGGTGCTACCTGGCTGCGCCCCATGGTCAGCCCCCTTTCAGACCGGAGTCACCAGCGCGACATATTGCCGCGTTGGTGACGTTGCCGGTGATGCAACGGGGGCGGCGCTTAGAGATCACATGATCTCCAAGCGACACCCGCACATAGAGTGTAAACGGGAAGCCAGGTCGCATCGACCGGCTATCGTTTACACTGCACAGTTTGCCGGGTTACCCTCCAAACTTCCCGAGTTGGAATACTGGGTCACACGACCCGGACTATTCCAACTCGACCCTTTTACACCAGCCAGCAACATGGGTTATGCACCTTCATGTGCAATAACCCGTGTTACTAGCTGGCAGTGTAAATGGGGTATTATTTTGCATGCAGTGAAGGACTCTGTACTGCAAAACAAATTATATTTCTGTTAGGTATCATGTGAATGTATGTCTTCATTATATGTGAGAATGGCATCTTTTTTTCTCTTACGTCCTAGAGGATGCTGGGGACTCCGTAAGGACCATGGGGATAGACGGGCTCCGCAGGAGACATGGGCACTAAAAAGAACTTTAGATATGGGTGTGCACTGGCTCCTCCCTCTATGCCCCTCCTCCAGACCTCAGTTTGATACTGTGCCCAGAGAGACTGGGTGAATTACAGGGAGCTCTCCTGAGTTTCTCTGAAAGAATTTTGTTAGGTTTTTTATTTTCAGGGAGCCCTGCTGGCAACAGGCTCCCTGCATCGTGGGACTGAGGAGAGAGAAGCAGACCTACTTAAATGCTAGGCTCTGCTTCTTAGGCTACTGGACACCATTAGCTCCAAAGGGAGTCGGAACGCAGGTCTCCCCTCGTAGTTCGTCCCGGAGCCGCACCTCCGTCCTCCTCACAGAGCCGGAAGATAGAAGCCGGGTGAGTATGAGAAGATAGAAGACTTCAGAGGCGGCAGAAGACTTCAGATCTTCTCTGAGGTAACGCTGCGTGTCATTGCTCCCACACACAGCCAGGGCCGGTGCAAGGTTTTTCGGCACCCTAGGCAAAACTTCACACACACACACCCTCTCCCCCCTCCCCCCCTCCCACACCCTATAGCGGGTTGGGAAAGGTATCCCGGCGCCTAGGATGCCGGGGGTCAGAAGAATGATAGCTGCATCCTGACGCTCAGTATCCCAACATCTTGTGGGAAAGTATGCTAACCCTCCCTTCTTGCAGTCTAATCCTAACACCCCCTGCCCCCCACACACACTGCAGCCTAACCCTCCCCTCCTGCAGCCTACCCCCAACCCTCATGCCGGAGTGTTAGAGAAGGAGCGGCCTGGGGGGATATAGGACACCCTGCTCCCCAGTCCAGGCCACCTGTCGCTGTATTAGAAATTACAAAAAATAATAATTATCCTCCTAAACGGCGGGGGTGGGGAAGGAATGTGGTGTTCGGTGCTTCTACTGAATCTGCCCATGCCCTCACCAACTGCAGGCCACTAGCGATATAGTATTCATGCAGGGAACTTCTGTAACTAACAGAGTGTGAGGGACATATAGCAATACAGGTACTGGTTGTTTCCCAATAAGCCCTATGGTACACATCCACTCACACGGACAAGCACACACACACACTCTACTGAGGCAGGTACACACACACACACACACACACACACACACACACACACACACTGAGGCACACCCACACACACACACACACACACACACACACACACACACACACTGACACTTACACTGAGGCACACACACACACTGACACTTACACTGAGGCACACACACTCTCATACTGAGACACACACTGTCACTCACACTGAGGCCCACACACTCACACTGAGGCACACACACACATTGACACACACACTCATACTGAGGCACACACACACTGACACTCATAGTGAGGCGCACACACACACACTCGTACTGAGAAACACACACACACACACACACTCGTACTGAGAAACACTCATACTGAGACACACACACACACTGACACTCCTAGTGAGGCACACACACTCGTACTGAGACACACACACAGCAGTTACCTCCTCCAGCTCAGACTGCAGGAGCCAGTGTCAGATAGAATGGGCAGAGCAGCAGACAGACCGCCGGGACCTGGCAAAGTCGGGGGCGTGGCCTAATCACGGACCTGTGACCACGCCCCCTTTATAAAAGCAAACAAACACAAAACCCACCATCAAGCACCAGGCTCCGGAACCAGCCCGGCAGAGGGTATACAGGACCAGCCGAGGGGGAGACTACCACGCCGCTCCCACTGTATAACTTCTCCAGAGGTGGTGAATCCGGAGAGTCAATGGTGGATCCTGGGACACTAGGTAGTGTACAGTGGCCTGGAATGGCCAAAAAGCTTCAGCTGCTGTCAGTAAGTTCAGCAGCGCTGCAGGACCGCTTGCAGCGCTGCTACTAATGTGTCCATGCCGCCGGGTGCCCTGCTGCTGCAGTGCTGCTATTATAGCAGTCACATGGGGGCTACAGGGCAGGGGGCTAACAGACAAAATTATCAGGGCCCCTGACAGCATCTGTGTGCCGCCCCCTCATGTCCTGGTGCTCATAGGCAGCTGCCTAAAGCTGCCTAATGGAAGCGCCGGCCCTGCACACAGCACACATGGTAGGCACTGATGGGTGCAGGGCGCAGGGGGGGCGCCCTGGGCAGCAATTTTAAACCTCTAGGACTGGCCAAAATATATATATAGGCTCTGCAGGCTGTATATAGGAAACCCCCACCAGTTTTTAAAGAAATCGAGCGGGACCGAAGCCCGCCGCTGAGGGGGCGGAGCTTGAGCCCTCAGCACTCACCAGCGCCATTTTCTCCACAGCACACCGCTGAGAAGTTGGCTCCCCGGACTCTCCCCTGCTGAACACGGTGACAGAGGGTTTTAAAGAAGGGGCACATAATTTGGCGCAGTGAATAAATATATATATATATATATATATATATATATATATGCCTTTCACTATGTCGCAGGGACCTTCTGGGTCTCAAAAGCGCCCACTATCCCAAGTAGTAGACACTGATACCGACACGGATTCTGACTCCAGTGTCGACTACGATGATGCAAAGTTGCAGCCAAAATTGGCTAAAAGTATTCATTATATGATTATTGCAATAAAAGATGTGTTGCATATCACAGATGACCCCTCTGTACCGGACACGAGGGTCCACATGTTTAAAGAAAAGAAGGCTGAGGTTACTTTTCCCCCTTCACATGAGCTAAATGAGTTATTTGAAAGGGCTTGGGAAACTCCAGACAAGAAACTGCAGATTCCCAAAAGGATTCTTATGGCGTATCCTTTCCCGGCTAAGGACAGGATACGGTGGGAATCCTCCCCAAGGGTGGACAAAGCGTTGACACGCTTATCCAAAAAAGGTAGTGCTGCCATCTCAAGATACCGCAACCCTCAAAGATCCTGCTGATCGCAGGCAGCAGACTACCTTGAAGTCAATTTACACACATACTGGTACATTACTTAGACCGGTGATAGTGTCGGCGTGGGTTTGTAGCGCTGTACCAGCGTGGACAGATACCTTATCTGCTGATATTGATACGCTGGATAAGGAAACCATTTTATTGACCCTGGGTCATATTAAGGATGCTGTCCTTTATATAAGGGATGCTCAGAGAGACGTGGGCCTACTGGGTTCCAGAGCCAACACTATGGCAATTTCTGCTAGGCGAGCCCTATGGACCCGACAATGGACGGGTGATGCCGACTCGAAGAGGCATATGGAGGTTTTGCCTTACAAGGGTGAGGAATTGTTTGGGGAAGGTCTCACGGACCTGGTTTCCACAGCTACTGCAGGTAAATCAACTTTTTTGCCTTATGTTTCCTCACAGCCTAAGAAAACGCCACATTAACGCCACATTATCAGATGCAGTCCTTTCAGTCGCATAAATCCAAGAGAGTACGGGGATCTTCCTTTCTCGCCAGAGGTAAGGGCATAGAGAAAAAGCTGCCAACTACAGCTAGTTCCCAGGAGCAGAAGTCCTCCCCGGCTTCTACAAAATCCACCGCATGACGCTGGGGCTCCGCTGAGGGAGTCCGCCCCAGTGGGGGCAAGTATTCGACTTTTCAGCCATGTCTGGGTTACAGGCTGGAATTTGAAGAAGTGCCTCCTCGCCGGTTTTTCAAATCGGCCCTATCGGTGCATCAATGCACTCGAGTTCTGTGAAAGATGGTGGCGTCTTACGAGGCCATTCCATTCGGCAGGTTCCATGCGAGGACTTTTCAGTGGGACCTTCTGGACAAGTGGTCCGGGTCACATCTACATATGCATCAGATGATCAGCCTGTCCCCAAGGGCCAGTGTATCTCTCCTGTGGTGGCTGCAGAATGCTCACCTTCTAGAAGGTCGCAGGTTCGGCATTCAGGACTGGGTTCTGGTAACCACGGATGCGAGCCTCCAAGGATGGGGAGCAGTCACACAGGGAAGAAACTTCCAAGGTCTGTGGTCAAGCCAGGAGGCTTGTCTACACATCAATGTACTGGAATTAAGGGCCATATACAACGGCCTTCGTCAAGCGGAGAATTTGCTTCGCGACTTACCGGTTCTGATTCAGTCAGACAACGTCACCGCTGTATACAATAAAACCAGAAAGTGGAGGAAAGTATCAGAGTGCGCTCAGGAACAGCAGCAAGTGTGAAAGATTCTGTCTAGGAGGGTACTCTCTCCCTCCCCACACATAAATTAATACAACAAAAAGTGACAGAAAGTGAATCACAATGCGCTACACACGGTGTAAAATAAATAAAACTAGATACGTTCACCAATATCTTTCCTCCTCCACGTTAACGTAGATGGATTTGTTCCTCATGTGCATGTAAGGAAATTAAAAAAGATTTGCCATATGGTGAAGTACAGTTTAATATATTTAAAAACTTAATTTCTAGCATCAATCATTCACAGAAAGTGCAAGTGCAATAGTACAATGACAGCAATAATGGGGAATCCTCTGGAGGCTGCAAAAATGAACAATTACCGGCAGGATGCAAGGTTATTCGCATAGAATAATCCTGACAGCATAGGAGTCTATTGGATAGCCCGGGTTCCTTAGATTTCTGGACACACACCTTGAAAAAGACCCGATTGAGCGGGTAGAAACGCGTTGGTGGACGTGGGGTGACGGAGGCAGCTGACTGGACTAAGACCCGACGGGAGAACCATCTGCACATATGGTCTAAGGAACCCGGGCTATCCAATAGACTCCTATGCTGTCAGGATTATTCTATGCGAATAACCTTGCATCCTGCCGGTAATTGTTCATTTTTGCAGCCTCCAGAGGATTCCCCATTATTGCTGTCATTGTACTATTGCACTTGCACTTTCTGTGAATGATTGATGCTAGAAATTAAGTTTTTAAATATATTAAACTGTACTTCACCATATGGCAAATCTTTTTTAATTTCCTTACATGCACATGAGGAACAAATCCATCTACGTTAACGTGGAGGAGGAAAGATATTGGTGAACGTATCTAGTTTTATTTATTTTACACCGTGTGTAGCGCATTGTGATTCACTTTCTGTCACTTTTTGTTGTATTAACGTCACCGCTGTGGCTCATGTAAACCGCCAAAGCGAAACAAAGAGCAGAGTGGCAATGGAAGAAGCAACCAGGATTCTTCGCTGGGCGGAAAATTATGTAAGCGCTCTGACAGCAGTCTTCATTCCGGGAGTGGACAACTGGGAAGCAGACTTCCTCAGCAGACACGATCTACATCTTGGAGAGTGGGGACTTCATCTGGAAGTCTTTGCAGAGATTACAAGTCAGTGGCGGCTGCCTCAAATAGACATGATGGCGTCACGCCTCAACAAGAAGCTTCCGAGATATTGCGCCAGGTCAAGGGACCCTCAGGCGATAGCAGTGGACGCCCTGGTGACACCGTGGGTGTTCCAGTCGGTCTATGTGTTCCCTCCTCTTCCTCTCATCTCAAAGATATTGAGAATCATAAGACGAAGAGGAGTACAGACAATTCTCATTGTCCCAGATTGGCCTCGAAGGGCCTGGTATCCGGATCTGCAGGAAATGCTCACAGAAGATCCGTGGCCTCTTCCTCTCAGAGAAGACCTGTTGCAACAGGGGCCCTGTCTATTCCAAGACTTACCGCGGCTGCGTTTGATGGCGTGGCGGTTGAACGCCGGATCCTAGCTGAAAAGGGCATTCCGGATGAGGTCATTCCTACTCTGATAAAGGCTAGGAAGGAGGTGACGGCGAAACATTATCACCGTATTTGGAGGAAGTATGTGTCTTGGTGTGAGTCCAAGAATGCTCCTCCGGAAGAATTCCATCTGGGCCGTTTTCTTCACTTCCTCCAGACTGGAGTGAATTTGGGCCTAAAATTAGGCTCCATTAAAGTTCAGATTTCGGCCCTATCCATTTTCTATCAGAAGGAATTGGCTTCTCTTCCAGAAGTACAGACTTTTGTGAAGGGAGTGCTGCATATCCAGCCTCCTTTTGTGCCTCCAGTGGCACCATGGGACCTTAACGTGGTGTTACGGTTCCTTAAGTCTCACTGGTTTGAGCCGCTTCAAACGGTGGAAATAAAGTATCTCACTTGGAAGGTGGTCATCTTGTTGGCCTTGGCATCTGCTAGGAGAGTATCTGAGTTAGTGGCTTTGTCTCGCAAAAGCCCCTATCTGATCTTCCATGTGGATAGAGCTGAGTTGCGGACTCGTCCTCAATTTTTGCCTAAGGTGGTTTCCTCTTTTCATATGAACCAACCTATTGTGGTGCCTGTGGCTACGCGGGACTTGGAGGATTCCGAGTGCACCACCAAACTGTTTAAAAATTAGAAAACGTAGCTTTCTTGTCATTTTTTATTTTGGTATTGATTAATTTGTATCTCTATTATATCCTGTGCGATATTCCCCAAACTTTTCGAGGATTCCGAGTCCCTTGATGTGGTCAGGGCATTGAAAATTTATGTAGCCAGAACGGCTCGGGTTAGGAAAACAGAGGCACTGTTTGTCCTGTATGCAGCCAACAAGGTTGGCACTCCTGCTTCTAAGCAGACTATTGCTCGCTGGATCTGTAATACGATTCAGCAAGCTCATTCTACGGCTGGATTGCCGTTACCAAATTCGGTAAAGGCCCATTCCACTAGGAAGGTGGGCTCTTCTTGGGCGGCTGCCCGAGGCGTCTCGGCTTTACAGCTTTGCCGAGCAGTTACTTGGTCGGGTTCAAACACTTTTGCTAAATTCTACAAGTTTGATACCCTGGCTGATGAGGACCTCATGTTTGCTCAGTCGGTGCTGCAGAACCATCTGCACTCTCCCACCCGGTTTGGAGCTTTGGTATAATCCCCATGGTCCTTACGGAGTCCGCAGCATCCTCTAGGACGTAAGAGAAAATAAGATTTTAAACCTACCGGTAAATCTTTTTCTCTTAGTCCGTAGAGGATGCTGGGCGCCCGTCCCAGTGCAGACATACTTCTGCATGACTTGTATATAGTTCTTGCTTACATAAGGGTTATGTTACAGTTAAGATCAGTCGTTGACTGATACTGTTTGTTTCTACTGTTAACTGGTTGCGTATATTCCAGGTTATACGGTGTGGATGGTGTGGGCTGGTATGAATCTTGCCCTTAGATTACCAAAATCCTTTCCTCGTACTGTCCGTCTCCTCTGGGCACAGTTTCTCTAACTGAGGTCTGGAGGAGGGGCATAGAGGGAGGAGCCAGTGCACACTCATATCTAAAGTTCTTTTTAGTGCCCATGTCTCCTGCGGAGCCCGTCTATCCCCATGGTCCTTACGGAGTCCCCAGCATCCTCTACGGACTAGGAGAAAAAGATTTACCGGTAGGTTTAAAATCTTATTATATCACATGTACAGTAACCTTACTAAATGCGCCTATGTGATCTTTTAAATATAAAGGTGGCCACATATAACCTAACTTTCATGTAAGTATGCCAGTAGTTAAGTTACCTGTATTTGACGCAAATCACCATTACAACTATTCATTCTTCTGCATCTATAAGCAACATATATGGCTACAGACTGCTCCTTGTTTTCGGATTTTAAAGATGCTAGATAATGTGCGGGGTGAGCCTATATCTGAGTTTGGTTTGCAAACGGGAGAAAAAAAGTTTCTTTTATTCCTCCCACCATAGAGATATGGGCCAGTATTTACTAAGAATTCGAGTTTGTCCGATTTGTGTGTTTTTTTCAAAGTCCCAATCCGGGAATTCACTAAGCACCAATCTCGGCAGTGTTTGGACTATTCGTAATGGTTTGATTTGCAAAGTTCAGAAATACGAATGAATAGACCATCGGTCAAACACGGCTGTTATTTCATACAATATGGGAATTCACTATTCATTCGTATTTGGGTGTTAGTTTCTGAGTGCTCAAGTGCGGGTCTGTTTTTTTGCGATTCGTTAAAAAAAGCAGCAAAAAAATAGACCTGCTTTTTCCAGGCGAGTTTGGATAACCATGCACGGATCAGTGAGATCTGTGCATGTTTATCTATGGGAAAGGTTCTGTTTACTCTAAAAACGTGGGGGGAAAATTGCGTAGGGTCTCCCCTCCTAAGCATAACGAGCCTCGGGCTCTTTGAGCCGGTCCTGGTTGAAAAAATATGGGGAAAAAATTGACAGGGGTTCCCCCATATTTGATCAACCAGCACCGGGCTCTGCGCCTGGTCCTGGTGCAAAAAATACGGGGGACAAAAAGAGTAGGGGTCCCCCGTATTTTTTGTACCAGCACCGGGCTCCACTAGCTGGACAGATAATGCCACAGCCGGGGGTCACTTTTATACAGCGCCCTGCGGCCGTGGCATTAAATACCCAACTAGTCACCCCTGGCCGGGGTACCCTGGAGGAGTGGGGACCCTTTCAATCAAGGGGTCCCCCCCCCAGCCACCCAAGGGCCAGGGGTGAAGCCCGAGGCTGTCCCCCCCCATCCAAGGGCTGCGGATGGGGGGCTGATAGCCTTTTAGAAAATGTAAGAATATTGTTTTTTGCACAAGAACTACAAGTCCCAGCAAGCCTCCCCCGCAAGCCGGTACTTGGAGAACCACAAGTACCAGCATGCGGGGGGAAACGGGCCCGCTGGTAAAAAAAATACCCAAATAAAAACAGGACACAGACACCGTGAAAGTACAACTTTATTACATTCATTCCGACACACACATACTTACCTATGTTGACACGCCGACTCTGGCCACGTCTTCGTCTGTCGACGTCTCCAAGTCGAATCCGGGGTACCTGAAAATAAAATTATACTCGCCTAAATCCAGTGTGTCCTGTTCTTATTTTTGTAATCCACGTACTTGGCACAAAAAAAAACGGAAACCCGACCACGCACTGAAAGGGGTCCCATGTTTACACATGGGACCCCTTTCCCCGACTGCCAGGACCCCCCCCTGACTACTGTCAAAGAGGGTCCCTTCTGCCAATCAGGGAGCGCCACGTCGTGGCACCCACCTGATTGGCTGTGTGCTCCCATAGTGTCTGTCAGGCAGCACACGGCAGAGATACAATGTAGCGCCTATGCGCTACATTGTATCCAATGGTGGGAACTTTGCGGTCAGCGGTTGACCGAAAGTAACCTCACCGCTGTTCGCAAAGTTCCCACCATTGGATACAATGTAGCGCATAGGCGCTACATTGTATCTCTGCCGTGTGCTGCCTGACAGACACTACAGGAGCACACAGCCAATCAGGTGGGTGCCACGACGTGGCGCTCCCTGATTGGCAGAAGGGACCCTCTTTGACAGTAGTCAGGGGGGGTCCTGGCAGTCGGGGAAAGGGGTCCCATGTGTAAACATGGGACCCCTTTCAGTGCGTGGTCGGGTTTCCGTTTTTTTTTTTTTTTTTTTTGCCAAGTACGTGGATTACAAAAATAAGAACAGGACACACTGGATTTAGGTGAGTATAATTTTATTTTCAGGTACCCCGGATTCGACTTGGAGACGTCGACAGACGAAGACGTGGCCAGAGTCGGCGTGTCAACATAGGTAAGTATGTGTGTGTCGGAATTAATGTAATAAAGTTGTACTTTCACAGTGTCTGTGTCCTGTTTTTTTATTTGGGTATTTTTTTTTGCAGTAGAACTACAGGTACCAGCGGGCCCGTTTCCCCCCCCCGCATGCTGGTACTTGTGGTTCTCCAAGTACCGGCTTGTGGGGGAGGCTTGCTGGGACTTGTAGTTCTTGTGTAAAAAACAATATTCTTACATTTTCTACAAGGCTATCAGCCCCCCATCCGCAGCCCTTGGATGGGGGGGACAGCCTCGGGCTTCACCCCTGGCCCTTGGGTGGCTGG
This sequence comes from Pseudophryne corroboree, assembly GCF_028390025.1. Lineage (NCBI taxonomy): Eukaryota > Metazoa > Chordata > Amphibia > Anura > Myobatrachidae > Pseudophryne > Pseudophryne corroboree. The sequence goes on along the minus strand of NC_086449.1, from coordinate 301,988,798 downwards.
GGGGGACCCCTTGATTGAAGGGGTCCCCACTCCTCCAGGGTACCCCGGCCAGGGGTGACTAGTTGGGTATTTAATGCCACGGCCGCAGGGCGCTGTATAAAAGTGACCCCCGGCTGTGGCATTATCTGTCCAGCTAGTGGAGCCCGGTGCTGGTACAAAAAATACGGGGGACCCCTACTCTTTTTGTCCCCCGTATTTTTTGCACCAGGACCAGGCGCAGAGCCCGGTGCTGGTTGTTCAAATATGGGGGAACCCCTGTCAATTTTCCCCCCATATTTTTTCAACCAGGACCGGCTCAAAGAGCCCGAGGCTGGTTGTGCTTAGGAGGGGGGACCCCACGCAATTTTTTCCAGATTCTTAAACACTTTAAAAACCTTTTTAAGGTACACAATGAAGCCCTGCATGGATCTCACAGATCCGGCCGGGATTCCTTGTGTTTTGTCAGGCAATGTTTTATTCATCACTCCCGTAAAACACTGCCTGATATTACGAAACACACCAACATCGGAAAAAACGATTGTGCAAAACTCGGCAGCTTAGTGAATGATCGTATCAGGATTCAAAAAGTTGCAGTAAAATGTACCCGATACCATTCGAGTTCAAACGGCAAAAACACGAATCTTTGTAAATATACCCCATGGTCTGTGTGCACAATTGCTTCAGACTCGGGCTCTCATTCAGGTCCATATTCTCACTAGTGTAGTCTACTCTTATGCCTTCTGCAAGATAGTCAGTGATCTTCGTCAACGTCTGCTCTATACCCTTCCACTCCTCCTTTACCCTCCTCCCTCTCTGTCCTTGACTCTGGGCCTGATTCACTACCATTTGCAAATATGAGTTTATACGCAGTGAGTGATTATCGGCAGACTGCACATGCACTGAGAATGCATTGTGCATGTGTGAAGTTTGAAATGCGATCACATTGCTTATGCACCCTAATTGTAAGGAGATCACATTTTGATTGACAGAAGTGACTGTTTGTGGGTGTGCAACATGGCATTTTGTGGGGAGTGGTTGGAAAAACCCTGGCGTGTCATGGGCGTTTTTAGGACATGTTTCTGACGTCCTCTGCAAACGCTCAATTCAAAACCATAGCGCCCAATGCGACTGCATTCTGATTGATTTGAATATGCTGGGGTTAGCCACAACTGTCAATGGTGCTCATTTTTTGCGTATGTATTGCAATTCTGCTAATGCATACACAGATTTGCAAATGCATCGGTGGGCGTCTTTTATCCTTTACGGGCGGCTATTCACATGCGATTCATAGTGAATAAGGCCCTTTGCCACCTACTACGCTTTCTCAAGATTGACTGTATCCATAAGGACATCTCCACAATCCAGTCCTTTCCTATGCTTTCTCCTCCCTCCCCTACTTCCCTTCCTGCCTTGTCCGCCTCCTCCCCACTTCCCTATACCTTTCCGTATTTGCTGCCTCTTCCTCCCTCAATTCCATCTCTCTTCTCCCGTAACCTTCAAGCTCCTAGAGTATTGTCTATTTCTGACTCACCGTATTCTTCTACCTCCCATTCCCTATTCAGTTCAGCTTCTATCCCCCTCCACTCACTAGTGAACTTCTCACCACAAAAGCACTGATCACTCCTCATCTTATTGGATCTGTCTGATGCCTTTGACACTGTTACTCACCCCCTTCTCCTTGCTCTCTCCAGTCTATTGGTCTCTGTGAGTCTGTCTCATGGTTATTTTTTTTCACATTTCTTTTATTTACTTCCTAACAGTTCCTTTTAGCTATCCTTACCTGTAATGCTTCCAAGACTCTCATCCATGCACTAATCTCCTGTCTCAGCTACTGTGACCTTCTCCTCATTGACATTTCCTGTTTCCACCTTTCCTCTCTTCAGTCTGCCCTGATTACTGCTGCTCATCTCCATGTCCTCTCATGCCACTCAGCATCAGCCTCCCCATCTACAACCTGTTTCAGTTGACTCCCTCTTAGCATCCAGTGTTAAAATTCTCACTATAGCACCTAAAGCCCTTTAATCACTGCTTTCATCCTACATCTACATCCTCATTGCTGTCTACGCCCCCTCCACTCCTCTCCCACTCCATCCCGCTTCTCCCTCAACAAGTGGGAGATGTATCCAGCCTCGGAAAGAGATAAAGTGGAGATGTTGCCCATGGCAATCAGTCAGCATGTGCCATTTCACAGCCTGTGCTAGATGAATGACAGAATATGATTGGTTGCTTTGTGCACCTTCTCCACTTTATCTTTAACTAGGCTAGATACATCTCACCCCCCCCCCCCCCAAGTCAGACTTTCTACAATTCTTGCCTCATCAAACATGTTCTTAAAACACAATCTCATGGGCAGAACCCTCTCTTATTGTTCTTCCCTTAGAACTATCCATGCCACCTATGTTCCTTGTCTTTTGTCTTCAAGTCTACTCTGCAACTGACACTATATGCTCACCGTTACCTTCTGGACCAAGCGTTGATCTGTCTTCCATCCCTCCTTATCCTTGCTTCGTGTTATCGTTCTCTTTAGTCTGTCTGTCAGTTTATTTGTGTATATTGTTCCTAGATAAGTCAATTACACTGTATTTTACTTAGAATATGACAGTTTACACTGTTACGATGCATATTCCTTCAGTGTACTGAAGAACCATTTTTTTTTTATCCTTTAAAATAAAAGCTGTTGATATTAGTACTTGGTAAAAATATACAGCTGGAGTAGACATTTAAATTGGTAATCCATAGACTACACCCATGTTGTTTTGCTGCCGCTACTTGGCCTGTGAGTGTCATAGATGACAGGGAAGAGACAATAATCTGGAAAAGTTGAGGAATGAATTTGGTCATAAACATTATAATTAGCTAAGTCATACTGTTTATATTTATCTCACAACAGCAAACATAGTGTTTTTAATGTAGCTCTTCATTTTATCATTGTGCGATTCTTGCAAAGACACCTCTGGTACGTCTTAATAAACATTCACAGTTTTTTTTGTTTTTATTTTCTATCTTTTTTTTTTTCTTCCCCTTTTTTTTTTTTTTCAATTGACTTATTGGACAAGAGCTGCAGTTTAATTGTATTCTAATACTTGCAAGTCAATAACAATTAAAGAAGAATATATGGAGCACTTATGTTGTTGCTGATTGCATCATCGTGCAGCGGGAGTTTGGGCAATAACACTCTTTACATTGTATCGTGTCATCCTTGCCTCCGCCCACTTCAGAAGAAAGACTAGTGGGATCCATCGGGTGCCATACTACTAGGAGGCCTGAAGGTGTATTCACTCCGTATAAGAACATCAACAAGTTCTGGGACATCTTCCTTGGTTGGGCACATTTATTACGCTTCTCTGGTACAGACCTATATCTTGACTTACAAATTTTTCTGACTTTACATGTATAATGCACTACATCTGTGCCTCCTATTCTTTCTTGCGCGCACACACATGTATGTGTATTTTATGTTATATAATATACAATAATAACAAACCTATGGTGTGCATGTATAATACACAAAGGTATGCACATGACAGATGTTGTTTTTTTTTTTTTTTTCTGGATGAACAATCTTCTTACCATCTTCCAGTCAAACTAGTTGAGAGATTTAATGTCTCTGAACTTTATTAATTGAGACCTGTGCAGCATGACTCAGTATTCCTCTAGGCACGTCGTGTCTGTAAAGGAGTACAATCTTTATGTCACAACACTTTAGGTAGTCACACCTTGTACACTGGTACTGTCAGGCGGTCACACCTTCTATATAGGCAAGATATAAATATAATACTGCGCGCTGACTCATGAAATCACTGCTTACTGTGCTTTGTCATTCATGATCCTAAACTGTAAACTCCAAAGTATTTGTTTTTTAACTTTCATCAATCCAGTCTTCTACAACTGGAGTACAATATTTTATATATCAATGTTCATGCATATCACCAATCGTAAAATATTTGCTTTATCAACCAATTTTATTTTCTAAATCCAGCCTTTAAAACTTGTGAAATTTAAAAATGATTAAAATCGATGAGAAATATGTAAAGAAGATGTAGATGAGGTTAGAGTAGCAGATTTAGCACATAGCAAGAAAATAATACATATATACTATGGGTGTAGTATGAGTTGCCGGCGGCTGGGATGCTGGGGGCTAGCAGACAGGTGCCGGGATCCCGACCGCCGGCATTCCGACAGCTGGGCGAGCGCTAATGAGCCCCTTGCGGGCTCGGTGGTGTGCTACACGCGCCACGCTATTTATTTCCCCTCCAGGGGGGTTGTGGACCCACAAGAGGGAGAATGTGTCGGCATGCCGGCAGTCGGGATCCCGGCGCTGGTATGCTTGTTTCCGGGATCCCGGCCGGCGGAATACTGAATACCACCGATATACTATATATAATGTAAAAATTAACTTTTTATTTACCACTAGTTACCAGCCCATCAAAATGACACTTGAATAGCTCCGTCGGGTACCATCTAGTGGCCGCCAGTGGGCAAAACATTTGAATACCTCCCATAGTGGTTAGGAGCAGCATTAGCCTTTTATTATGTAGGATGACTATGGGGAAGGTCAGGGCTGGAGAAATGTTTTCTACAAATTACTACCTTTTATCTACTACAGTGTTGCCCATCAATTGTCAATAAATAATAAAAATACATGAAAGTACAGATGTGTCCTCATACATCTAGCCTCAATACGCCATGCAGCGGGAGATGCCTGGCATGAGTGAGCAACAGGTCCATTGTAACTCCGCTAGCGTCAGTTGTCTTTTTTTGTTTGCCAGAATTGCATCTTATTTGATCTGATGTGGCTAGGACGCACCAGGAGACTGTGCTTATTAATTTGATGTGCAACACTTGTATGTCTGTATGCCACTGAGTTTTTATATGAAACGCAATGGAAGTCGACATGGGGAAAAAAAGCTGTGGCCGCTGCATCACAGCACTTCATATACAGATTCAGAGACTCAGTCCCATGCAGTTATACAAGTGTTGCATATCAAATTAATCAACACAGTCTCCTGGTGTGTTCTATCTATAATGTGACCAAGATGCATGTTTAGTAGAAAAGTTGCACAACACTATCAGAGTCTAATGGGATCCGGCGTACCAAGATGGGCTGTTTGTCCCGTCTGCTACAAAGATGTATGAGGACGTATCTGTAACTTTGTGGTCTATTTACTAAGCCCTGGACAAAGATAAAGTGGACAGACATAAAGGGCTGTATTCAATTCTTTTCACCCCCTTCCACACCCATCCGGTTTCTGCCCTCGGGGGCATGGTACCATCATTTCATCTCGCTACCCCTGGGTCAACGAGGCACGCAACCCTTAACACAGCTAAACCTGATTACTATGGGCGCAATATGTGCTATAACAGGGATCATTTTAGAAAGATGATTGGGCGGTATTCAAATGATATATCACACACCCAAAGTATAAGCCAAACAGTTCCTAACTGCCATGTCACAGGCTGTGTTAGGCCCCTTTGTATCTTAAAGCCATGAAAACTATAGCGGAGTCCAAATGCTATTAAAGTTACCTAATTGTGTCATAGTGGTGAAAACAACGAGCGAGTAAACCTTAAGAAATATATATATATATATATATATATATATATATATACATATTTATTTATTTATTTTTCTTTTTTTCCAATTTCTATACATAAAGGTGTCTGTACCTGTCACCATATTCGAATGCAGAATACAGTTAAATTTGGAGTTACTCACTGCTATAATTTCTGAAGCAAATTCTGATTTACCAATAAAAGACCCTAAAGTTGTTCGACATGTAGAGCAGGTGTCTCTGAAGTGTTGTCCACCAAGGGCTTATTTTCTGCCCATTCAGTATTGTTGTTGTCCCTGCACATTCTAACCATGGTTTTTGAGGTTACCAGGCAGAAATGAAGTCTCTGGGATGTGCTCAGCCATGATCCTTTTCCTTTACTGATCTATGAACTTTTGGTGAGCTGCATTAACAGTGCTGTGATGGCTAAGAACAATATAGATAAAGTAGAGCCTGTGGTATTTCCTTCTGCCTGGATATGGAGTAAATTTCCCAGCAAGGTGATTTGCTTACTGTCGGGCCTATATATTAAATTGAGCAAACTCCTGTCTCCAACAGATGTAATGTTTTCTCCAGGGTTGAGGCTTCTCCCTATCTATCAAAGGGTTACCACATGTGATGGCAATGTGAAAGAAAGCTCGGTCATTGGTAGTAACCAGCTGTAATATGGCCCTTTGATAAATGTATCCTGTTTATTAGGAAGATAGAGGGTTTTTTTTCTTTAATGGTTTTTTTTTTCTCTCTCTTGCATTTACCAGTGGAAACTACAGATCACCCAGGTGAAACTCATGCAAACAGAGGTAGAGCAAGCTAACTCTACAAACACTGCAATCCATATTGCCCTGAGAGACAGCAATGCTAACCACAGTGCTGCCTAGACAGATCAATATATATTTAAATTATCTGATTGTTCACCCATAATGTTGGTTATCTTTTATAGATCAAATTGCTGATTGTGAGTGCACTGAATTGTATAGGTGAATGCTGGTGTAGTGTGGCATTACATTTATCTATAATGTACTATTTGGTTTTCATTTTCTCTAGCACCACACAAGCTACTGTATACTTTGGTATGTTCAATATTGTCCAATTTGTGGCTTGCCTATACAATTATAACATCTGATTATTACTGTTAAGTGGAACTGAAGGAAGAAGGAGAAGTTGGTTCTTTGTTTAGGGAGTTTTAATATACTCTATTTTGTATTTTTTATTTAAAAGAAAAAAGTAATTAAATTTTTATCAGATGGTTTGTTAATAGCGGCTTTTATCACAATTACTAAAAAGGAGATTGTTTTCTCCTCTTCATACAAAAGCTAACTCTAGTGCAGCATACATTATTTCCCTGTGTATACCATATATAAGACAAGACCTTTGCATAAAAATGTGCCTGCTTCTACATGGAATGAGCTGTGACCTTGTATAGGAACGGTTATATACGCTATAATAAACCATTTCCATAATGTAAATAGAGAACGCCAAGTTAGTAATGCAGAATCATGTTGTTCTTAACAAGCTCATGTATCTTGACAATTAAAGTATTTATTGGTTGACTTCTATCTGGCAGCAGTTCAGTTAACGTGAGAGTTGAAGACATGGCAATTTAAAGCACTTTACTCAGGGTGTAACCATGTCATACTTGCATGGGACGTCTAATACTTGAATAATGAGGTCATCATTGCAGAGTTCTTCAGCCAAAACTGTAATGACTGTAATGACTTGCTTCCTTCATTTGCTAATCTAAGTGGCAGACTTTACATGAACAAACTGAGCAGTGTTTTATGACTTTAGTCAAGTTTTTGTATGCATGAAGAGATTCCATTAACAGAAAGATCATTACAGATTAACTAATTATTTAATGCATATTAATTCCAAAATTAAATCCACATAGACATATATTTATTGCTAACAGTTTCTTATATAGCACAGCAAATTCCATTGTAGGAATAATCTGTTCTCTTCCACCAGATGCATAGGGATACATATACTGTACGTATATGACTATATGTTATAGATAGTGGGACACTGTCCTGGAAGAATTCAGACTCCTGACTTGATCCAGGTTAGCAATATACCTGTATATGCAACTAGTCAGAAGATATTTGACAACTTTTAGTAACTCCCTACTAGCTGAATGAACAGAACAGGTCATCAAATGAACAGGGCAAATCACATGTTGGTGCTAATTGTGTTATGTAGCTCTTGTGCCCTTGGTGTGTCCCCCGTTCCAGTGTGTGGCAGATTTGCGCACCCCATAAGAAACCACTACTTCTCTGTGAGGTCTCTCTTTATTCCAAGTGTGTCATGTAAATTCTGGGCAGTTAAGTAAATATGAGTAATTTATTATTATTATTATTATTATTATTATTATTATTATTATTCTTTACAAAGTGTTTAATACCAGTATATGCTATAGTGCTTTATAATTAGGTCAAATGCATTACTAATATGAGACTGGATGGTAACAGACCAACAAAGACAAGCTTACCATGTATAGGACAATATAGAGTACTAAAATCTCTCTTGTTGGAGAGCTTGTAGGTAATGATCTTTGAGGGAGAAACGACTGATAAAAAAAATTTGAACCTAAACATAGTCTAGAAAAAACAAGGTCAAGGCGGAGGGCATCTCAAGTAGTAGAAGAGTCAGTCCATGGGTATTTTGAAGGCATAAGGATAGAGGGAATGTTGACACCACAGAAGATGATGGTTGGGATGTTAACATATATGAAATAAGGGCGACTGGTAGAATGGGTTGAAAATCTGGATAGCATATGCTCCAGTTGGGAGACAGGTGAGGTATTCAGGTTTTACAGAATGTCTACAGTTTTTTACTGAATGTCCACCCCATCCATACATGTCAGAATGACCTGTATGGATGGTGTGTGTGATGAGAAGTGGATTTGGTTCTTTGTCTGCAGCTTCTAGAAGCAGGAGACTAAAATATTATTATAAGATGTGTGAACTTTATTTTCGGTTACATTTTAAGGAAGATATTAATACACTATGTTTAAATAATATCATGACAAAGTGATATCACTCCGTCATTAAAAGTTATGAAGAATATGGAATGCACCTAACCCCTCCCAGCCCCCATAGGGTTTGCACTTACTATAATGTTATTCTGTTTGCCACTGTTACCACTGCAGCTGCTCTCCTGACTACCGTCCGCACACAGTGACAGCCGCGCCGCCCTCCTCTCTGCTTGCCGGCACGGTCTCACAGCTCCTCTTTCAGGCTCAGGGTCGCAGTCTGATATTAGATGAGGTCAGCTACCAGAGCACCGTGTCCAGATCGCGGGTAGATGAGCACCACTGATGATGATCAGCACTCTGCTCTGCGCCTCTTCTGCCACAGCAAGAGGGACAGGGACACAATGGAGGAGGTGCCCCCTTCAGGGCTGGAGATTCTGACTCCATTGTCTCCGACAGTTATGCCCCTGGTTCTATGGCATGAGATGACATTAGGGTATTTGTTTCTTCTTCTTTAGACTTATTTGGCAATATAGGAATCCACATTATCATTATACTATGCAATAGCCTTACATACTGGTGTGTAACGTCTGTTATGTTCTGACAGCATTGAGCCCTACATGATCATTACAGGTAAGTACAGTAAATTGAGCAGGGGCTCCTATGCGTTTTGTGCTAGCAAGCGGGTCCCCCCTACTCCATGGCGCCATATTCCCAGTTATATACTCCCATTATAAATACACGTTTGATGGAGTTTAATGTATTGCCTTTATCTAGAAACTACATACGCTAGGCATAAAACATGCATACTAAACTGTAAATTTAGGGGCAAATTCAATACGTTGTGGGTTTACCCCGTGGTTCTCTGCCACACGGGAAAGGCTATTCCATAAATAGCATTTTACCTGTACTGAACATCGGGGTTAATGAGCGGAAACTCACTGTTTCTGTGTAAACTGCAGACTGTATGGGTTTTCTCTGTGCGTTAACCCCTGATAGTGCCTTTTTCTAGCAGCTCCTGAAGCTGTGTGGAAAGTACACCCTGTGGGATTAACCCGCAGGTTAATTACAGCGCAGTGATTAATTGAATATGTCCCTCTGTGTATGATCACGGGCTTGTAATTCTGAAACACAAGGCCTGCATATATCATCGCAGGAGTATATTAACATTTCTCATCCTAACAATCCAGTGCTTTTTTTGGTCTGTATTTTTATTCCCATCACTAGCTTCAGAACCTGGAAGAAATCTTTACAAATCAATTCAGAAATAATAAAATAAGCATCTGTGAACTAAGCCAAAATGTTCTATCTAAGCCAAACTAAGCCAAGCCAAACGAACTAAGCCAAAATGTTCTAAAAGTTCTATCAAATTTTACCAGCAAATTTTTCATAAAAAAAAAAAAAAGAAATGACTGATATTAATCATAATTTTGTACCAGTATCATATTACTATTATTGTGGACCACTCATTTGCCCGTGTCGCTAGCTCTGTCTCAACTTTTTCATCTCTGAATCCCCTCTCCTGTGTGTCTCTCTCGCTCATCTCCCCCGTTAGGTGTCATGGAGGGAAAATGGCATATAAGCATGCGGGGTTACCAGCTCTAGGCACTAAAAGGATGGTGCAGACTCCATTCAGTTTTCATTGTTCTTCAATGCATGTGGGCAGTGAGAGGGGCCTCACTCACCAAGTTCCTAGTAGCAGACATTGAGATGTGGAGTGGACATACCCTCGGCTTTGACTCTCAACTGCTAGACAGATTAATGCCATTGTATTATAGATAATATCACTTTAGGGCTTTTGCGGGTACAGTCTCTCATCAATTGCGGTTGTGAGATTATCGCTGCTTTTTGCAGTACTAAAAATATATATCTCTTTGCACTATGTATCAATAAAATATCACAACTGCTTTGACGATATTCATCCTGAATAGTAAGTGTTAACGTTTACAGGCTCAGGCATGTGCAGTGTAAGCCCATGCTTAGGCTTGAAGTTCCCCTTTTGTAAAAGAAAGAAATACATGGTTAAAAATAGAAATATTTTAAATGATTGACATAAAAAAAAGTTTTATTAAAAAATGTATAATATTTTTTATATAGCACTCTTTTTATTTATTTTTTGTTCTTTTTTTTTCACACTGGAATTAAGGCAGTTTACAGGCATCAAAAACCTTAGCATATGGTGCAAAGGAGATGGTATTACGGCAAGTTGAAAAACATACAGACATAAGAGAAAGAAAAGGATTACCTTGTGTTGAATAGGTCACACCTAAAAGGGATGACACAAAATGGGGTGATTGCAGCATCCTAACGCTAGGAGTAGGGTTCCTTCAGGTCCATGTATTTTTCATCCCATTCATGAGCATACCAGGTGAGTCAGCCATGTTGGGCACACTAGGAAGGTTACACTGTGAGAGATAAGCCATACAAAGACCCAATTGCATTTCTTCTGTTATCACCATCATGTGATAGTAGATGAGTATGAGTGCCGCAGCAGAACACATTTAATCTCTCAGTCTCCTGAGGTGGTGAGAAGAAATAAGTGAAAACTCTATGGTTTAGGTGCCTTAACCTGGAGTTTAGACGGGTTTAGCCTCTATTTGTGGCTAAACCCAGTCTAATTGCGTGTGGCGAGGGCAATAATTAATCTGAACCCAGAACATTTGAATTGCTCCGTCAGATGCCCATTAATTATAGCGGCACCCATAACAATAAAATCACCCCCATATGTGTCATTGGGAACTTTTAAGATCTGTTTAATAAAAGACCAGTATTGCTGTAATAAATCTTGTATTTGGTAGAACTTTCCATTTCGCATTAAATGTGGAATACAATTAGCTGTGGTAGATTGCGCTTGCTAATTGATCCCCCAGGACTTTACAATTAGCCCCGAAGCCATCGGTCCTTGGGTTTTTTTTTTCTTCACCTGCCTCAGTGCATTGAAAAATAAATCCCATATAATTTGTTAACGGGTGCCGCGACCACGTTAACACACTTCCGTGAACTTTTCACAGATTCTGTGCATTAACACCCGTTAACACTGTACTTTAACAGGCGTTAAAGCTACTGAGTTCAGCTGAAAATCCCTGGGTATTAAAGCCTGAGACTACCTCCCGTTTTCCCCCTAAATTGTTTGAGTTCGCTATTGCCATGCATCAGATGACTACTGCAAACCTGAACTGAACACATCAGTATTTATTTTTATAATGAAAAATACTTGAGTCAACATTCATTATAACTTCTGGTAAGAAGTTCAAGAGGGTTTGAATGGCAAAATAAAAGAATAAGATGCAATTTATTTTCATTTTGGAAACCACCATCTGCAGATGTTGATGACTAAGGCACAAGTAAGAAAAAGGATTGCATTCTGTTTAACAGAAAGGGGGGCATCCTGTTTTTGCTAACTAAAGCATTGCACCAGAATAATATTACTCAGACAGGGCCCTGCATTAACTCTTTACTTTGTGTGTGTGTGTGTGTGTGTGTGTGTGTGTGTGTGTGTGTGTGTGTGTGTGTGTGTGTGTGTGTGTTTGGAGCAATGGGTAAAAATGTAAATATACAGTATTGAAGAAAAAACATTAGTCTGTTAAGGTTTGTACAGTACATGCAGACATTAGGGAATGTAGTCACAATGTTGGTGTTCAGAATATCGACATGGCTGTTTTGTTGACAGACAAAATGTTGACATCCACATAATGTCAACATTGTGAATACGAACAGTCCATGTTAGGGTTTGTCTGCGGTTATGTCAAAATAACATCAAGGAGTTATTAAAACCAAACTTCAAGTTCACTGGTTACGCGGCCCTCGAGCACAGGAGGTTTTTTGTGGATACATTTGCTACTATGTTTTGAGAAGTTTACCCTTCTTAATTGTTAGTCCCCTAAGTCCACAAATTTCACCTTCTATAAAAAAATTGTCTCATTTACTTATGAGACATGATAACGCTAACTTAATTGTAGGAGGCAATAGAGCGTTCGGCCCAGTCTGCTTCAACCTCAGTCTTGTAGAAATGGTTTGCAGTGATTTTTTCCTTCCATTGTTGGATTTGCAATATTTTCACGAGGATCAATTTACATTTTGGGGTCTTAATCCTTATTCTGTTGTGTCCATAATTACGCTATTGACTATATCGTAATTTCTTACCACCCTCTATCCTTTTCGATTTGTCCAGATATAGGGGGTAATTCCAAGTTGATCGCATCAGGAAAATTTTTAGCAGTTGGGCAAAACCATGTGCACTGCAGGGGAGGCAGATATAACATGTGCAGAGAGAGTTAGATTTGGGTGGGGTGTGTTCAATCTTCAATCTAATTTGCAGTGTAAAAATAAAGCAGCCAGTATTTACCCTGCACAGAAACAAAATAACCCACCCAAATCTAACTCTCTCTGCACATGTTACATCTGCCTCCCCTGCAGTGCACATGGTTTTGCCCAACTGCTAAAAAATTTCCTGCTGCGATCAACTTGGAATTACCCCCATAATCTTTGGGTATGCAACTCTCCCTTTTTTTCTAAAATTATAATTTTCATAATTACTTGAAAACCAAATAAGGTGCGAATACATGGATAACAATATTGGGCACTGAGATGACCCAGTTTTATTTTGGGAGGCATAAGACGTGGTGATGAGCTGTCACAGAATCTCATATTTAGCTAAGCATAACCATGATAGTAAAAATGAACTCCATATCCTCCATAATAGATTGAGGCTGCCTTCACTTAGTTGACAATCCAGCAGAGGGAGTGCCTTAACAATATCACAGGAGCCGAGGTTGGCGCTGCTTGAATAACTTATGCTTGAATAAATCTACAGGGCCCAATGGATTCAGTAGTAATTATTATAAAATATTATGAGATGATTTGATTTCTCCTCTGATTTTAAAGCCTAATAAGACTCTGGAATCCATCTAGACCTATTACTCTTTAAATCAGGATTATACAATTGTGTCCAAAATATTTTCTACCCATAATAATTCACTCCCCCTGATCTCCCCATCAAATGCGATTTACTAATTGTAGACACTCTCTGCCTGATTCTGATTTGGAAAGAAAGAGAACGAGAGAGGAACTGTGCATATGGGTAAAACCATTTTGCAGTGCAGCTGGGGCAGTTGTAATGTGCAGAGAGATTTATCTTTGAGATGGGTGTGTCCAAACTAGCATATGTGGGCTTCATGAAAAAACAGCCAGTATTTACCCCACATTCAAAATGTATTGCAACCCTTGCATTGCAACATCGTTTGTCCAGGTACGTAGTTACTTGCTCTTTTGAGCCCTCAGTCCATAGTGTAGCCTTTGCTGACTTATACTCCCTCTTCTACTCAAAATCATTTCTCTAGTATGTTATCAAGTCTTGATGCCGAAAAGGCTTTTGATAAAATGTTGTGGTCCCACTTATAGAAGGTAAAAATAAAAAAAAAAGGTATTGAAACCAAAGCTTAGTTTAAAGCTTTTACAAAAGACTACAATGGAGGGATAATAAATAATAATAATAATAATTAATATAATAATAATAATTTTATTTATATAGCGCTCTTTCTCCAATAGGACTCAAGGCGCTTAACAGATACAAAGCATAATATAGTACAGAAAATAATGAAGTACATTTTCATAAAATACAGAAGCATGCAGATACTAAAAGGGACATTATGGAAATGCTTGAGTAAACAGGAAAGTCTTGAGTCTACTTTTGAAGGATTCTATAGTTGGGGCCTCTCGCACTGTGCGGGGAAGTGAGTTCGGAGCCGCATGACTAAAAGCTCGACCCCCAGATGAATTACGAGAGATTCTAGGTGCTGCTAAAAGTCCTTCATCTACAGATCGCAGTAATCGAGTGGGGCAGTATGGGGTCAGAAGCTGCTTCAGGTACCTTGGGCCCTGGTCATGTAATGCTTTGAAACTCAGTAAGCCAATCTTGAAGATGATTCGCCATCTTACAGGCAGCCAGTGAAGGGAGTAGAGGGTGGGCGTTATGTAGCTAGAACGGGGCTGGTTGGTTAACAGCCTGGCAGCTGTGTTTTGCACCAGCTGCAAGCTTTGCAATTCTTTTGCTGGGAGACCAAGGTAGAGGGCATTACAGTAGTCTAATCGAGATGATACAAATGCATGTATGACTTTTGGCAGATCATCTGAGGGAATTAAGTGCTTGATTCTGGCTATGTTCCTCAGGTGAAAGAATGAGGATTTGATTGTGGCTGATATCTGATGTTAAAGTGTCAAGCCACCATCCAGGATAACGCCAAGATTCCGCACACGATCACTGGTCTGTAATTCTGAATCCCCGAGTGTAAGTCCAGTTGGTTGGCTATGCTGCAGTCTTGTCCTTTGATGTTGCGGTTGTATCATAAGGACCTCTGTTTTATCCAGGTTCAGTCGCAGCCAACTGGCGCTCATCCACTCCTGTAGCTCAGCTAGATAGCCATTTAGGGTTGCGATTGGGTTATCAGTGCCCGGAGCAAAGGACAAGTACAGTTGTGTATCATCTGCATAGCAGTGGTAGACAGAGGCCATGGCGCCTGATTATTTCACCCAATGGGAGCATGTATACTGCAAAAACCATGGGGGATAGTATAGAACCTTGTGGGACACCACATGGCAATGGCACTGGTGGTGATTATAATCCAGACGATACTCTCTGTGACCTGCCTGTGAGAAATGATTTGAACCAGTTTAGGACTGTGCCATCCAGTCCACAACAATGTATCAGTCGCTCAATCAGAAGCCCATGGTCCACGGTATCAAATGCTGGATTAACTTTCCAAATGTGGATCTCTACAACTATGTTGATACATTACACCAATTATTATGCAGAGTATTCCAATTACTTGATTAAGAAATATTTCCTTTATGCTTAGATCTAGTGTGCTTTTTACATGTAAAACAAATTGATTTACCTCTAACTGCACTAGATAATCCTCTTTTAATGTCGATATGGTCGGTTTGGCATACAGTTCATAATAAGTGGAGACTTAGGGGGACATTTACTAAGCAGAGATAAGAGCAGAGAAGTGAGCAGGTGGAGAAGTTGCCCATGGCAACCAATCAGCACTGAAGTAACATCTATAATTTGCATACTATAAAATGATACATAGCTGCTGATTGGTTGATGGGGCAACTTCTCCACTGGCTCGCTTCTCTGCTCTTACCATTGCTTAGTGAATGTCCCCCTTAATGCCTCTTGCTCATTTGTTCCTCCCTCTGCTAGGCAATATCAATTTCCAACATGGCTTCCTCCTCGTTCACATTATAGCCTTCCCACTATACGTCATCTCATTAAGTTATCACAGAGTTCATCGTCTTTCTCCCAGGCTCAACCATGTTTTAATTTCTTATTGCCCCATAATCTAACCTTCCTACCAGTGCAGCATTGTGTCCAAAGTCATCTCTTTCCTCACACCAATGGATTGGATGAATTCAATGATATGATACAGGTTGAGTATCCCTTATCCAAAATGCTTGGGACCAGAAGTATTTTGGAACAATTGCATACCATAATGAGATATTGTGGCGATACACCTTATACACACAGCCTGAAGGTAATTTTAGCCAATATTTTGAATAACTTTGTGTATTAAACAAAGTTTGTATACATTGAGCCATCAGAAAACAAAGGTTTTACTATCTCACTCTCACTCAAAAACTTCTGTATTTCGGAATATTTGGATATGGGATACTCAACATGTATTGCTTTTATTTCTTCCATTAACACTGGAGGAGCTGTTTGTCTTTTTTAGAAGATACTGTACTTAAAACAGCTTATTATAAAGGCCGCTATGTTCCAAGCAGTACTCCATGGCAAAAACATTACCTGACCTTCAGTGAATCGATGATTTGCTTTACTCTATTCATGTTTTCCCAGCTACTAAGGAGTCTATTCATGAAGCAGTAAAAAGAGTGGCAACCAATGGCAACCAATCAGCTGATCTGTATGATTTTATAATATGCAAATTTACTGAGTTTTTTTATTTTTATTTTATTGAGGTTATTTATCCTCCTCCTGCTGCCATGTTATTAGTATTGCACCCACATCATCTTCCGTAATAGACCAGATGCTTCCCTCTATCATTGTTTTTGGGAATGTCTTCCCATTAAGACATTTTGACTTCAAATTAAATGGTTTGCTCTTTTAAAATGAGTTACTTTTGCCATTATCTTCTGAGCGGGCTGTTTGGGATTTTAGCTACTCGATCAGAGATATCTTGGTGTCACAAATTTACATTTGATACTCTGTCATGGCAAGAAAATGTAACATCCATCAATGGATATACCCTTCTCCCCCTTCTCTACAAACGTTTATGGTAGATTATTCTATGTATTCACAATGGACATGGAAACCTCTTTACATAAAGAACAAAGAATTGAAAAGTGTTGTTCTGTTTGGGAATCCGTTATTGATACCTTGCACATACAGGTTAAACAGTAAATTCCCATAAGACCAGGTTGTTTCTGCCAGATCCTCCTATCCAAGTTCAATGTTACTTATGTTCGAACAAACATACTGTACATAACCAAACTTCTCCAGCAAAGGATTGTTCACTGAAAGTAGCCATGGAAAAATTATGGAAGTAGTTTTATTTCGGTACCTAGAATCAAATCCATTGTAGGCAAAGGTGGGTATTCAATTTTCACTATTTTTTAGGGGGAATGAGGATTCGCCCTATGCAATAGCAGGGCCATTTTTTTTTTTTTTGCCTAGGCAAAACAACAGGAGCAAGAAGTGTGGACGGCGAATCCACATGTTTTCACATCTGCGCCGGCAAAAACGCGGGATGTTTTCACCGATTTTGAGTCCTTTTTCGCCAATGCCTTTTCACTTAAAAAATAAGTGAAAAGGCATTGGGGGAAATGCCTTCAAAATGGGCGACAATGGCCCACAATTGACTACTCCGGGTGGTAAATTCGATAGCTCCGAAATTGCCGGAGCTAATTGAATACCCCCCTAAGTGTAAAAAGCAAAAAACAATCCCTGCCTCTGCCTACCTGTACCTAGAAGTTAGATATCTAGTGTGTACTCAGCAGTACAAATCATGCCTCTCTGCATTTCCCCTATGCTGAATTTATACCACCCAAACACTAAACAGCTCACTGCAATCTGGTGAATATCATTGGCTGACGCTTGATATAGAAGTGAAAACTGCATCGTATTATATACGGGTGTGGTATGTTAGGTAGATTAGACTTAGGTTGACAGTGTCTAGGTCGACCACTATTAGTCGACAGTAAGTAGGTCGACATGGTTTCTATGTCGACAGGGACTCTAGGTCGATATGTACTATGTGACATGAGAAAAGGTCGACATGAGTTTTCTCTTACGTCCTAGAGGATGCTGGGGTCCACATTAGTACCATGGGGTATAGACAGGTCCACCAGGAGCCATGGTCACTTTAAGAGTTTGATAGTGTGGGCTGGCTCCTCCCTCTATGCCCCTCCTACCAGACTCTGTTTAGGAAATGTGCCCTGTGGAGCCGGTCACAGTTAGGGGAGCTCCTACAGTTTTTCTAGTTTTTATTTTTTTTATTTATTTTTTAAGAAGTTAGGCACAGGGAGGCTGCTGGCAACAGCCTCCCTGCTTTGTGGGACTTTATGGGGGAGTAGTATCCAACCCTCTGAGGTTAATGGCCACTATCTCCGCTGACCGGAGCTCCTGAGGGTGATAATCGTTAGCCCCCGAGGCGACCGCTCACTTCCGCAGCATGCCGCCCCCCCTAACAGATCCAGAAGGTCGAGGTGGTGAGTAGAGCACCGGTGACCCGACAAGAGGGGAACCATTGAGAATGGCGGCATCAGGGTGGGAGCAGATGTGTGGCGCTGTGAGGGGCGCCCTGGGCCAGCGCAATACCCTTACACTGGTCAGATCGCTTTCAGGGACTCTGTCTACTGCCAGCATACAATCCTCAGGCCAGTATAAAAAATTCAAAAGTGCGGGAAGACGCGCCATCTTAGGGGGTGGAGTTTCTCCTCAGAGCGGACCCAGCAGCTCACCAGCGCCATTTTCTTCCTGCAGATCATCATCACAGACACGCTGCAAGGAGCGCTGATTCTCATAACTCCAGCTATCCAGTCCGGTACCAGGGGGTTGTAGAAGAGGGCGAGAACTGTGTAGCCTATTAAGGTTGCACAGTCAGTGCCAGGCACTTATTATATAACTGCCTACTCGGGCGCTGTGTGGGTGCTGGCTTCATTAAATATGTGTTTCTCTGAAGGTACTTGGGGGAAACTGTGTCTGACATTTTCCTGTGCGTGTATGCAAATTTCTCACATTACCATGTCCAGGGACTCTGTATCTTGTGCTGCAGAGTATGTATCTTCACCAGAGGAATCCATTCCATGTACTCAGGAATGTAATCTCAGCCTTCTGAATCTGAGCCACAGTGGGTGGCTTCCATTAAGCGAATGATATCCCAGATTTCTACTAGGATAGCCCATAATGAGACTGAAACACAGGTTTGGAAAAAATCTGTAGCGGTTTTGTCTGGTTCTGTTCCCACTTCCTCAAAATCCCCTTTTGTATTCTCAAAGAAACGTGCGCTTGCCCAGATTATGCAAGTCGACACGGATATGCGGGGGTTGAGGGGGGGGTTAGGCTTCCCTTGCAAGAGGGGTGCAGCTCATGATTGAGGCCATTAGGGATGTGTTACACATTACAGACAAACCACCTGAGCAGGTTGAAGAGGCTTACTTTACAGACAATAAGAAAGCTTCCCTGCGTCTAAAGAATTAAATGCTTTATTTGAAAAATCCTTGGAAAACCCAGAGAAAAAATTCTAGGTCCCAAAAAGAGTTCTCGTTGCTTTTCCTTTCCCTGAGGATGATAGGAAAAAGTGTGAAAACCCACCTATAGTTGACACTTCTGTATCTAGACTGTAATAAAAGGCGGTTTTACCTGTCCCTGGATCTACCGCTTTGAAAGAGCCGGCAGACCGCAAAATTGAAACTACGCTCAAATCCATATACACTGCTTCAGGCGTGGTGTTGAGGCCCACTATTGCCTGTGCATGGATATCTAAAGCCATAGTAAAGCGGTCAGGCACATTACTAGAGGAATTAGATTCTATGTGACATTGAATTGTTTTTACGTAACATACAGGATTCCGCGGGTTTCATGGTGGAGGCCATGAAGGACCTGCGTCATCTGAATGCAAGGACATCTTCCATGGCTGTCTCAGCACGCAGGGGAATTGGCTGAGCCAATGGTCGCAGACGTGGAATCCAGGAGAAGTATGGAGAACCTTTCTTCCCTCAGCCACTCAGACAACGAAGAAATCCTTTTCTACGTCCACAATGCAGTCCTTTCGGACCGCAAAAGCTAAAAAGTCTAAGCCTCCTACCACTTTCTTCAGAGGTGGTCGGGGTAAATCAAAAAAACCTGCTACCCGCAGGTTTCCAGGAACAGAAGCCTGTCTCTGTTTCCTCAAAATCCTCAGCATGACGGTGGACCTCATAGCCTGGAGAACGAACAGGTGGGAGCGAGACTCAGACGTTTCAGTCATGTCTGGGTGTCATCCGGTATGGATCCCTGGGTACAGGATATTGTGTCCCAGGGGTCCAGACTGGAGTTTCAAGAGCTCCCACCTCACAGATTCTTCAAATCAGGCTTACCAGCTTTGCTGACAGAAAGGGCTATCCTACAGGAAGCCATTCAAAAATTGGAAAGGTCCGATGTCATTGTTCCAGCTCCACCTCATCTGGAAAACAAGGGTTACTATTCATACCTATTTGTGGTACCGAAACCCGATTGTTCGATCAGACCGATTTTGAACTTGAAGGCGTTAAACCCTTATCTGAGAGAATTCAAGTTCAAAATGGCGTCTCTGAGAGCGGTGATCTCAGGTCTGGAGGAGGGAGATTTTCTGGTATCCCTGGATATCAAGGATGCGTACCTCCACATTCCAATTTGGGCGCCACACCAGGCTTATCTCAGATTTGCGCTGTTGTACTGTCACTATCAGTTCCAGGCACTGCCGTACGGCCTCTCCACGACACCGAGGGTGTTCACCAAGGTAATGGCAGAGATGATGATTCTCCTCCACAGGCAAGGAGTGAATATAATTCCATATCTGGACGATCTGGTGATAAAAGCGTCCTCCAGGGAGAAGTTGTTGCAGAGCATTGCTCTCACAACTCGATTGCTCAGAGATCATGGATGGACCTGAATCTTCCAAAGTCACATTTGGAGCCGACAAGGAGATTGCCTTTCCTAGGTATGATCCTCGACACGCAAGTGCAGAGGGTGTTTCTACCGGTGGAGAAAGCGTTGGTGATGCAATCAATGGTGTGGGATGTCTTGCTGCCTCCCCGGGTATCTGTCCATCAGTGCATTCGCCTTCTGGGGAAGATGGTTGCCTCCTACGAGGCTCTACAGTACGGAAGATTTCATGCACGGCCCTTCCAACTGGATGCACCAGAGGATACGTCTGTCGCCGAAAGCCAGGATCTCACTCCTATGGTGGCTACAACTGCCTCACCTTCTAGAGGGCTGTAAGTTCGAGGTTCAGAACTGAATCTTTCTAACCACGGACACAAGTCTCAGAGGTTGGGGCGTAGTCACCCAGGGGGAAACCTTCCAAGGGAGGTGGTCAAGTCTGGAATCCATTCTTCCAATAAACATCCTGTAGCTAACGGTCTTCTACAAGCGGCACACCTTCGGCAAGAGCAGGCCATTCAGGTGCAGTCTGACAATGTGACGACGGTGGCCTGCATAAACCGACAGGGAGGAACGAAGAGCAGAGCTGCAATGTCAGAGGGGACAAGAATCCTCCTCTGGGCAGAAAAGCATGCAGTGTCACTGTCAGCAATCTTCATTCCGGGAGTGGACAACTGGGAAGCGGACTTCCTCAGCAGGCACGATCTCCATCCAGGGGAGTGGGGCCTCCATCCAGAGGTGTTCAGAGGTGACAAGTCTTTGGGGTGTACCCCAAACGGACATGATGCCCTCACGTCTCAACAAGAAGCTTCGGAGGTACTGTTCCAGGTCGAGAGACCCACAAGCAGTCAGTGTACGTGTTCCCTCCACTTCCACTCATTCCAAGGATTCTAAAGCTCATAAAGAGAACAAGAGTTCAGACAATCCTCATTGTTCCGGACTGGCCAAGAATTGTTTGATACGCAGATCTTCTGGAATTACTGCTGGAAGATCCGAGGCCTCTTCCTCTTCGAGAGGACCTTCTGCAACAGGGGCCGTTCGCTTATGAAGACTTACCACAGCTACGTTTGGCGGCATGGAAGTTGAACGCCAGATCTTAGCTCTGAAAGGCATTCCGAACAAGGTTATTCCTACCCTGATACAGGCTCGGAAAGGAATAACGTCTAAACATTACCATCTGATTTGGAAAAACTATGTGTCTTGGTGTGAATCCAAGAAGTTTCCTACGGTGGAGTTTCAACTTGGACGGTTTCTCCTCTTCCTGCAGGCAGGTGTGGATATGGGCCTGCGTTTGAGATCCTTAAAGGTCCAGATTTTGGCCTTATCCATTTTCTTCCAGAAACAACTGGCTTCCCTCCCTGAGGTTCAGACTTTCTTGAAAGGGGTTCTGCACATCCAGCCTCCCTTTGTGCCTCCTTCGGCGCCCTGGGATCTTAACGTGGTGTTGCAGTTCCTCCAAACGGATTGGTTTGAGCCTTTACAGGTGGTTGAGGTCAAGTTTCTCACTTGGAAGGCGGTCACACTGTTGGCATTAGCATCTGCTAGGCGCGTGTCTGACCTACTTAATTTTCCATGAAGATAGAGCTGAGCTCAGGACGCGTCAGCAACTTCTTCCAAAGGTTGTGTCGGCTTTTCATATCAACCAACATATTGTGGTGCCCGTTGCTACTGACTCTTCAATTCCATCTAAGTCCTTGGATGTTGTAAGGGCTCTGAAGATCTATGTAAAGAGGACTGCTCGTCACAAAAAGTCGGACTCTCTGTTTGTCCTGTATGATCCCAGGAAAGTTGTGTGTCCTGCTTCTAAGCAGATGATTTCTCACTGGATTAGGTTCACTATCCAGCATGCGTATTCTACAGCAGGATTGCCGTGTCCAAAATCTGTTAAGGCCCACTCTACTCGTAAGGTGGGTTCTTCCTGGGCGGCTGCTCGGGGTGTCTTGGCTTTACAACTTTGCCGAGCGGCTACTTGGTCAGGGTCGAACCTGTTTGCGAAGTACTACAAGTTCGATACTTTGGCCTCTGAGGACCTAAAGTTTGGTCCATCAGTTCTGCAGGAACCTCCGCACTCTCCCTTCCATTCTGGGAGCTTTGGTACATCCCCGTGGTACAAATGTGGACCCCAGCATCCTCTAGGACGTAAGAGAAAATAGGATTTTAATTCCTTACCGGTAAATCCTTTTCTCGTAGTCCGTAGAGGATGCTGGGTGCCCGCTGAGCGCTTCATTATCCTGCAGTGGTTACTTGGTTCAGTACTGCATTGTTCCTGGTTAAGTACTGTGTTTTTACTTGGTTAAGTATGGTTGTTCAGCTGTTGCTGAGTATTCAAACTGGTTAGCTTGCTTTGTCTAGTATGTGTGAGCTGGTGTGAATCTCGCCGCTATCTGTGTAAAATCCTTCTCTCTAAGTTGTCCGTCTACTCGGGCACAGTTTCTATACGGAGTCTGGTAGGAGGGGCATAGATGGAGGAGCCAGCCCACACTATCAAACTCTTAAAGTGCCCATGGCTCCTGGTGGACATACCTCTTGGAATGCTAGTATGTTTCCGCACCAATAGTTACTAAAAAAATGATATATCTTTATAAATTTTAATAAAACCAACTCTGAATGTTCAGAATGCTAGATTGCCGATTTTATAATGGGTTGGTGGGGTATATATTAGCTTACAAGGTATATGTTGGTAGAGTGGATAAACTTTTTGAATATATCTTTTTAAATGGTTTTGATTAAAAGCTACGTTTTATAATATCTATTTCCAACTAATGAGTGCGCCAACACAGGGTCTTGCTTTCTTGTTCTCCAAATTGGGACCCGTCTATACCCCATGGTACTAATGTGGACCCCAGCATCCTCTACGGACTACGAGAAAAGGATTTACCGGTAGGTACTTAAAATCCTATTTTAGTGTCGTCTTCTCCGTACAGTGACCGGGCACCCCAATTAGTGCATCGTGTCCCCTTGCATGGCGAGCGAGCTTCGGGCGAGGTGCCTCGTTCCACTACCGCTGCGCTTGCCACAGGTTACTGTTCCCAATTGTAGTTCACGTGGATCGTAATGTATTAAAAAGTTAAACCTACTTACTGTCGACCTAAAGACCGCATCCCACTTATATACATAGTGTGACTAAATATCAGATAATAAAAAAATACACAACCACAGTAAAAGATGAA
The DNA here is from genome assembly GCF_028390025.1 of Pseudophryne corroboree. NCBI lineage: Eukaryota > Metazoa > Chordata > Amphibia > Anura > Myobatrachidae > Pseudophryne > Pseudophryne corroboree. The sequence goes on along the minus strand of NC_086449.1, from coordinate 301,964,987 downwards.
GAACCGGTTTTGTTGACAGTGTACTAAAGTGATTATTTCTTGACATCTGTTGATAATGAGTAATTTTATTACATGTATAGTAAGCAAAGGAGTTTATAAGAGAAACCAGCTTACACCATAATGTTCTAAATTGAGGCTGTAATGCTGCACTCATGATTTTCAACATTTTCTAACTGAAAAAATTAACACTTTACTATATTTCTGCCAAAGCTAAATACATAGACAATATACCATATTGCAATTAGTGTAAATGAACACTTCATGAATGAAAATGTATTTAATAATGTGAACTATTTCCACAGCAGCCCTGTAGCGTATGATTCTTATACTGTATTTACAGTTATTGATGTGGCAACCATTACAACCTACAGTACAAATGTCCAGTAGCTCTAATTCTTTGTACAATAATAAGGATTGTGGGCAGAAGGTTTGTGCATCATTTGAAAGTTCCACTTGGTGCTGAAAATTCCATAAATTCCTGTTCTGCAGAATGCAGGAAACTGCTGTTTAAAATAGGAAGTGTTTTGCAGAGTTGAATTACTATAGCATTTTTCTTACTTTTTTGGGTAAAATGTCTTAAAGGCATTAAAAATGACAACAGGCCACATCACCAGTCTGAGCTGCGTACCAGAATGCTGACATCTGCCCCACATGTGTGCGCCATAGCAGTATATTGCTAGCCTGTATACATTCCATGCCCTTAGTTGGAGGTAGACTTATGAGCTTGCCTTTCTGCATTCTGCACTGAAATTCAACTGATGTTCAAATGCTGATCATAACTGTAAAGGTGTGTCTTGTTTTGTTTTTACAACTAGTAAAATGAGAATGTTAGTGCGGTGTGACTGTATACTCATATTTTAGCTTAGCCTTAACCATAAGAGAAAAATCATCAGCCTTTCCATGGAATGAAAAAACTTCAAGGTGAACATGAATTCTGTTTTGGCCTATTATCAATTATAAAGTGCCTCTGCCCATTCTTTTGTGTTTGTGTGTGTGTGTGTGTGTGTGTGTGTGTGTATATGCAGCTGCTGTGCCAGTTCCTTGGTTTGCTCATGTGGCAGGTAACTATAAAAGTATCAACAAGTAGATGATGCTCAGGTGAGCAGGTAACTAACATGTGTTATCTATTATAAAGACAGGTGACCGTAATTGTGTAAATAATATAGGAGCATAACTTGGAGATGCTGTGTATAGATAGCTAGTCAAACCTGCTTATGCATATCAGTCATGGAGCTGACTGAAATAGATTAATGCCTTTACTCCAAAAACCACTGGCGTATATATATGATGGGTGCAGTGTGTGTGGTGCACATAAGCCCGTGGGTCCAGAGAGGGCGCACACACTGCACCCATTTCTTCTATACTTACCTTTCCGGCGTCCATCGGTGACTGTGCGTGGGCCCCCTCCTCTCCTGTAGCAGTCACCGGCGCTGCTAGCGTACTGAGCGCTAGAGACTCTGGCACAGTGCCAGAGTCTACAGCGCGGACAGCGGTGGTGACGGCTACAGGAGAGGAGGGGGCCCACACACGGAGTCTAGACATTGGTCCCCACCTCTCCAGAAACACAGCTGCCAAAAACTCATGTGGTAATGTCCGTTTCCCCATCATTTCAAATTTATTAATGCAGCAAAGTATGTATTAAATCAAAGTCCACATTTTTCTCTAGCATCCAAAAGGGATATTGGGGACAGATTAGTACGATGGGGTATAGATGGGTCCAAAGGAGCCAGTGCACTTTAAATTTCTTCAACTGGGTGTGCTGGCTCCTCCCCTCTATGCCCCCTCCCACAGTTTAGAAAAAAGTGGCCTCAGGAGAGGATGCACACTCTGCAAGCTCCAGAGTTTTTCTTCAATTTCATTTAAACTTTTACTTATTTCGGTATGCTGTTTGGGCAACAGCATACCTGCACCGTGGGAGTTAGGGGGGGAGACGGTCACTGGCCTCATGAGGTGCTGAGCCGCTTTTCCGCTGCAGGACCATTGTCCTGAGGGGCTGTTTGTTTAGAGGGACACTGCGCCTTAGCTGTCGCAGCCGCAGCTTGCCGCATACCCCTGACAGAACCTGAAGGTGATCGTCGTGGTGAGGCGTACGGGTCCCTCCTGGGGGGGAACCGCGGGTGCCCCTGCGTGAGACTGGCGGCAGGTGTGTTGTACCAAGCATTTATGCGAGGCTACACAGCCTGTGGAGACATAGCCAGTGTAAAACTTATTAGTAGCTCCGGCGCCATAGCGGGGGGCGGAGCTACATCAGAGCGGGCTCGGTGGCATTTTGGCGCCTTCCTCTGCACAAGCAGCAGCCTCATACAGCTCCTCCAAACGGTCACAGGATCACTGGTACCGGGTGTAGAGGGGGAGAGCCGCTATTAGTGCACAGTTTACATTCCTCTGGGGAATTCTCTGTACAGCAGTATAACTGTTATATATTACTACATAAAACGCTGACAGTCTCACTGGGGCTGTACAGCATTGGGTGCGCTGGTGTCCTCTCTTCTGTGTCTCCTCTCACATGCAATAGGGCAAGCTTGTATTGTATTCAGTCTGTGTTGTATGTGTATTGTTTTCTGTGTTTCATTATGGTGAAACAGAAGTCATGCAATGTGTGTACTGCCAGATTCTCCCCTAGTTCATCGGGCTCCATATCCTGTGAACAGTGTAGTCAGTCATCACAAAATGCTGATAACAACATGGGGGAGAGTCCAGAGCCTTCCTGGCTGGGGCTATAAAAACTATGATGTCTGATATGTCATCTCTGCTGACTGCCAATGCCAATAAAACACAAGAACTGCAACAAGCAGTGGCTAGCCTAACTGCCAAGGCTGATGCTTCCCATCCTCCACTGTCTACTACAGGTGCACAAAAACGTGCTTTACCTATCAGATTCTGATGATGATGTACAGGTGGATGGGGATGATGGGGATGATGGGGACCCCATTAGTGGGGATTCCACCCCTACATAGGCTACCGAACCCCTCATATTGGCCATACGGGATGTGTTAAAGCTCCCCCTGGAGGACGCTACTGATCAGCAGTCATTTTTCCTCCCTCAAGAAAAACTGACAGTCACTTTTCCTGATTCCAAGGAATTGGATGATATTATTTAAATTAGCCTGGAAAAAGCCAGATAAAAAAATATCAGGTGCCCAAAAGGTTTTTAAATGCCTTCTCAATTGCCCCTGAAGGCAGGAAATTCTGAGAAGAATCTCCAGCAGTAGACGTCACAGTCTCTCTTGCCTTTCTAAAAAGGCGGTGCTCCCTGCTCCGAGGTCTTTTACGGTAAAGGACCCGGGAGATAGATTTCAGAGTGTTCTCAATTTTCCTATCTACACTGCTGCAGGTGTAGCTCAAAGACTGGTCATTGCTGGTTGCTGGATGACACATACCATTCATACATGGGCTACTCAGATTCAGGAGGGTCTTTCGGGTAATATGACCTTGGTTACTACTGTAACTTTCCTAAAACACATCCAGAACACGGCAAGAGTCCTCGGTGACTCCCTTAAAGAGATTGGCAATATAAATGCTAGAACCACTGCAATGGCTGTGTCTGCGCGCAGAGCCATATGGTTGCGTCGGTGGATGGCAGACGCTGACTCTAAACATAATGTGGAATCTCTTCCCTTTACAGGTGAATGGCTCTTCGAACTGAATTGGATGCGTGGCTCTCCAAAGCTACTGCTGGGAAATCCAGGTTTCTCCCTTCTGGGGCTCTGCCTACTAGGCGTACCTACCCAGGACCGTTTACTCAGTCCTTTCGGTCCTCCAGATTTCGTTCTAGGGCCCGGGGTGCAGCTAGAGGCTCCAGAGGTAAGCCTAAGAAATCAGCCATTGCTGGCACTCGGGAACAGAGCACCAATTCAGCTTCCACATAGACTTCGGCATGACTGTGCCCACCCACCCCGAGGGGATCTCGTGGTGGGAGCTCTGTTATGTCACTACAGCCACGTCTTCCTGCCAAGATGCCTGGGTAAGGGACCTTATCTCTCAGGGTTACAAGCTAGAGTTCGACGGTGTTCCCCCCCCAACGATTTTTCAAATCAGACTTGACAGTTTTGGAAGATATGCGTGTTACGCTACTACTGGCCATCGACAAGTTGGTCCAGTCCCAGGGATAAGGTTACTACTCCAGTCTGTTCGTAGTGCCACAACCAAACGAGTCTGTGAGACCCATTTTGAATTTGAAGTCCTTGAATCCTTACCTGAAGGTTTTCAAATTTAAGATGGAATCTTTGAGAGCGGTGATTGTGGGCCTGGAACAACAGGAAGTCCTTGTTTCCCTGGATATCAAGGACGCCTACCTATATATCCCAAGTTGGCCTCCTCATCAGGCCTATCTGTGGTTCGCCCTGCTGAATGATCACTACCAGTTTCAGGCGTTGCCCTTCGGCCTGTCTGCAGCTCCGGGAGTGTTCACGAAGGTGATGGTGGAAATGATGTTCCAGCTCAGAGTCCAGGGGGTCAACATTGTCCCTTACCTGGACGATCTCCTCCTAATAAAAGCAAGTTCCAGGGAGTTTCTACTGTTCCATATAGATTGCACTATCCAACTTCTGTCTCACCACGGGTGGATCCTCAAATTACAGAAGTCTCAACTGGAACCGTCTCAAAGGCTCCTGTTTCTGGGTATGATACTGGATACTGTAGCTCAGAGAGTGTTCCTCCCAGAGGACAAAGTGAGAACACTTCAAGAGATGGTTCACATGGTTCTCCGACCTGCTCGAGTTTCCATTCATCTTTGCATAAAATTGTTGGGGAAAATGGTAGCCTCTTATGAGGCGATACAGTTCAGAAGGTTCCATGCCAGAACTTTCCAATTGGACATCCTGAACAAGTGGTACGGTTCACATCTTCAGATGCACCGGATGATTCAGCTGTCACCCGAGGCCAGGATTTCACTCGTGTGGTGGTTAAAGTCTTCCAACTTGCTGGAAGGTCGACGTTTCTGGATTTAGGATTGGATCCTCCTCATGACTGATGCGAGCATGAGAGGATGGGGAGCTGTTACCCAGGGGGCGCAGTTCCAGGGCAGGTGGTCTGCCCAAGAGTCCCTACTTCTGATCATCATTCTGGAACTCCGGGCTATCTACAATGCTCTGATTCAGGTCTCCCCTCTACTCAGGGATCAGGCGATCCAGGTTCAGTCGGACGACGCCACGGCTGTGGCATACATCAATCGACAGGGAGGGACAAAAAGCAGGGCCTGCATGCGAGAAGTGTCAAAAATACTTCTCTGGGCAGAAAGAAATGCAAGAGCGCTGTCCGCAATTTTCATTCCAGGAGTGGACAACTGGGAAGCGAACTTCCTGAGTCGCCACGACCTCCACCAGGGGGAGTGGGGATTACATCCTCAGGTGTTTCAACAGATTGTCGACAGGTGGGGATACCCGCAGATCGACATGATGGCGTCTCGCCTCAACAATAAACTTCACTGCTACTGCTCCCGAACCAGAGACTCTCAGGCGAGTGCAGTGGATGCGCTGACGTCGCCTTGACCTTACCGGCTGGTCTGTCTATTCCCTCCGATTCCGTTGATCCCAAGGGTGCTCCAGCAGATCAGACATCACAGAGTACAAGCAATCCTGATTGCGCCGGATTGGCCTCGAAGGGCGTGGTACGTAGCTCTTCTGGACATGTCCATGGAAGACCCTTGGCCTCTGCTGCTGAAAGGATCTTCTTCAGCAAGGGCCGTTTGTCTACCCGGACTTACGGCGGCTTCGTTTGACGGCATGGAAGTTGAGCAGGAACATCCTAGCTCACAAGGGGCTTTACAAAAAAATAGTTGCCACTATGGAGCAAGCCAAAAAACCTGTGACGTCAAAACACTATCATCATATCATCATTGGTGCGAGGAATGCACATATCCACCTGCAGAGTTTCCTCCATTTCCTGCAGGCTGGTGTGGATAAGGGCTTATGCCTGGGTTCCGTTGAGGTCCAGATTTCAGCTCTCTCAATTTTCTTTCAGAAGAAATTGGCTGTGTTGCCAGAAGTTCAGACGTTCTTACAAGGGGTACTCCACATACAACCTCCCTTTGTTCACCCTGGGCTTTGGATGTAGTGTTGAAATTTCTACAGTCCTCCTGGCTTGAGCCTCTGATGACGGTAGAAGACAAGTACCTCACATGGAAGACAGTGATGTTATTGGCCCTGGCTTCTGCTAGACACGTCTCAGAATTGGGGGGCCTTATAATGTAAAAGTCCCTACTTGGTCTATTACGAGGACAGAGCGGAGCTCTGGACTAAACAGCAGTTCCTGCCAAAGGTTGTCTCCGCATTCCACCTGAATCAACCTATTGTGGTTCTGTCCTGTTCTGACGCTTCGGCTCCTCCGGAGTCTTTGTATGTTGTGCGTGCTTTGAAGATCTCTGTCAGGCGCACTGCTCGGGTCAGGAAGACGGATTCCTTATTCGTCCTTTATGATGCGCAGAAAAAGGGTTGCCCTGCTTCAAAGCAGACCATTACTCGCTGGATTAGGCTTACAATCCAACAGGCCTATGTAACGGCAGCCTTACCTGTTCCTCAGTCTCTTAAGGCCCCACTCTACAAGGTCAGTGGGCTCTTCCTGGGCGGCTGCCCGTGGAGTCTCGGCCTTGCAACTATGCCGAGCGGCTACCTAGTCGGGGAAGAACACTTTTTTGTGAAATTCTACAAATTTGATACCCTGGCCAAAGAGGATAACCAGTTTGGGCTGGCGGTGTTGCAGCAGTCTCTGAACGTTCCCGACCGTTCTGGAAGCTTTGGGACGTCCCCATCGTACTAATTTGTCCCCAATATCCCTTATGGATGCTAGAGAAAATAGGATTTTAAATACCTACCGGTAAATCGTTTTCTCGTAGTCCATAAAGGATATTGGGCGCCCGCCTCTGTGCGGTGACTTTCTGCAGGTTCTCTGTTAGGTGTTACCTGTTCAGCTGTTGCTGTTTTCTGTTGCCAGCTGTGGCTGGCCCGGTTATGTTATGGTGTGCTGGTGTGTAAATCTCACCACACTTCTTGTTATTATGTTCCTTCTCTCAAGTATGTCCTTTCTCCTTTTGGGCACTATTTTACCTATAACTGCCTGTGGGAGGGGGCAAAGAGGGGAGGAGCCAGCACACCCAGTGAAGAAATTTAAAGGGCACTGGCTCCTTTGGACCCGTCCATACCCCTTTGTACTAATCTGTCCCCAATATCCCTTATGGACTACGAGAAAAGGATTTACCGGTAGGTATTTAAAATCCTATTTTATGAATTGGGACTCCGGTCTTAGGCAATTTAGTAAGTGTACAAAAGCTTAAGCTAGTACACATCGGGGGTTATTCCGAGTTGATCGTAGCCCTGCAAAATTTTGCAGGACTATGATCATGACCTTTAACATGCGGGGGGACGCCCAGCACAGGGCTATCCCGCCCCTCATGTCAGTGCCCCCCCCCTCCAAGAAGTGCAAAAGCATCGCACAGCGGCGATGCTTTTGCACTTTAGGAGGAGCTCCCGGCCAGCGCAGCTACTCGTCGCTCCCCGGGCTGCAGCGGATGTGTGTGATATCACGCAGCCGCTGCGGCCAGCCCCCCCTTCGGCCATCTGGCATGCGCCAACGCCGCTCTGACTCGATCGCACTGCTGCGATAAACTGCAGCGTGCGACCGGGTCAGAATGACCCCACCTTTCCAATCATCACTCGGCTCATCTAGTAAGTGCTCCCAATCGGTTGAGTATAATGTACTCGATCAGTCGAGTACTGTGTCGCTAGCTTGACCTTCTGTGTGCCTGGTACACCGTGTGCTAGAAATGGCTCGGTATGAGCGGGATTCTTTGGGATCGGGAGGTCGGTGTAACAAATATTAAACCGCACATAGGGGGTGATTCCGAGTTGTTCGCTCGCTAGCTGCTTTTAGCAGCATTGCACACGCTAAGCCGCCGCCCTCTTGGAGTGTGTCTTAGCTTAGCAGAATTGGGATCGAAAGATTCGCAGAATAGTGAAAATAAATTTCTTAGCAGTATCTGAGTAGCTCCAGACCTACTCACAAATAGCGATCAGCTCAGGCTGTTTCGTTCCTGGTTTGACGTCACACGCACGCCCAGCGTCCGGCCAGCCACTCCCCCATTTCTCCAGACACTCCCGCGTTTTTCCCTGGCATGCCTGCGTTTTTCCGCACACTCCCAGAAAACAGCCAGTTTCCGCCCAGAAAGACCCACTTCCTGTCAATCACACTACGATCTCTTCAAAGATGAAAAATCTTCGTTCGGGCGTGAGTAAATCTACTAAGTTTTGTGGTAAAATACTAACCGCATGCGCACTGCGAACCATGCACATTTTTGCCTTAATCGCTCCGTTGCGAAAATCGGCAGCGAGCGAACAACTCGGAATGACCCCCATAATATGCAACCTCCTGATCCCAACAATTACAGGGAGCTTTATAAGCCAAGTATTGACTAACACTCCTGCAATGGACCTGCATACACACCTATAAAATTGTTAGCCCGTTCACCCAATATTGGGTGATTGGGCCATGGATTTTATAGCCATTTTTGTGGGGAAGGATCTTCGGATCCCTCTTATGTACAGTGCAAACATCACTAACTGCTGCGACAAGCAAGTGTGAAAAGAGCTTTAAATGTGAGAAAGTAATCTTTGGGACATCCTTTTATCGGAAGCACAGTCCCATCAAGCATATTAATGGATAGCTAAATAAAATGTTAATTTTGTGCAAAAGTGGAACATGATTGAATTCTTTTTAGAAATTTTACTGAAATCTGAGCCCAAAAAATCTATGGAAGATTATTTCAAACAATTAGTCCATCCTAGATGTGAGTTTATAGAAAGAAAGACTGTAATTCAGTATAAAGATTAAAATGTATTGATCTTCTATGTATGGATATAAGCAATGGTTATTGATTCTTAAAACAAGGATTTTATTTTTTTGGGAGTGCTTTACTTTAGTTCCCTTGAATGCAGGGGCGTCGGAACTGGGGGGACAAGGGGGCAGCTCGCTCCCCCCAAACATAGAGAGGCGCCGGTCTGGACGGGAGGATGAAAGACCGCACATTGCATCCTCCGCTCCGTGCAGTGTATATGAACAGTAGCCGCAGCATTGTGACCCCCCTCCTACTCCCTGGTGGTCCCGGTGCCAGGCTCACCTACAACGCGATGCACTGCTGCTGTGCATCGCTCTCAGGCTCCTCCTCCCACCACCTCAGCGCATCAACACACATGTGCACCATAGATGTGGGCACACTAGTCGCGCCACACATCACGGCAACGATGAGCGTGGCTACATCTGTAGGGTAATGATTGCTAAGGTTCTGTCAAAGTGTAGTGTAAAATATATGTTTATGTATATGCTGTGATGGCACCTGTAAGAAAGGAAAAAAAGGTGCGGCAGGCAGTCCCCCATTTTTACACATTGTGGCAGGCAGTCCCAACAAAGACAGAAAGAAAGAAAGAAAGAAAGAAAGAAAGAGACAGAAAGAAAGAAGAATTATACTTACTCTCTCCGCAGGTTTAGGCTCCTCGGTGCAGCTTGACTATTCCCGGGCAGGAGAAAAGGAGGAGGAGGGAGGTGGAAGAGGGAACCGCAGCAGCGCTGTGTTATTGGTGGAGGCGCTGCTGCTGCTGCCCCTCTGCTTCACTATAGGCTGTTCTCGGAAGACAGCCTATAGTGAAGTAGAGGAGCAGCAGCAGCAGCGCCTCCACCAGTAACAAAGCGCTGCTGCGGCTCACTCCTCCTCCTCCCTCCTCCTCCTTCCCCCGTACCGCTGCTCCTCTCCTCTCTCAGGGCGGCTGTGCGCTGTGGGCAGTGGTTGCCCGCAGCGCACAACGGCATGTAATGAGTCAGTTTGACTCATTACATGCTTTGGGCCCCTGGACAGAGGCGGGCCCCAGTGCAATGCACTGGTTGCACTGGCGGTAGTTCCGCCTCTGCCCCCCGTGCATACTGTACATCGAGGTGGTACTTAATATTTGCAGTATCCACAGATAATTATCACTTCTTTAAAGTGGAAACCCTCTTGAAGGTACATACTGAAACATGTTTACACTAGAAACATTTTTAAAGGTAGCCCATTGCTGTAATGGAAACCAATTGTAATGGAACCCATTGCTACATTGCAATATTTATTGAAAAGTACAGAGAGGCCACACTAGCACAATCCTGGGCAAATACTGTCTTCCATGACTTGATGTGAGCACCAACTGCTGAGATGCTCTCCATCCAGGTATGAGGTACTGTGGTTTGGACAGGTGCTTCCATTCTCCTGGAAGCATGGCACAGTTAGTAAAGTGAAACAATTATGCATCCTTAATTATTTTGTTTTTATAAACATTCTGCATGTAACATTGCTGCCAATTTGCACAACACATGTATTCCAACAAAAGGCCAATGCTCTGTATGTCAGCAGCATTTTAGATCCTTTTGTTTGTCTGCTGCTTTTGTTCTGTCAGCAACGTGACATTTGGAGAGAAAAAAAAAGCGGCTACAACAAATTACTCATCTGAATGGGCCCTAATTAGTGGAGTGGAATGATTTCATGAGGCATGGTGTTGTATCGTGTGAACACTGTAATTAGTGTGAGTTTGCTTAATCCAAATATTTCTGTTCTATATTCTTGTTGTCCTCCTTTTGCCTTCTATCTTCCTCACTTCTGCTCGCCTTATGTCTTTGATTTGTTTCCCTGCATTATATAGATTGCTATTGTTTTTGAACTCCAATATTCATCACTGCCTATTTTGTTTTTACTTTTCACTTAAGAAATGTAGTTCGAGTGTGATAAATAAAATAAATATGTAATATGAAACTGAGATTCTTCTTACATCATACTGGGTGCTATGAAAAAGTTTGAAAGGATAATTTACTGTCTGCCACTCAAAAGGCTGTTTGTGAGTCAATGTTCTTTATATACTGTAGGTACTTATGTGTATGGGAGATTGATGGATCTACAGGAGTGTAATAGTATGTAACTGCTGACGGGACAAGTTTGGGTGTTCCTATTTAAATGCAGTGTACACGCTAGAAGATGGTCTTTCAAATACTCCTCTGGAAGATATAATGGATGATAGATCCTATAGTGCAGGCATTTCCAACCTCGGTCCTCAAGGCACACTAACAGTCCCGGTTTTAGTAATATCCATGCTTGCGCACAGATGACTTAATTAGTTCCTCAGTTCTTTTGATTTAACCAACTGTGCTGAAGCATGGATATCACTAAAACCTTGACTGTTGGTGTGCCTTGAGGACCGAGGTTGGGAATGCTTGCTATAGTGTGTACTCGGTTTCAGCTGTTAAACAAGGACATGTAAGCAATCCACACACAGGTTAGTATCAAATTACCCCGATAACTAGTGGGATAACGGGTGCTGCGGCCCTGTTAACACACAAACCTGTGAACTTATCACAAATTCTGTGTCTTAACGGCCTTTAACATGCTAATTTAGCGGGTGTTAAACAGGGATTTTTGTGAAAAGGGAATGCAGTTGAATCGCTAAAGGCGTTATAGCCTGAGGCTACCTCCCTTTTTCACCACTGTTCACTAAATGTGGGCAATTGAATTTCTCCGTAAAACCGTTTATAGGGGGTAATTCCAAGTTGATCGCAGCAGTAAGTTTGTTAGTAATTGGGCAAAACCATGTGCACTGCAGGGGAGGCAGATATAACATGTGCAGAGAGAGTTAGCTTTGGGTGTGGTGTGTTCAATCTGCAAACTCTCTCTGCACATGTTAAATCTGCCTCCCCTGCAGTGCACATGGTTTTGCCCAACTGCTAACAAAATTCCTGCTGCGATCAACTTGGAATTACCCCCATAGTGTAAATGTCTTGTCTTATATGGAATACAATTAATTTTGCAGTACAGTTGTCTAGTAATGGGGATAAGAGGACTTTTCCAGGGACAAACTGTTTCAGGTGCAAATCTTTGAAGTATTGGTACTGTCCCTTGTGCTGATCACAAATGATGCATGCAGGACTGACATTAAGGAGGTACAATTGTAATGGCCCAGAATTACGGTGGGACCCCGAAGATCCAAGCCCCAAACTGCTGTAGTCTGTCTGTGAATCAGAAGCAGTTCTCAGCAAGCATAATTGGTGTTGGGGTGGCCATAATTAAACTTCCCCTATTCAGAGCAATAGATTGAGCTAACGATTAGTATGTCACCATAATTAATAGAGAGATTAATTAGGACATGAGTAGCAAACCCCCCCCCCAAAAAAAAAAAAATAATAATAATAAAAAAAAAAATAATTGCAAAGAAAGTCACCGGTAGAGGGAAATTGGCGCTGTGCAATGTGAAAACAGCATGATTATGGACAGGTAAATGAATACCAATACTTAATTACTTTTTATTGATAACACGACAATTAAACATTTGTCTGTCCATTTTCACACTATCCTTCTGTGTCCACTGACCTTTGGGAGGGGGGATACCTTTTCATTAGTACTGGGCCTGACAATTTCTGATGGCAGCCCTAAGTGACTTCTCTGTTCAGATTACATTACAGGAACCAAATTCTTCTGAAGGCAAATCCAAGTGTATGTATGGTCATTGGAGACCATGGGCTTCTTGCTTTTTAAGCATCAATTAATGCTAGCATAAATTTTCACAACAGCGGGTGAGGGTCACTGTGTTGTCCTTTTAGGGGATTTAGAGAGTATATGCATTCATTATCATTACAACTTGAAACTCTTAATTTGATGTTTTGTATTCAGGCGTTCTAATGATAGACAATACCTGGTACTGTATATTATCCTTCTTAATGCTTGATGTATTCATGTAATTGTTTATCTTTGTAATGTCACATTAAATTAAATAGCTGGTTAATTATATTTGTGATATAGTCATTCAAGTTGAATTTGGAATATACCAAGTATTTTAAGTGGACAAAATGCATTTTTGCAATGTTTAAACAAAACCCAGATCACCTGTCGTTCCAGGTGACCTCAACTATGTTCTCAAAGCACAGAGATGATGCACAGTGCACTGTTGCATGCCAGTGTCCTCTTCAGAGATTATAACCTGGATGACTTTAATAGAATATAGCAAATGTGGTGAAAAGTGTCAACATTGGGAATGTAGGCACCAGAATAGGCAATATGTTGATGTGAAATATCAACATTCATTAAGTTGACATGATGTCAACATTGCGGATGTTGACGTAGCGTTTTAGTGCATTTCAGCTCTAACCCTTATCACAGCCTAACCCTTAAATAGACTATCAACACTGTGAATATCGACATTTTGACTGCCAACATAATGGAAATGTCAATATACTGGTGTCGTGTGTGTGTGTGTGTGTGTGTGTGTGTATGTGTATATGTATATATATATATATATATATATATATATATGTATGTATATATATATGTATGTGTGTGTGTGTATATATACCCAGCAATGAGTATGTAGATGTATCTACAGTGGTGGGCTGGCCCAGGGGGCAGGGTGCCATGTGCCCCCCGGGCCACGCTACTGCCAAGTGTCACGGGCCGGCCACCACCTTCCACTACACCAGTGGTGGTCAACCCGCGGCTCTCGAGCCGCATGCGGCTCTTTCTATCTCTGCATGTGGCTTGTAAGCTCCCGCGGCGCCTCCCGCTGCCCTAGTGTGCCGTGCCCGGCACCGGCCCGTGAGCCAATCGGAGCTCGCGGACCTGCAGCCAATCAGGAGTCTTAGCTGCCGGTCTGCGAACTCTGATTGGCTCACGGACCGGTGCCTAATTAGAGAGAATCAACGCCGCCGGAGAGAGTGGAGACTGAGGGACAGGAGAGGCGCACGCTGCGCTCTCCTCCCCTCACAAGCAGCAGACTGAGCAGAGCAGCAGCGCGGCGGTAAGCAGCACTTGGGGGGTGGCGCAGTGTGGAGATGTGTATCTTACACTTGGGGCATATCTGGCACTGGGGGGACATTTATCTGGCACTGGAGGCATATCTGGCACTGGGGTGACATGTGTTTCTAGCACTGGGGAGACGTGTAGCTAGCAGTGGGGGCATATTTGGCACTGGTGGGACGTGTATCTGGCACTGTGGGCATATCTGGCAATGAGGGGATATCTGGCACTGGGAGGACATGTGTATCTTACACTGGGGTCATATCTGGCACTGGGGAGATGTGTATCTGGCAGTGGGGGCATATCTGGCACTATGGGGACATATATGTATCTGGCACTGTAGAGGAATATATGTATCTGGCATTGTGGGGACATATATGTATCTGGCACCGTGGGGGCATATATGTATTTGGCACTGTGGAGGCACCCATTTTTTGGTGTTTTTATACGTATGTGGCACTGTACAGGGGCTTTATTTGTATGTGGCACTGTACAACATGACTATAAATGGGGTTATGACACAAGGTCATACTCCTATAATCGTCAAACCGAAAGGTGTGCGCATAAAAATGGGGTGTAGCTTTGTGACAACTATGCCACACCCCCATTTTCAGTGTGCGCATGATATGGCTCTTTCCCTTGACTACAGATCTTTTCTGGCTCTTTGCCACTGACTGGTTGGCTACCTCTGCACTACACAGCTCTGCTGTAGCCGCGGCCGCACTGACAAATTTATAATAAATTATCTTTGGGATAGTTTACACCAGGACTAATTTTTTTGTATTAATAAATATTTTTAAACAAAAATTCATTTAAGATGGTGCCATTACTTATGGGCCAGTGCTCTTGGCTTACCCCCCAGGCTAAAAGTTGCCAGCCAGCCCCAGTGTATCTATAATGATAGATCGCATGGTAATCACGTGATGGGCACGTCACCGACAAGTGGGAGCGGCCTCTGGCTGCTCCTGGCGGGTGCCCATCGCACATCGTAGTGCGATATATAGCATGTGTTTTTAAAAACCCATGCGATCGCACTGCGATTCGATAAATATTAAGTGCAGCACTTAATATCTTGAGACGCGAGATTCGACCGGCGTGCCCACGCATCACGTCGAAAGGTACCTAAAATGTGCATACAATCCCCCGATTTCTCTCACAGATCCAGTCGAAATCGAAGGCTAATACCGATAATCTCACAAGTGTATGGGCACAATTAGACAGGTATTGGAAGTTGGAAAACTACTAAACAAATAATATATGAAACACCCACTTTAAAATCTATACATTTTTTATGTAAATAAAACAAATATAAGAACATTTTCTTAACTAAAGTTATTAAGAATGTCTTCTATCAAATGTGAAAATACTTCATTAGAACATGACTTGGCATGAGTTTTATGGATGTGGTTACATTATTGAATGTTCTGCTCTTATTGATTCCAGTTTTTTGCTTTACAGGGCAGCAAAGGGCACTACAGATACCACTGGCAAAGCCACAATGTAAAGCACAGTGGAGTGGATGATATGGTCTTATTGTCCAAAATCTCAGAGGACTCCATAGTGGACAACCTGAAAAAACGTTATATGGATGATTTCATCTTTGTATCCTTTTTATTTTATTCATAATGTCATGTGCAAAATGAGAGTATAAATATCCTCTATTGTCCTAATTCTCATGCCATTGCCAGTCGTATGCTGTTTAGGATTAGTCATGAAATACTATACTATAGGCCTGCAGTGCTACACACCTAGGAGTGAATAAATTCCATTAAGGGTAATGTATTTTAAATATATTTAAGCTTTACCGATGTCGGCTCCTGCATTATGACACAATAATATGAACAAGCCTTAAATATTTACTTTAGACAGATACTGTAGAAAGGAATTGAAATAAGGTATCCTATTAGCCACGGCCATTTTTTGTACTAAAAAAAAAAACCACAGGTATTCATTGCGATCTTTGTCTGTGGGTCATTATCAGGTATCCAAGTATAGCCTGTTTTTTTTCTGTGAAAAAATTCCCCTTTTCTGTGCAAAAGCACATAGGGTGTGCGAAAAGTCGCAGACCTACAGTATGTGTTTTCTTGGCAGTGATCGTAGATAAAATGCTTACTTATCAGGGATATGGGGGCGAAACAAAATCCTGGAAAAGTGCTGGCATCAGAGCTAATACAATAGCCCCGGGCGAGTCAAGTAGTCACTACCGCCTTAAGGCTGAAATGTGAACAAGCCCCTATCACATGACCAGCGCTATTCTGACTTCCCTGGCGCAGACAGACTGCATGGAAGATCAGAGATTTCGCCTGCATGCTTACACACAGGTACTTTGCTTTCCTGACAGCTCTCTCATCTGGTCTAGTGATGGATGTCTGCTATGCTTTGCAACAGAGACCACCCTAGTTAACATCTCTCAGAAAGCAGAAGCGGACTACCTTTCTCGACCTTGCTCCCCTGTACCATTGTTCACTGCTATCACAGACAGTGGTGAAGTAGGAGCAGTGGACAAGAGGTCCTTCGTATTATATACACTATCTGCACATACACCAGGAGTACAGAGATGTCTGTACACTGTATTTTTACTTGTGCATTAACATGTCGTGACTTCTATCTAAACTGTCCCCACCCTCACTTTGTATGTTACTCCAGGTTCTAACATTTCTTAGACCTCTTTATTAAAGTTTATGCATGGTACCTACACTGAGCATTACTATTAATTTGTGTTGCTGGGGTCTTATATTGTAGCAGGGAATGTAAAAGAGAGAAATTATTTTCCCTGATTTCAGTAACAGCTTTGTGCTGTTTGACTCCCAATACCCTGATGGGAAAGGAGTATCTTAGTTTCACCCATTTCATTACTAATGTGACACCAGTGGGATTATCTTTGTAATACTTTGTAAACTACTTAAATAATAATAATAATAATAATAATTAAAAATAATAATAATAAAAAAATATAATAATGATGATAATAATTTTATTCATACAGCGCTCTTTCTCCAGCCGTACAAAAGATTTCTACTGACAGCTTTTTTTTTTTGTGTCATGATACTATTGAATGTCTCAGCTATTTATTTTTGACACAATACTGCTTGATGACTAGCGATCATTTAAGAAGAGATATTTATATATACAGGTTGAGTATCCCATATCCAAATATTCCGAAATACGGAATATTCCGAAATACGGACTTTTTGGAGTGAGAGTGAAATAGTGAAACCTTTGTTTTTTGATGGCTCAATGTACACAAACTTTGTTTAATACACAAAGTTATTAAAAATATTGTATTAAATGACCTTCAGGCTGTGTATATAAGGTGTATATGAAACATAAATGAATTGTGTGAATGTAGACACACTTTGTTTAATGCACAAAGTTATAAAACATATTGGCTAAAATTGACTTCAGGCTGTGTGTATAAGGTGTATATGAAACATAAATGCATTCTGTGCTTAGACTTAGGTCCCATCACCATCATATCTCATTATGGTATGCAATTATTCCAAAATACGGAAAAATCCGATATCCAAAATACCTCTGGTCCCAAGCATTTTGGATAAGGAATACTCAACCTGTATATATATTTTAGTTTTAGTTTTCACGGTGTAAATATAAATGTGTTAAAAATTTGGTACATCTATACAGATTTAAATTTGAGATGTCTTAATGTAAGTAAATATTAATCCATGGTTCTTGGCGTTACCCGAGGAGCGCCCGTAGCAGATACGGTAAAAAGTGACATGAGCATTTTTGTGGTTTATTAAATTCTACACACTGGAGGTGCAATCCAATGTTTGGGCGTTATCATTCACGCAATGCAAGACGCGCATTGGTAATGACGTCATTATGTCAACCCCCTTTTCATCCCCTTAGGGGAGGTTTATTAAAATTCTAATTACGTAGTTTTCCTATTTCCCACCTGAAGAATACCTATATTTATGTAGCATTTTTCACATATCTTTTACACTTGTAATACTGATCAGCCAACCTCACTTTCTCACGCTCTGACACCTTACTACTGTCCTCTTTTTAACACTCGGCAGCCTCTTTCATTTTGTTTAACACTGATCTCTCACTTCTATCCCTTATCTGTGTGATGCCCTAGGGTGGTATGGCTGGGGTAGTTTGGGGGTGCTCTGCGCTCCAGAGGCGAACCCCTATACTGTTAGGGACCTGTCCAATGAGGGCACCGTGAAGTAGGTGGGCAGGCTCATATACTGGCCAATATATGCTAAGAACCTCGGATATTATGGTTATAATTTTTAAAGGTGTATGGTGCACCAGCACCCTTGTTCCTATATTTTAGTACTAAGTCCCAGCAAGGTAGCACATCCCATTACAAGAAGCTATGGTGTACAGTCCAGGCCCCCTCTCAACAATATAGTCTATATTATGTGTATGTATACACACTTGAGGGCTTGGGACATCCTCATTCTGGATTAGCACCCCACCCACCGCCTCTCAGGCTTTTAAACAGGGAACTAGCACATGCTGACTGCACAAAAGCCATAGGTAAAATCTTTTCAGTTATATAGAACCTGCCCCCTTGTTCCTAGATTGAAAAATCTAACCATGATGTAAGATTAAGTTAATACAAGACACTGTTTAAAACATTTAGCTTTTCTCTTTCTATTACAAATAGCTAACAAACTACCAAAGACATGTACGTACTGGGGAAAACACCACCATATAAGACTACTGAGCACAATCTCGAATTGGAATTATCACTATGTATCTTTTCACATCAAAGCCCTTTTTTCATTTTTTTTTTTTTTGTTGATCAATGATCGCTTTGAGAAGAATTAGTGTAGCTTTCTGTGAACAGGCATTCTTTTTCTCTGACGCCCTAGTGGATGCTGGGAACTCCGTAAGGACCATGGGGAATAGACGGGCTCCGCAGGAGACTGGGCACTCTTAAAAGAAAGATTAGGTACTATCTGGTGTGCACTGGCTCCTCCCTCTATGCCCCTCCTCCAGACCTCAGTTAGAATCTGTGCCCGGCCAGAGCTGGATGCACCTAGTGGGCTCTCCTGAGCTTGCTAGAAAAGAAAGTATTTGTTAGGTTTTTTATTTTCAGTGAGATCTGCTGGCAACAGACTCACTGCTACGTGGGACTGAGGGGAGAGAAGCAAACCTACCTGCTTGCAGCTAGCTTGTGCTTCTTAGGCTACTGGACACCATTAGCTCCAGAGGGTTCGAACACAGGGCCTGACCTCGATCGTCCGTTCCCGGAGCAGCGCCATCGTCCCCCTTGCAGAGCCAGAAGTCAGAAGAGAACGACGAAAACGGCGGCTGAAGACTCCTGTCTTCATTAAGGTAGCGCACAGCACTGCAGTTGTGCGCCATTGCTCCCACAGCACACCACACACTCCGGTGACTGTAGGGTGCAGGGCGCTGGGGGGGAGGCGCCCTGGGCAGCAATTATAATACCTTTTGGCACAAATTATACACATAATACAGTCTGGCACTGTATATGTGTGTAAACCCCCGCCATTAAGTCACACAAAACGCGGGACAGAAGCCTGCCGCTGAGGGGGCGGGGCCTTCTTCCTCAGCACACCAGCGCCATTTTCCCTTCACAGCTTCGCTGGAAGCAGCTCCCCAGGCTCTCCCCTGCAGTATCTGGATACAAGAAGGGTAAAAAAGAGAGGGGGGGGGCACTTAAATTTAGGCGCAAATAAGATAAGTAAGCAGCTATTGGGAAAAATCACTTATTATAGTGTACATCCCTGTGTTATATAGCGCTGTGGTGTGTGCTGGCATACTCTCTCTCTGTCTCCCCAAAGGACTTTGTGGGGTCCTGTCCTCAGTCAGAGCATTCCCTGTGTGTGTGCGGTGTGTCGGTACGGCTGTGTCGACATGTTTGATGAGGAGGGTTACGTGGAGGCGGAGCAGGGGCAGATTAGTGTGGTGTCGCCCCTGACGGGGCCGACACCTGATTGGATGGATATGTGGAAGGTCTTAACCGACAGTGTCAACTCCTTACATAAAAGGTTCGATGACACAGCAGCCTTGGGACAGCCGGGGTCTCAGCCCGCGCCTGCCCAGGCGACTCAGAGGCCGTCAGGGGCTCATAAATGCCCTCTGGCTCAGATGGTAGACACAGATGTCGACACGGAGTCTGACTCCAGTGTAGATGAGGATGAGACAAATGTACAGTCTACAAAGGCCATCCGATGCATGATTACTGCAATGAAAGATGTATTGCACATTTCTGACGTTAACCCGGTTACCACCAAGAGGGGTATTATGTTTGGGGAGAAAAAGCAGCCAGTGACTTTTCCCCCATCTGATGAATTAAATGATTTGTGTAAAGAAGCATGAAGTTCCCCTGATAAGAAACTAGTGATTTCTAAGAGGTTACTGATGGCGTACCCTTTCCCGCCAACGGATAGGTTACATTGGGAAACATCCCCTAGGGTGGACAAGGCGCTCACACGCTTATCTAAAAGGGTGGCACTGCCGTCTCAGGATACGGCCGCCCTAAAGAAGCCTGCGGATAGAAAGCAGGAAGCTATCCTGAAGTCTGTGTATACACACTCTGGTACTCTACTGAGACCTGCTATTGCTTCAGCCTGGATGTGTAGTGCTGCAGCAGCATGGACTGATACCTTGTCAGACAACATTGATTCCCTCGACAGGGATACTATTTTGCTAACCATGGAACATATAAAAGACGTCGTCTTATATATGCGGGATGCCCAGAGGGACATTTGCCTGCTGGCATCTAGAATTAATGCAATGTCCGTTTCTGCCAGGAGAGTATTATGGACTCGGCAGTGGACAGGTGATGCTGATTCTAAAAAACACATGGAGGTTTTGCCTTATAAGGGTGAGGAATTGTTCGGGGACGGTCTCTCGGACCTTGTATCCACAGCAACAGCTGGGAAGTCGACTTTTTTACCTCAGGTTCCCTCACAGCCTAAGAAAGCACCGTATTATCAAATGCAGTCCTTTCGGCCTCAGAAAAGCAAGCGGGTCAGAGGCGCATCCTTTCTGGCCAGAGGCAGGGGTAGAGGAAAGAAGCTGCACCAGGCAGCCAGTTCCCAGGAACAAAAATCCTCCCCTGCTTCCACTAAGTACACCGCATGACGTTGGGGCTCCACTGGCGGAGCCAGGTGCGGTGGGGGCACGTCTCCGAAACTTCAGCTACCAGTGGGTTCGCTCACAAGTGGATCTCTGGCCTGTACAAATTGTATCTCAGGGATACAAGCTGGAGTTCGAGACGACTCCCCCTCGCCGTTACCTCAAATCAGCCTTGCCAGCTCCTCCCAGGGAAAGGGAGATAGTACTGGCGGCAATTCACAAGCTGTACCTCCAGCAGGTGATAATCAAGGTCCCCCTCCTTCAACAGGGAAGGGGTTACTATTCCACAATGTTTGTGGCACCGAAACCGGACGGTTCGGTGAGACCCATTCTAAATTTAAAATCCTTGAACACTTATATAAAGAAGTTCAAGTTCAAAATGGAATCGCTCAGGGCGTTTATTGCAAGCCTGGAAGAGGGGGATTTTATGGTGTCGCTGGACATCAAGGATGCTTACTTGCATGTCCCCATTTACCCACCTCACCAGGAGTACCTCAGGTTTGTGGTACAAAACTGTCATTACCAATTCCAGACGTTGCCGTTTGATCTCTCCACGGCTCAGAGAATATTTACCAAGGTAATGGCCGAAATGATGATACTCCTTCGAAGAAAGGGAGTTATAATTATCCCGTACTTGGACGATCTCCTCATAAAGGCGAGGTCCAAAGAGCAGTTGTTGGTCAGCGTAGCACTCTCTCAGGAAGTGTTGCAACAGCACGGCTGGATTCTGAATATCCCAAAGTCGCAGCTGATTCCTACGACGCGTCTGCTTTTCCTGGGAATGATTCTGGACACAGAACAGAAGAAGGTGTTTCTCCCGGAGGAGAAGGCCCAGGAATTGTCATCTCTGGTCAGGGACCTCCTAAAACCAAAACAGGTGTCGGTGCATCACTGCACGCGAGTCCTGGGAAAGATGGTGGCTTCTTACGAAGCAATTCCCTTCGGCAGGTTCCATGCAAGGATCTTTCAGTGGGATCTGTTGGACAAATGGTCCGGATCGCATCTTCAGATGCATCGGTTGATCACCCTGTCCCCAAGGGCCAGGGTGTCTCTGCTGTGGTGGCTGCAGAGTGCTCATCTTCTCGAGGGACGCAGGTTCGGCATACAGGACTGGGTCCTGGTGACCACGGATGCAAGCCTCCGAGGATGGGGGGCAGTCACTCAGGGAAGAAACTTCCAAGGACAGTGGTCAAGTCTGGAGACTTCTCTGCACATAAATATATTGGAACTAAGGGCCATCTACAACGCCCTGAGTAAGGCAGAGCCCCTGCTTCAAATCAGTACTGATTCAGTCAGACAACATCACGGCGGTCGCCCATGTAAACCGCCAGGGCGGCACAAGAAGCAGGATGGCAATGGCAGAAGCCACAAGGATTCTTCGATGGGCGGAGAATCACGTGCTAGCACTGTCAGCAGTGTTCATTTCGGGAGTGGACAACTGGGAAGCAGACTTCCTCAGCAGGCACGACCTCCACCCGGGAGAGTGGGGACTTCATCAAGAAGTCTTCACACAGATTGTAAATCGTTGGGAACTGCCACAGGTGGACATGATGGCGTCCCGCCTCAACAAAAAGCTAAAAAAATATTGCTCCAGGTCACGGGACCCTCAGGCGATAGCTGTGGACGCACTAGTGACACCGTGGGTGTACCAGTCGGTTTATGTGTTCCCTCCTCTTCCTCTCATACCCAAGGTACTGAGGATAGTAAGAAAGAGAGGAGTAAGAACTATACTCATCGTTCCGGATTGGCCAAGAAGAACTTGGTACCCAGAACTACAAGAAATGATCTCAGAGGACCCATGGCCTCTGCCTCTCAGACAGGACCTGTTACAGCAGGGGCCCTGTCTGTTCCAAGACTTACCGCGGCTGCGTTTGACGGCATGGCGGTTGAACGCCGGATCCTAACGGAAAAGGGCATTCCGGATGAAGTGATTCCTACGCTGATAAAAGCTAGGAAGGATGTGACAGCAAAGCATTATCACTGCATATGGCGGAAATATGTTGCTTGGTGCGAGGCCAGGAAGGCCCCAACAGAGGAATTCCAGCTGGGTCGATTTCTGCACTTCCTACAGTCAGGGGTGACTATGGGCCTAAAATTGGGGTCCATAAAGGTCCAGATTTCGGCCCTATCTATTTTCTTTCAAAAAGAACTGGCTTCACTGCCTGAAGTTCAGACGTTTGTTAAGGGAGTGCTGCATATTCAGCCCCCTTTTGTGCCTCCAGTGGCACCTTGGGATCTTAATGTTGTGTTGGATTTCCTGAAATCACACTGGTTTGAGCCACTTAAGACCGTGGAGCTAAAGTATCTCACATGGAAGGTGGTCATGCTGTTGGCCTTAGCTTCAGCTAGGCGTGTGTCAGAATTGGCGGCTTTGTCATGTAAAAGCTCATATCTGATCTTTCATATGGACAGGGCAGAGTTGAGGACTCGTCCCCAATTTCTCCCTAAGGTGGTATCAGCGTTTCATTTGAACCAGCCTATTGTGGTGCCTGCGGCTACTCGGGACTTGGAGGACTCCAGGTTACTTGATGTAGTCAGGACTTTGAAAATCTATGTAGCCAGGACGGCTGGAGTCAGGAAAACTGACTCGCTGTTTATCCTGCATGCACCCAACAAACTGGGTGCTCCGGCTTCAAAGCAAACTATTGCGCGCTGGATCTGTAACACGATTCAGCAAGCTCATTCTGCGGCAGGGTTACCGCATCCTAAATCAGTAAAAGCCCATTCCACAAGGAAGGTGGGCTCTTCTTGGGCGGCTGCCCGAGGGGTCTCGGCTTTACAGCTTTGCCGAGCTGCTACTTGGTCGGGTTCAAACACATTTGCTAAGTTCTACAAGTTTGATACCCTGGCTGAGGAGGACCTTGCCTTTGCTCATTCGGTGCTGCAGAGTCATCCGCACTCTCCCGCCCGTTTGGGAGCTTTGGTATAATCCCCATGGTTTTACGGAGTTTCCAGCATCCACTAGGACGTCAGAGAAAATAAGAATTTACTCACCGGTAATTCTATTTCTCGTAGTCCGTAGTGGATGCTGGGCGCCCGTCCCAAGTGCGGACTCTCTGCAATACATGTATATAGTTATTGCTTAACTAAAGGGTTATTGTTATGAGCCATCTGTTACTGAGGCTCAGTTGTTGTTCATACTGTTAACTGGGTATGGTTATCACAAGTTGTACAGTGTGATTGGTGTGGCTAGTATGAGTCTTACCCTGGATTCCAAATCCTTTCCTTGTTGTGTCAGCTCTTCCGGGCACAGTTTCCTTAACTGAGGTCTGGAGGAGGGGCATAGAGGGAGGAGCCAGTGCACACCAGATAGTACCTAATCTTTCTTTTAGAGTGCCCAGTCTCCTGCGGAGCCCGTCTATCCCCATGGTCCTTACGGAGTCCCCAGCATCCACTACGAACTACGAGAAATAGATTTACCGGTAAGTAAAATCTTATTTTTTCCTGTGTAGGCCAATGTATGTGTGGATTTTTTTTATTACTGTGAGGGCCAATGTGTGTGTTTTGTTGTTTTCTGTGGGGAACTGATGGTGTGCCTTGGCAATTTTAAAATATTGTTCGGTGTGCCACGAGTAAAAAAAGGTTGAAAATCACTGCTCTAATCCATGTTTGAAAGTCTATTTTAGCGGCTGCACGCCGGCAGCAGGGAGACGCGGGTCGCAGCGGTTGCCTGGTGACCGGGACAGTGCCTCTCTCCCAGCTGCCAGGGCTGCTGGTCCCCGCTTGGCGCCTAGCAAGAGCCCAACGCCAGGTGCTATGCACAATGCGAGCCACCTGGCACCTAGCAACAGGGACGCCGGAGGCAGACGGCTTTCCCAGTTGCTTAGGCGGTAATGAGTGTACATGCAGAAGATCAGCTGCATGGACTTGGTTAATCAACACAGCAGGTCTCTGATTGGTGCAAGCCCCATTTATATTACCTTCCTGCTCACTCCCTGGTTGCTGGTTATAGTTTCTGCTTCTTGGAGGAACTGCCGCTCCTGTGAGCTCTTGTTCTGGGATACCCTGCCTTGTTCCAATCTGTTTCTGCCTCAGGAGCTGTGTGGATTTTCCAAACTTTTTCTGGTGCTATCCGAATCCTTGTTTTAATCCTGTTGGCTTTTGTTATATCTTTCTGCCATATGCACTCTGCCACTACAACTGCCCTAACATCATGTTACCTTCCACCATATCCCCTCATTTGTACAGCTTTTACTTCGTACATTATCACCGCCCTTTTGCCAGTTCTCTGTACCTATATAGACTAGCTTCTTTTATCTATTTAATCTCCTCTGCTGACTGATAGCTCCTGACGTCTTGGGGGTAACCTTACTGTCGCCAGTGGCGTAAGTCCTGGTGGGCATCCAAATACCGGTAGACGTATAAAGTCTTAAGGGAAAAGCGGCTCTTATAGGCAAGAAGACCTGCTTAGTGTTACTCTACAAGTCTTACACCCAGGCGTCCAGGGCTATCGTCAGAAGATCGACCACAAGTCCAGTTATTCATGGCCATCGTGTCAAGGTTCTTATCATCCAATCAGTTCTCTGCAAGACTCCGTCCAAGTACACCCTTCAGTTCCTAACCATATACTGGGAGAGTAGTAATATAGCTCTCCTAAGAATCCAAAACATTTTGAAGCAAGTTTCTCTTTATCTAAAGTTGTCTCCAACCAATCCATCTGAAATATATTCTGCAATTTCCCTTTAAAAAGGGTTAGAGAAGGTGGAGGAGGATAAATTCATAATTGCCAAATAGCTTTGCGAGCTGCCACACTAATAGCCAACAATAACTTCCGACAACATTTGGTGACCCTTTGGCTGCCAGGAGTGATTCCAAATATCACCCATTCAGCATTAAAAGGCAAACCGTTTACTAGATACTCCATTGAGTAACTCTGGCATGAAGCATGCCTGCATCTGGTGTATGACGACATACCCTCCAAATACTGTGGTGAGAATTATAGGCACTACATGCTGTTTTTAACGTTTCCATTTGGACAACTAGGGGCTTAGTAGGATTGTGGTGGCTTATAGTTTAGTCTGCAAAAAAAAACCAAACATTAACTAATAATAATGACTAAAGAGATGAACAATCAATGCAAGAAGAAAATAACATGGTAGGAGATAGCTTAGTTTTATGTTATTGGGTAAAAACATATTTTGATCATTTTATCAAAGTAATGGCATTCATTGCTAAGTGTGCTGAAGTTGGATACTGGAACATGCCACTGATAGTATTTTTGTTCTTGAAGCCACAAAGTATTAAGCAGGCATCTAACAGACCTTGAATGAACTGATTGTTTGTGTGAGCAGTCATGAATGAGTGTTAAACTGTGCCACTATAAGCTAGGATTATTTGACATGCGATCAAATGTTGCTATTGTTTATCTACACACTGTTCTGTCCATGAAAGATGACCTCGTAAAAACGCATATCTACAATGTGGTCATAGATCTCTGTACTCTTGCCAAAAACACAAGGCACGGAGATATTTACTATGACCATGTCGCTCAAAAGACTTTAATGTTTTTTGCTTGTTTTATAGTAAATATTTCAAGTCACATATTGGTGCATTGTAGTATTTTAATATTTATGGGCCTATGGGAACAGGAGAATATTTGAATAAAAATATTTTAACGGAATCATCAGATTTATAAAAAGTGTGTGTGTATATATGTGTGTGTGTATATATATGTATGTATGTATGTATGTATGTGTATATATATATATATATATATATATATAAAAATTACTTTTCATTATAAAAATACTTAGTACAGTTGCACAATGTACAAAAAACTTAATCAACTGCTAAATTATTATAATCCGCGCTTGACAAGACACCTAATGGACTGAAGCATAGGACATAACATGTTGCCACTTGCAGAGAACCAATACCTGAAATTATTATTATTTTTTTTAAACCGTCCATTCATTTTTAGCAAAATTGAAACTGAAAGCTGGCTTTTGCATGCACAGTTGAACCAAGACTGGCTGGTGAAGTGGTAAGGGTAATGCTATGCTGCTTTCACATCGCAAAACCTGCTTTTGAAATGGTATTTGAAACGGTTCTTAAAACGGGTCTGAGCAGTTAAACCCCTTTCACATCTCATGTTGTAACCAGTAAATTACCATTTCATTACCGTTTGGTACCATTCACACTGAACCCGTTTCACCCATAGAAAACAGTGGTTGTCACTATAAATGGACTTTTCTGGCCCACACATTATTAATAATTATTAATTAATTCATTATTAATCATTTGGATAGTCGTACGATGGAACCCAGCAGCTTGAAGCATTTTTGCTATGTTTTTATATATGAGGGTATCCTTGACTGTCCCAGTAATTTGGCAGCAGATTTCCTCATCCCCTCTGATCCTAAAGCAGCTCCCTCACCTCTTCATCACTCCAATTAGACATTTTATAATGGCTTTGCAGTCTAAAAGTTTATAAAGCCACTCTCACATGTGTCTCCTGTGTTTTCCAAGCTGTTTCCTGGTTGTGGCTGCTGACATCACATATGGAGACAGCCTATGACCTGCTGGGGCTTGCAAATACCGTTTCAGACCCTTTCACACTGCACAGTGAAATGGGACTGAAACGGGTAGGACCCTTCTTTTTTACCGTTTCAAAATACCTGTATTTTGAAAACGGTAAATTGAAGGGGACCCTTTCACATCGCAGCTTGACCCGTTTAGGAAGCCAGTTAAAACGGCAAAATACTGGGTACAAGCTGCAGTGTGAAAGGGGTACTACTCTGCAAGTAACATCCTTTGTTGCAAGCACTTGAGTATCACTCAGTTGCTCTGGTGCCTATTTCCTCGGTAAATAGCATTGATAACTGATTTTCTGTCACTGAAAAGTTGTGATACAAAATCTTACTTACAGAAAATAATATAGGGTAGTATCTGTAATTAGAATATTTATGGTACATTGTGAGAAAAATTCATGTACTTCATGTAATGTATACAACTACCGCATTTACTTTGACATTTATTGTCCTGTATTTGCACTGTACTTCTTCTTTTTGACAAATCATTTACAATAATTTAATTTTAAAACGCTGTTTTTCTGAGGGTTAAGACATTTTTTTTTTTTTTTTGCATTATTTTACATTGAGTGACACTATGTTAAATTAGGTTTGTTTAGTAAATATTAGATTTATTGTTTGATCTATGTTAATCAGCATAGAAACAGAGTAAACAATAGGGGTAATAGTATAAACAAAAACAAACAATCCTATTTAGGGTGTGTACACACGGTGAGATCCTTGCTATGCCCGATTTTCACTTGCGATTTCCCTTGAACTCCCCAGAGCCCAGATAGGACAGATTTTGACTAACGTTTCTTGAGATATGGACTATGTGTGCTTACGATTTTGGCTTATGTGAGATTTTGGCTAATGTGAGATGTCATTGACATGTGAGATGAACTAGATAGTACACCGATCTAGCAAGGATTGACTTGCCTGCACAGTCTATCTTTTCTTGTGATGCCGACCTGGCGGGACCGCGCATCGGGATTGAATCGGGATCGCAAGGTGACTTTCACCTTGCGGTCTGCACTAACTTTTCTTGCCATTTTGACTATATAGTCAAAATCGTAAGAAAATATCTCACCGTGTATACACACCCTTAGACAATAAAAAAAAACAACTGTAGTCTATACCAGTGGTTCTCAAGCTGGGTGCCGTGGACTACCTTAGGGCACTTGCAGGTGTGCCCTGGCTTGGTTGTCAAGGACCAATTAAAATGATTTATGATCAATGTAAAAGGCCAAACCAGTGTTTGTGGCCTTCAATTATTAAAATATGTGGATAGACAGAGGTCGAAACCTGTTTTTTTTTTTTTGTTTTTTTTTTGTGTCTGTGTTATTTTAATCCTAAACCTAGCCCTACCCCTTCCCATTGTCCCTAACCCTCATCCTGGTGCCTAATCCTAACCGCCCCCTTCTGCGGCCTAACCCTTAGCCAAGTGCCTAAACCTAAGTGTTCCCTCTGGCAGCCTAACCCTCTTCCATGTGCCTAACTCTAACCCTAAAACTCATGAAAAATTAAAAACCAGCTGTCAACCTTTTTATGTTGATCTTTTGACCTTGTAGATCTTATAACGATGTCGACCTAAGTCCATGTCATCCTTTACCTGTCAACCTTTTGACTGTCTACCACCTGGTGTCGACCTAATGACTGTATTTACTGTCTATCTTCCATCTGGATACCGTGTTGCTTATATCATTTGACAACTTCAGTCAATTAATATTTTTATGTAAAAATATTGTTTATTTCTAGCTCTTTGTCATTTATCACATCATTGCTTTCTTTAGATTTTTCTTTGTTTTTTATTCCCAGATATAAGGAACAATACATTTCAGTACATACTAAAAAAAAGCCACACATAGTATACCTATGATGCTCTGTATTGTATTTAGAAATGACCCATTGTCGATTAGAAACTTATGGTATTTAAAACTGACCTTAATGTGTTATTTTGCATAGAACCATACAGCTGATGTTATGTAACTGTAAGTTGTCTTTTATTGATGTTGGAACTGACGTGTGATTTGTCCGCTCTGCCTGGTGTTTCAGTAGTATGATTCCTATGGAAATACATCCCTATTGAATTTTCAAATCATCATTAACTAATCAACCTTAACTTCTCACAGACATATATTGGGCCAGTGCTGATTTCTGTGAATCCATTCAAACAGATGCCTTACTTTGGGGAAAAGGAAATTGAAATGTACCAAGGAGCTGTAAGTACAGTATTGTGTGCTGTGATAAACAATGGAACGGTGTGCCCTATAGAGAGAATAGCTGTGGTAACTGTAAACGGGATGTCCAAATGTAAAAATCCGCCCCATGTACAGATGTGTCTTCATATATTATTCCTGCAATTGTCCAAATAGCTGCTCTCGGAGCACCAGATCCCTGATGACTCTGCCAGTCATCTTCTTTGCATATTTTTACCATGAAAATACGTCTTAACGGGGGTACACTCGTAGCGATTTTTGCTTAATTTCTAAGCAATCTGACCAGACTGCTTAGAAATGAAGCACACATCACTCTGTTTGTATGCCCCATGGCGATAGCGATGCGCGGCCCCACACGTCGCTATCGCCGGTTCTAGATTGGCCTACATGCAGGCACACTCTAGTAGATCGCTCACTTCACCACCGGGTGAAGTGAGCACCCCCCCTCCTCGTGTGCTGAGCGGGGGGAGAGATGTGTGCTGAGCGATCTATCACAGATCTCCCCGTGTGTACCCCCCTTTAGTCGCAATGCGAATCTTTATATAAAGTGCTGCTGTACAATGCAGCGGCTTCGGCTTTTTTCATGCCAAGATCTGTTTAGCTACGTATGCAGACTCCGCTATACACATATATAAAATTGTTGCATATCAAATTAATCACCACAGTCTTCTGCATCATTGTGACTAACAGTGATTCTTGGGTAAAAAAAAAGACGTCCAGTGCTAGCAGAGCCTCACTGAACTTGGGTTCTCTCTCCTGGCAGGCATCTTGTATCACATGTTGTATTGAGGTTGGTTGTATGAGGACACAGCTTCATAAAAATATGGAGATTTTCCCCAGACCCCGATACACCAGTGTCAGGGAGGCAGATTACCCCACAATCTCTTATTTTTACTGCAGTGGAAAACATGAGTATTACAAGCTTTCTCAAGCAGCAGAGTTTTGGGGTGGGGGCATACTATTTGCTATAAGGAGGCATATTTTAGTCATACAGCATTTCTTCCTGTACTAATATTTATGCTTTTTTAACACTGTTGTACAGTACATGAAGAGCTAGTTTCACAGTTTGCGATTTATTCCAAAATAAATCTCGTTTTATATTTTATTCCTAATTAAAGGTTTTTTGTAGCATCAACGCGGCCCAGTTTAAATACACTGTATCATGGCTTAGTAATATGTGCTAATTTCAACATTCAGTTTTGTAATTGTTTGCTACTGGAAAAGGTACAATAAGGAAAACATGCACTGAATATATGAGCCATACTTAGGTGTGTGTCTATCTATATTTATATCCATCCAACTGACATTTGTAAATGAATACAGGATATATAAGGAAATATGTAATTCAAGGCTAAAAGCAGGCTTACAGACTCAATCTGGGCGGCTGCTGAAGAAACAAGATCTTGAACTATATTAACTAGAGAACTCCTTATAATGTAATTTGTTTATTGAACAAATGGTGTAATAAATGAGTTACTTAGTTGTTAGCAAAGTCCATCCACTTGCATCCGTTTTCCCCTAGGTATAAATTAACACCAGAAATTAGAAGGTATGAACACCACTAGGAATAACATTAGGGGGTATAAATGACATTTAGCATACACTTAATTATAGAACTCTTCCAAGAATAGTTTTGTAATAAGAGGACAAAATTAAAAGGAGGGGATGAGTGATGAAAATTATGTAAAAAACAAAAAAAAAAGCCCTTAAACATAGATGTAATAATGGAAGTGGTGGGGGGAGAAGAATGAGGAAATTGTAATTCCTGGTCGCCCCATAGGTTTACACAGTCAAACATTCCGGCAACACTTAATTTTATTAATTATTAGGGTTAATGGGCCCGATTCAGCATGGGGTCGCATGCTGAAGCCCCTTTTGCAGTGTGCGCACGTGCAGATGCCACACTGCACGTGCGCACACAGTAAGATGCGATGGCATCTCACATATGCAAATACCTCTGCCTGATTGACAGCGGCTATGGGCCTAATTCAGACCTGATCGCTGTTGTGCGAATTCGCACAGCGGCCGATTACTGAATGACTGCATACGTAAGGATAGTAATGTGCAGGCGTGAGGCCAAACTGCAAAAAAATTCTGCATATTTTTTGATGGTGTACGCATGTTAATTGACAGGAAGCAGACATTTGGGGGTGGTAACTGACTGTTTTCTGCGAGTGTCAGTAAAAACGCAGGCATTCTCAAGCGTTTTCAGGGAGGGTGTGTGAAGTCAGCTCTGCTCCCAATCAGCCTTTTTGTATCGGAATGTAGGAGTAAGTACTGGACTACGCACAGACTGCACAGAGTAGAGAAAACATTAGATGGTGAGTGAGTTGCGAACAGATTTGCAGCTGACCGGCATTTGCAAAGCTTTTCACACGGTGTATGCAGACCTGCACGGGGCGGTTACTCACTCTGTTTTGGGTTGCGACCATCCGATCGCAGACCTTTGCAAATTCGCAGAGGTGCCATCAGGTCTGAATTAGGCCCAATATCAACAGAATCTCAGGGCCAGGCATTTTTACTTTTGGACCTTGACTTCCTTCATTAGTGTCCTTTTTTTTTTTTTTTTTAGGCCCATCTTACAAAACAGTGGTGCAGGAGACCTTAAAAATTCAGAATATGTTTGTACACATCTGAGTTTCTATATTGAAGCAGTGCAAAGCGTTCCAGGTAGAAATCTCATTATCTCTGTGGAACAAGTATTGAAGGAAAGGAGAGGGTTGGTAATATTAAGGGGGTGAAGGGGTCATTAATTTGAAAAAAAAAAATGTTTTACAGGCCAGGTGTTATGAGCACTAATATATTGGGTGTGGTCAGCAAAGTTGTAAGGGCCCGATTCAGACCTGATCGCTTCTGTGCGAATTCTCAATGCAGCCGGTTATCGTTTTCACCGCACATGCGTATGGATCGTAGTGTGCATGCACAAGGCCAAACTGCAAAAAAATCCAGCAACTTTTTTTTTTTTTTATCTTTTTATTGACGCAAATGCATTTAGACAGTTTACATAAACAAAGAATAAGGGGTACATTTACTAAGCAGTGATAAGAGCAGAGAAGTGAGCCAGTGGAGAAGTTGCCCCATCAACCAATCGGCAGCTCTGTATAATTTTATAGTATGCAAATTATAAATGTTACTTCAGTGCTGATTGGTTGCCATGGACACTTCTCCGCTCTTATCATTGCTTAGTAAATGTCCCCCTAAGTCTCAAATCATGACAATAGTACATATAGTTCATTTGTTAACACTTCATACAAGACAGATTTACAGGTTATTTAAGAAGGATGTGCAAAAGGTATGTGTTACTCACAAGCTAAATAAATAATGCATTGCTCCAAACTCCTTTTTTTTCACAATTTTTTTCCAACCAAAATGGGGAGAGCATGAGCTACGGCTGTAGCTCATGGTCATAAGGTAAACTGCAAACTAAAATTCAAACTACCTGTATGTTGTAAACTGTATTCCGGTATAGGTTAAAAGCAGTTAGAACTGAAGGTGCTATTTGTAAATATCAATAAACGAATATTAGGCCACAGAAAATCTAACATTAGATGAATGTATCTGTGTATTCACCAGCAGTAAATATTATGAATAACTATGTTAGCCTAGAGGGCCATAGATCGCTACAGGGTAGAAACCTATACATAGAAAATAATTCAACCAAAGGTACAATTAAAGGACAGACATCCCAGCTGTAGTATAACTGTATTTAGAGAGACCTTAAAACACGAACTTGAGTACTAAGGAAAGGCTTAAAGTCAAATGATACATCCCTACATACATACTGTAGGTGGATATCATGATAACTACCCAATACGACCTGATGGGCTTGAGTACGAAGATGTGGCAGATATATAATCTTGAGTATAAGCAACATAATGTAGGGATCAGCCTTAAAAGTCTGATGGGCCATACAACAAAGACGGGGTAGACACTAAACTAAATCTACTATTCCCTACACTACAAAGAAAAGATTCCAAAAAATGTAAGCCATGGGGCCAGGATAACCCCTAGCTTTTCATTTACATGGTCCGTGTCACAGAACATGGTCAGCAGGAAAAAAGGCAGGAGAGCAAAAGGTATCGACAGCTTCTTCATGTGACTGCCCCTAGAAAGCCTGGAGATAGGGGTAACGCATACATGTTGGGAGGCAAGACAAATCCCCTTGTGGGCAGCAACCATGTGGCTGATAATGGTAAAGCCAGCCGGGAACTGTAAACGGGTACATGTAGATGTGTGTCGACTAGCAATTTCCATGGATACCAGTGCGGGATTTGTGATGACAACGACTCCAAAATGTAGTAGTCAGGCCACATAAGGTAGGGGGCTGACAACAGAATACCCAAGTGTCCTCTAGTGAGTCAACAGTCCATCTTAACATTAGAACACAAATCGCCCGGAGAGGAGATGAGGTTGGATGTAGTTGGGTACTGAAAACTTGGAGCAGGAGGATAGGGCATCACAGCAGTTGAAGAGTCGGCATCTATAAAGACATCCGCGGTCTTGGAGGGGGGATCAGCAGACATCTTCAGTGTCCAGACGAGACAGCAGGCGGGTGATACCTCTATTTCTCTAGAAATAGTAGCAGCAAGTCACTAAGTTCCTGTGCCAAACAAATGATAATAGTGGTATTCATATCCATTGAGGCAGGTGTTGCCATTAGTGACTGTAAGTAGGGAAGGTGGGTAGCTTTACATTCCTGGTTAGTAGCAATCCGACACAGCGTTACGGCAGGAAAGTTCAACGCCACGGGTTCAGCGTGGGAATTTCATAGCCGGCAGCAGAGCTGCAGATTGCGAGCAAGCCCTGATAGCGTGTTATCGCTAAAGACGACAGCAGCACAATAGAGAAAACTAGCATGTACTCCCCACTGATCGCACCCAAAGATGGCTGCGGGTAGTCATACACGCCTGAACCCTTGCAGGCTGGACTCCGGCGTGAAGAAAACGGCTCCAGACCTGGCACCTAGATACAAAGCTGCAATAGGATCAAAGGGTGTCTGCAGACAGCCGTTGGGGCAGAGTCCTGGGAGTCCTTTGTACTTTAAAGAGAATTCCCAGTGACTTTTTTTTTTGATCGCTAGGCATACGCAAGTTGATTGCCAGGAAGCCAGCATTTGGGGGTGGTAACTGGCCATTTTCTGGTAGTGTCAGGAAATGCAGACGTTCCCAAGCGTTTTCAGGGAGGGTACGTGATGTCCGCTCCAGCCCCGATCAGCCTGATTCTATCGATTAGGTAGTGGGCTATGCACAGACTGGAAAAATAATTTGATGGTGAGTGAGTTGCGAACTGATTTGCAGCTGACCGGCGTTCGCAGTGATTTTCGCAAGGCATATGCAGACTTGCACAGGGCGGGTTTTCACTCGGTCTGGGTGGCGACTATCTGTTTGCAAACCTCTGCAAATTTGCAGAGGCGTGATCAGGTCTGAATTACCCCCTAAGCCTCTAGTTTACCAAAAGGTATTTTAAAATTTGAGAGAGCGACATAATTTGCAAAAAAATGTGAATATGTTTAGCGCAAGTTTTTGGTTTAATAATGTATTGGTTACAATAACTCTATGTGCAGTCTATAAAAGTTCACACTTATTAAGTGTAATTTGAAAGCCCTTAAATTTGTATGAGAACATAATATTATTCAGATGATGTCCACAACCAAATGAAACCTCAAGTTCTAATGCTTCACATCTATTAATATATTTTTCCTAGACTATATCTTACCCAGCACTGTAGAATATTGTAAGTTAATTACTCCCAAAAAACCTTGCAGGGTCAGACCTGGAGGATACATGTAAAAGCCTAATTCTCTGACACTGTCCTTGTGAAACTGAGAGCAAAGACCAGGCCGAAGCCTGGGTTGCCCTGCAGGACTGAGACTGTGCATACTGCCTTTGAGAAACAGGACTGATACTTTTCATTTAAGAGACTTCTTCTAGTTTTGCAGATTAGCTGTCCAACGTTAGTCAGGGGCGAGGAAGTGAGTCAGTGCCTGAATGGGGGCTAGGCGGTTATTTTCTGTTAACTTGTGATGTTCCATTTATTCTAAAAGTAAAGCACCATTCTGTTAATTTACCTAAAAAGCTGTGCAGTATCCTGTTTGAGCACATAGACACTGCACAAATTCTCCCCTCTACCGAGTTAATTACCCCATGGCATCACAATATATAGATTATATTGATATAGATATATATCCACCAATCAGCAATGACATTATAACCACTGACAGGTGAAGTGAGCAACATTCATTGGCACTTGTCAAGGGGTAGGATATATTAGGTAGCAAGTGAACACTCAGTTCTTGAAGTTGATGTGTTGGAATCAAGAATAATGGACAAGCCTAAAGATCTGACAGACAAGAGTCAGACTGTGATGGCTAGATGATTGGGACAGAGCATCTCCCAAACAGCATGTCTTGTTGGGTGTTCCCTGTACGCAGTGATTAACACCTAACAAAAATGGTCCAAGGAAGGACAACCGACGAACTAACAAGAGGATCATGGGTGCCCAAGGCTCATTGATCATGTAGGGAGCAAATGCTAGCCCATCTGTTCCGATCCCACAAAAGAGCTACTGTAGCAGAGTGCCCTTGCTGATCCTTGTCCATCACCAAAAGCATCTACAATGGGCAACTGAGCATCAGAGCTAGACCAGGGTGCAATGGAAGAAGGTGGCCTGGTCTGATGAATCGCATTCTCTTTTACATTATGTGCATGTCCGGGTGCATCGTTTACCTGGGAAAGAGATGGCACCATGATGCACTATGGGCAATATTCTGCTAGGAAAACCTTGGGTCCTGGCCAGGGCCGGCGCTTCCACTAGGCAGCTTTAGGCAGCTGCCTAGGGGCGGGAGACATGAGGGGGCGGTCCGCTGATGCTGCCCTGAAAAAACAGTAGTTTCATAGGTGTGCAAACGGGTGCACACTCTAATGTAGAAACTAGAGCCGACCAGTGATTCATGTATGCGGCCGGGTACGCTCAGGTATCGCCGCGCCCGCCGCACACTTGATACCTGTCCCGGTCAGAGCCGACATCAAAGGGTGACGTCGTCCCGCCCTGACAGATAAGAGGACCCGCCGATGTGCACAGTGACAGGACCACCCTAGCCTGCGTGTGACAATCACCTTCCTCCCCGGATCGCACACAGCGCAGCTGAAGCAGATCATTCAAAGCAGCGTATAGGGAGAGAGGGCGCTTCTCTCCTACCCTACCTTCCCAGCAGCCCGTGCTGTTGTATCACTGCACTGAGCTGAGCGCACTGCGGGCAGCGGTCGGTCACTATGGGGAGAGCTGCCCTCCCTCCCCGTCATCAGATGCTCTAGTTCCCTCCTGCATTCAGCCTCCCGCTAGGAGGGTAGGCAAGCCTGGGTAAAAGTTTTTTCTCTATCGTCCTAGTGGATGCTGGGGTTCCTGAAAGGACCATGGGGAATAGCGGCTCCGCAGGAGACAGGGCACAAAA
Organism: Pseudophryne corroboree; assembly: GCF_028390025.1. Classification (NCBI taxonomy): domain Eukaryota; kingdom Metazoa; phylum Chordata; class Amphibia; order Anura; family Myobatrachidae; genus Pseudophryne; species Pseudophryne corroboree. The sequence continues at coordinate 301,927,937 of NC_086449.1, read as the reverse complement.
AGTAAAGCTTTTTCCGATCAGGTGGTGTGCACTGGCTCCTCCCCCTATGACCCTCCTCCAGACTCCAGTTAGATTTTTGTGCCCGGCCGAGAAGGGTGCAATCTAGGTGGCTCTCCTAAAGAGCTGCTTAGAAAAAGTTTAGCTAGGTTTTTTATTTTACAGTGATGCCTGCTGGCAACAGGATCACTGCAGCGAGGGACTGAGGGGAGAAGGAGTCAACTCACCTGCGTGCAGGATGGATTGGCTTCTTGGCTACTGGACATCAAGCTCCAGAGGGACGATCACAGGTACAGCCTGGATGGTCACCGGAGCCACGCCGCCGGCCCCCTTGCAGATGCTGAAATCAGAAGAGGTCCAGAATCGGCGGCTGAAGACTCCTGCAGTCTTCAAAAGGTAGCGCACAGCACTGCAGCTGTGCGCCATTTTCCTCTCAGCACACTTCACACGGCAGTCACTGAGGGTGCAGGGCGCTGGGAGGGGGGCGCCCTGGGAGGCAAATGATTACCTATAATGGCTAAAAATACCTCACATATAGCCCTAGAGGCTATATGGAGATATTTAACCCCTGCCTAATGTTTCTAAATAGCGGGAGACGAGCCCGCCAGAAAAGGGGCGGGGCCTATCTCCTCAGCACACGGCGCCATTTCCTCTCACAGCTCCGCTGGTCAGGACGGCTCCCAAGTCTCTCCCCTGCACTGCACTACAGAAACAGGGTAAAACAGAGAGGGGGGGGCACATTTATGGCGATATTTTGATATAACAAAGCAGCTATAAGGGAGCACTTATTATAAGGCTATCCCTGATATATATATAGCGCTTTTGGTGTGTGCTGGCAAACTCTCCCTCTGTCTCCCCAAAGGGCTAGTGGGTCCTGTCTTCGTTAGGAGCATTCCCTGTGTGTCTGCTGTGTGTCGGTACGTGTGTGTCGACATGTATGAGGACGATATTGGTGTGGAGGCGGAGCAATTGCCAAATATGAGGATGTCACCCCCTAGGGAGTCGACACCAGAATGGATGCCTTTATTTATGGAACTACGGGATAGTGTCAACACGCTAAAGCAGTCGTTTGACGACATGAGGCGGCCGGACAATCAATTAGTGCCTGTCCAGGCGACTCAAACACCGTCAGGGGCTGTGAAACGCCCTTTGCCTCAGTCGGTCGACACAGACCCAGACACAGGCGATGACTCCAGTGGTGACGGTGACGAATCAACCGTATTTTCCAGTAGGGCCACACGTTATATGATTTTGGCAATGAAGGAGGCGTTACATTTAGCTGATACTACAGGTACCACTAAACAGGGTATTATGTGGGGTATGAAAAAACTACCTATAGTTTTTCCTGAATCAGAAGAATTAAATGACGTGTGTAATGAAGCGTGGGTTGCCCCTGATAAAAAGCTGATAATTTCAAAGAAATTATTGGCATTATACCCTTTCCCGCCAGAGGTTAGGGAGCGCTGGGAAACACCTCCTAGGGTGGACAAGGCGCTAACACGCTTATCTAAACAAGTGGCGTTACCCTCTCCTGAGACGGCCGCACTTAAAGATCCATCAGATAGGAGGATGGAAAATATCCAAAAAAGTATATACACACATGCAGGTGTTATACTACGACCAGCTGTAGCGACTGCCTGGATGGGCAGTGCTGGGGTAGTTTGGTCAGAGTCCCTGATTGAAAATATTGATACCCTGGACAGGGACAATATTTTACTGTCGTTAGAACAAATAAAGGATGCATTTCTTTATATGCGTGATGCACAGAGGGATATCTGCACACTGGCATCACGGGTAAGTGCTATGTCCATTTCGGCCAGAAGAGCTTTATGGACGCGACAGTGGACAGGCGATGCGGATTCAAAACGGCATATGGAAGTTTTGCCGTATAAAGGGGAGGAGTTATTTGGAGTCGGTCTATCAGATTTGGTGGCCACGGCTACAGCCGGGAAATCCACTTTTCTACCTCAAGTCACTCCCCAACAGAAAAAGGCACCGACTTTTCAACCGCAGCCCTTTCGTTCCTTTAAAAATAAGAGAGCAAAGGGCTATTCATATCTGCCACGAGGCAAAGGTAGAGGGAAGAGACAGCAACACGCAGCTCCTTCCCAGGAACAGAAGCCCTCCCCGGCTTCTACAAAAGCCTCAGCATGACGCTGGGGCTTCTCAAGCGGACTCGGGGACGGTGGGCGGTCGTCTCAAAAATTACAGCGCGCAGTGGGCTCACTCGCAGGTAGATCCCTGGATCCTGCAGATAATATCTCAAGGGTACAGGTTGGAATTAGAGACAGATCCACCTCGCCGTTTCCTGAAGTCTGCGTTACCAACGTCCCCCTCCGAAAGGGAGACGGTTTTGGAAGCCATTCACAAGCTGTACTCTCAGCAGGTGATAGTCAAGGTACCTCTTCTACAACAAGGGAAGGGGTATTATTCCACTCTTTTTGTGGTACCGAAGCCGGATGGCTCGGTAAGGCCTATTCTAAATCTGAAGTCCTTGAACCTGTACATAAAGAAGTTCAAGTTCAAAATGGAGTCACTCAGAGCAGTGATAGCGAACCTGGAAGAGGGGGACTTTATGGTATCCTTGGACATCAAGGATGCGTATCTCCACGTTCCAATTTACCCCTCACACCAGGGGTACCTCAGGTTCGTTGTACAAAACTGTCACTATCAGTTTCAGACGCTGCCGTTCGGATTGTCCACGGCACCTCGGATCTTTACAAAGGTAATGGCCGAGATGATGATTCTTCTTCGAAGAAAAGGCGTATTAATTATCCCATACTTGGACGATCTCCTAATAAGGGCGAGGTCCAGAGAACAGCTAGAGATGGGATTAGCACTGTCTCAAGAAGTGCTAAAACAGCACGGGTGGATTCTGAATATTCCAAAATCCCAGTTAATACCGACAACTCGTCTGCTGTTCCTAGGGATGATTCTGGACACGGTTCAGAAAAAGGTTTTTCTCCCGGAGGAAAAAGCCAAGGAGTTATCCGAGCTTGTCAGGAACCTCCTAAAACCAGGAAAGGTGTCTGTACATCAATGCACAAGAGTCCTGGGAAAAATGGTGGCTTCTTACGAAGCAATTCCATTCGGCAGATTCCACGCAAGAATTTTCCAAAGGGATCTGTTGGACAAATGGTCAGGGTCACATCTTCAGATGCACCTACGGATAACCCTGTCTCCAAGGACAAGGGTGTCTCTTCTGTGGTGGTTGCAGAGTCCTCATCTATTGGAGGGCCGCAGATTCGGCATACAGGATTGGATCCTGGTGACCACGGACGCCAGCCTGAGAGGCTGGGGAGCAGTCACACAAGGAAGAAACTTCCAGGGAGTATGGACAAGCCTGGAAACGTCTCTTCACATAAACATTCTGGAACTAAGAGCAATATACAATGCTCTAAGCCAGGCAGAACCTCTGCTTCAGGGAAAACCGGTGTTGATCCAGTCGGACAACATCACGGCAGTCGCCCATGTGAACAGACAGGGCGGCACAAGAAGCAGGAGTGCAATGGCAGAAGCTGCAAGGATTCTTCGCTGGGCAGAGAATCATGTGATAGCACTGTCAGCAGTGTTCATCCCGGGAGTGGACAACTGGGAAGCAGACTTCCTCAGCAGACACGATCTTCACCCGGGAGAGTGGGGACTTCATCCAGAAGTTTTCCACATGCTGGTAACCCGTTGGGAAAGACCAATGGTGGACATGATGGCGTCTCGCCTCAACAAAAAACTGGACAGGTATTGCGCCAGGTCAAGAGATCCGCAGGCAATAGCTGTGGACGCGCTGGTAACGCCTTGGGTGTACCAGTCGGTGTATGTGTTTCCTCCTCTGCCTCTCATACCAAAAGTATTGAGAATTATACGGCAAAGAGGCGTAAGAACGATACTAGTGGTTCCGGATTGGCCAAGAAGGACTTGGTACCCGGAACTTCAAGAGATGATCACGGAAGATCCGTGGCCTCTACCTCTAAGGAGGGACTTGCTTCAGCAGGGTCCCTGTCTGTTTCAAGACTTACCGCGGCTGCGTTTGACGGCATGGCGGTTGAACGCCGGATCCTAATGGAAAAAGGCATGCCGGAAGAAGTCATTCCTACTTTGATTAAAGCAAGGAAAGAAGTAACCGTGCAACATTATCACCGAATTTGGCGAAAATATGTTGCGTGGTGCGAAGATCGGAGTGCTCCGACGGAGGAATTTCAACTGGGTCGATTCCTACATTTCCTGCAATCAGGATTGTCTATGGGTCTCAAATTGGGATCTATTAAGGTTCAAATTTCGGCCCTGTCGATTTTCTTTCAAAAAGAATTGGCTTCAGTCCCTGAAGTCCAGACCTTTGTTAAGGGAGTGCTGCATATACAGCCCCCTGTGGTGCCTCCAGTGGCACCGTGGGATCTCAATGTAGTTTTGGATTTTCTAAAATCTCATTGGTTTGAACCACTAAATAAGGTGGATTTGAAATATCTCACTTGGAAAGTGACCATGCTTCTAGCCCTGGCTTCTGCCAGGAGAGTGTCAGAATTGGCAGCTTTATCTTACAAAAGCCCATATCTGATTTTCCATTCGGACAGGGCAGAACTGCGGACTCGTCCGCATTTTCTCCCTAAGGTGGTGTCAGCATTTCATCTGAACCAGCCTATTGTAGTGCCTGCGGCTACAAGTGACTTGGAGGACTCCAAGTTACTGGACGTTGTCAGAGCATTAAAAATATATATTGCAAGAACAGCTGGAGTCAGAAAATCTGACTCGTTGTTTATATTGTATGCACCCAACAAGATGGGTGCTCCTGCGTCTAAGCAGACGATTGCTCGTTGGATCTGTAGCACAATCCAACTTGCACATTCTGTGGCAGGCCTGCCACAGCCTAAATCTGTAAAGGCCCACTCCACAAGGAAGGTGGGCTCATCTTGGGCGGCTGCCCGAGGGGTCTCGGCATTACAACTTTGCCGAGCAGCTACGTGGTCAGGGGAGAACACGTTTGTAAAATTTTACAAATTTGATACTCTGGCTAAGGAGGACCTGGAGTTCTCTCATTCGGTGCTGCAGAGTCATCCGCACTCGCCCGCCCGTTTGGGAGCTTTGGTATAATCCCCATGGTCCTTTCAGGAACCCCAGCATCCACTAGGACGATAGAGAAAATAAGATTTTACTTACCGATAAATCTATTTCTCGGAGTCCGTAGTGGATGCTGGGCGCCCATCCCAAGTGCGGATTATCTGCATAAATTGTACATAGTTATTGTTAACTAATTCGGGTTATTGTTGAAGGAAGCCATCTTTCAGAGGCTCCGCTGTTATCATACTGTTAACTGGGTTTAGATCACAAGTTGTACGGTGTGATTGGTGTGGCTGGTATGAGTCTTACCCGGGATTCAAAATCCTCCCTTATTGTGTACGCTCGTCCGGGCACAGTACCTAACTGGAGTCTGGAGGAGGGTCATAGGGGGAGGAGCCAGTGCACACCACCTGATCGGAAAAAGCTTTACTTTTTGTGCCCTGTCTCCTGCGGAGCCGCTATTCCCCATGGTCCTTTCAGGAACCCCAGCATCCACTACGGACTCCGAGAAATAGATTTATCGGTAAGTAAAATCTTATTTTCCCTGAGCCTCCTGCAAGTCCAGGAAAGCCGGAGGGCAGGGTGTGCAAGGGAGACGTCACACTGCCATAAGAGTCCTGCAGGGCAGTCTGAGCAGAGGCTCTTCACTTGTCGGCATCACGACAGCTGCTGCAGAACAGCAGAGTGGAGGCCCTTCAGTGCAGACTTCCCTGGCCTGATCTCCTTCCCCCAGGATTATTATTTTTTTCCTGGTTACAGCAGCAGCACCATCCAGAAGCTAAGGCTCCGCCCCCTTCTGAAACTCCGCCCCTCCCACGGCCCGCGATTTCCAATTCCTCCCCTCCATCGCCAGCTATGTGGATCCAGCACAGAGCTCCTGCAGGTAATAGTGTACTCACTATTTACAAACTTAGTCACCAATATGATATCTAGATAGCATCATCTTATTGTCAGTGCATGGGTCCAGTGTATGTCCATTAAAGTTACATTATGTGTTAGACAGGGTCAGACTGGCCATTAGTTTTGCTTTGGGGCAAGCCCCAGTGGATATTTAAATGAAATACATTTGAATTATGGCCCCTACACAGTGGCCGATATATCAGCCGTTCTCTTGAACGGCCAATATATATTGCGGGACCATCGGCCAGTATGTACACGCGATACATCTGTGAACTCCGTTGTTCAAAGACGTATCGCGTCGGCCCCGCAGCACAGCCGACGGCCAATATATCTACCGATATATTGGCGCATCGCTGTGTGTGTATGGGCAACCAGCCGGCAGCCCGTACACATGATGTGGCGGCCGGCGGTGATTGACAGCTGAACTGGGCGGGCGTGTGTACACGCCCATCCAGTTCATGACGTCAGTCCCCAACGGATCGGGCAGTGTGTATGCTCAACACACTGCCCGATCCGTCCATAGATATATCTGCCGATCAATTGATCGGCAGATATATCTACCAGTGAGTACCCACCATTAGGGAGATATTGCTGAGGTAGGTAAGCTGATGCCCATCAACAGCTACATGCAAGGAGCACAGGGATTAAACACAGTTTGGCAAATTCTGGGGTTATTGGTGTGCGGGGCCACCTCCCCGCCAGCCGACCCAATGTAGTGCGGTGCATGCAGCGGCCACCACCCACTATCAGGAGAAATGGCCCTGACTGAATCCCACTCGGCGGTCAGCACCTTGCGTGCCGATCAATTCTCTCAACAACCCGCCCCCTGCTGCCGGCCATTCTAAATGTGGTGTCGCCCATCAGCCAATCAGAACTTGCGGACCAGAAGCAGCGGCTCTTGATTGGCTGATGGACCGCAAGCTTTGATATGCTGACGGCCGGTGCCATGTTTCAAATGGCCACCACCGCAGGAGGCATCAGTGAGGAGGACAAGTAGCGGCAGCAAACCAGCAGCGGCGGCGATGGGCACTACTGGGGGATTATCTGTATCTGGCACCTCTGGTGGTATTTGTAACTGGCACTTCTGGGGAAATACTTAATGTGAATTTCAGCTCATACTGTGCGGGGTTAATGTGAATTTGGCTCATACTGTGTGGTGTAATGTGAATTTCAGCTCATACTGTGTGGCGTAATGTGATTTTCGGCTCATACTGTGGCGTAATGTGAATTTGGCTCATACTGTGTGGGGTAATGTGAATTTGGGCTCATACTGTGTGGTGTAATGTGAATTTGGCTCCTACTGTGTGGCGTAATGTGAATTTGGGCTCATACTGTGCATTTACAGTGCAGTGCCAGTCTGGAGGCACATGGAAACAAAAGTTTCAATTCTAAGTACATCCAAAGCACAGGGTGCTGCCCCGAGGACCTTTTCGCGATGGCACTGCTCGCACCCCATATTTATGGCCTTGTGTACTGTCCCGCCTACTTTGGTGTTGGCTCCGCCTACCATTGATTTGGTGCCACCCACATGTGGCCACTTCTAGAAATTTTTTTAGTTCCCAGTCCGTCCCTGCTGTCCACAGACAGATTGGTCTTATGCAGTTGGGGACAGCTCTGGTACATGAGCTGTTTAAGAACAGGTAGGGGCTCTAAGAGTAATTTGATTGCTGACTGCGCCTGTCCATATGTAGTGGGACTACAAGTCCCAGCAGATCTTGTCAGCTGAATGTGCTGGAACTTGTAGTGACATCACAGCTGGAGAGGCCATAACAAGCCAAGTACTGTACAGCAACATATAATGGTGTAGATATTGCGTATATATATATATATATATATATATATATATACATATATATGTATATATATATATATTTTATTCTATTTACTATTATTTAAAAAAAAAAAATTATACAAACACACAGCGGCACCAGAGTCTTAAATTTAACTTAGTGTATTCATATCTATACCCAACGTTTCGGGACTGGATTGCCCCTTTGCCAAGGTAAATCCCCTTGACAAAGGGGCGATCCAGCCCCAAAATGTTGGATATAGATTATGAATACACTTAATGTGTATACACACTGAGCAATTTTTTCCCCACTTCCCAGCGATGTCACCGGGGGTGAACGGCTATGGAAAGCTGTTCACCCCGCCGTTCATCTACTTGTAATACCAGCAGATGAATGGCGGCTGCCGGCGATGAAGCGGGAGCGCGCATCAGCGGTAATCGCTGGGGCATACACACTGGGCGACTGAAAGCAGTTCAACACACCAACAGTGACCTGCTTTCAGCTCAAAGTTGCCCAGTGTGAAAGTTAAAATTAAGACTCCAAGTGCCGCTGTGTGTTTGTATGGAAAATTATTTATTTGGATCCAGAAGGTACTGGAGCAGCTGATTCAGTGGGGGAGAGTGCTGGTCCGGTGTGACATAATGATGTACTGGCGTAGGGGAGCAGGGGTGTTGTTCTGTCAATGGATGCAGAGGCTTGCTGGCCAGACGGCCATCCAAGTGAAGCCGTAAGACGTCATCTGATAGCACCATTAGTGGGCTTACCTGTACACAGGCTGGTGAGTTCTCTCTCTCTCTCTCTACATATATATATATATATATATATATATATATATATATTAATATGGGGCAACATAATGCAGTACATACAGATGGGGTGGGGGCCAGCACCACAATGCAGCACATACAGATGCGGAGAGGGCGGACAGCACAATGCAGACTACATATGGGGACAGCTGGACGGCACAACTGCCTCCCACTTTGCAGGCTTCCAGGAACCGGGGAGCGCGATGCCAACATTACGGACTGCTGCGCCCACGGCTCACAGGCACACGTGAGACAGAGTAGTCGCCAGTGAACGTTGCTGAGAGACAAAGATTGGGGGGGGTGGTTTGCTGAGTGACAGAATAAAGGGGGGGGGGCTGTTTGACAGTGAAGGGTATGAGAGGCACAGAGTGTGTGTGTGTGGGGGGGGGGCGCATAAGTTTTGCCTAGGGTGCCAAATTACCTTGCACCGGCCCTGGTCCTGGCATTCATGTGAATATTACTTGGTCATGTACCTAAACAATGTAGCAGACTTTGTACACCCCTTCATGACATGGTGTTACCTGATAGCAGGGGCCTCTTTTAATAGATAATGTAGGATAATGCGTTCTTGCACACTGCAAAAATTGTTCAGGAATGGTTTGAGGAATTTAACAAAGAGTTCAAGGTGTTGACTTGCCCTTCATATTCCCCAGATCTCAATCCACTTGAGTCTGTGGGATGTGCTGTCCAAGCCATGGAGACCCACCTTCTAAACTTACAGGGCGGCTTAATGGATATGTGGCTGTGATAACGGTCAACGTTTCAGGGACCTCCGTCCCTTTTATCAAGACAGGGGTTCCCGGTCACACTACGAAATTGGGGTTCCCGGTCACTCTACGAAGAAAACGACCCCAAAAAAACATACGCGCGTTGACCTTTTTTCCATGTCGACATTTTGTCTCTGTCAACAGTTTGTCCATGGCGACATAAGGTGTGTCGACCAATTGGTGTCGACATAAGGTGTGTCGACCTGAAGTCCCAGACCCGTTTTCTTCTGCCCATATTACACCTCATGGTGAGAGTGAGGCACCCGGCCAGTTGTCTATATTCTTTGTGAGAGTGCCGGACTTGACCCAACTATATATATATATTAGTGTGTGTGACTGATTCATCCCAAAGGGGTTGCACATATTCAGTATTGTTTTAATGTATTTTAAGGGGGACCATTCAAGCTTGTTTTAAGAGTTACTTTTAATAATTGCTATATTGTTCTATGATTGGCTGTAGGCTGTGTTTCTTGTGTGCATTCGGTGGAAGAATACCCTTGGAGGAATAAGAATCCCACTAAGCTCGCAAGAAAGTAGCTGAAAAAAAGCAACGTTTGTAGTGTAAAAGATATTTAGATAAGAACAAAATTAGGCATAATGTTTACTGAAACATCATTAATGGTTTATTGAATTTACTACACCATGGGGGTAATTCTGAGTTGATCGCAGCAGCAAGTATGTTAGCAATTGGGCAAAACCATGTGCACTGCAGGGGGGGCAGATATAACATGTGCAGAGAAAGTTAGATTTGGGTGGGTTATTTTGTTTCTGTGCAGGATAAATACTGGCTGCTTTATTTTTACACTGCAATTTAGATTTCAGTTTGAATACACCCCACCCAAATCTAACTCTCTCTGCACATGTTATATCTGCCCCCCCCTGCAGTGCACATGGTTTTGCCCAACTGCTAACAAATTTGCTGCTGTGATCAACTCAGAATTAGGCCCCATAAGCGGTCTCTTGGTGTTTGTATATGTGATTTAGTGTAGGCCCGATCTGGCAGGGGTCTTATAAGAGGAGCATCTATCAACTTCCACAAACAAGGACAATTTTAAATTTTAGTGCAGGATAAAGGTTTACTTTTTGTGATATATATGTACTACACACAGGGAGCCTGGAGGCCACTGGTTTAGATTAGAATGTATTGTAGATCACTTTCCGAGTCCCAGATTGTGCTTTGGAGCAGTAACAAAGACAGACCCATCTATTGCAATGATCAAACATACTTTTTATACTTTAGCACTTGTAGAAAGAGGAAATCAGTGCGAAGATAAAACAAGAAGTCACAGTAAAACAAAAAAGATGAATCAAACTGCCTGAACAATGAGTCCAATGAAATCCAGCTGGGCACTTCCTCTCTCACTCAGAATAGAATCGTTAAGTCAGATTTGGTTCAATCTCTGGTCATATGAGCTTTTGCATGCCATGCCCAATAGAGCTTACTTCTTTTATCTGAGTGATAGACTGCTGTGTCACATGGTGCTTGAATAATTGTCTCTATAAATGGCACCTGCTTGAGTTAGTCATCAAATACATGTCTGTATACAACATTATACAGAGTAATACTGTATTTTTGGATACATTATTGCACATATTGAATCAAAAAGTAGCTAGAGTACAGCAGACCACCTGTATACATAGCCAAATGCGCCGATTATATATCTGTAGATATATCAGCCATCGGCTGTGCTTCAACGCCGACACGATATGTCTGAACTACATTGTTCAGATACATATCGCAGTTATCCACCTGCCGACAGTCTCTCAATTTATCGGCTGTACACTCCAATGACCGATATATCTGACAGCGCTTAAGCGGTCTGGTACAGGCATTATACAGAGCTCTCATTGTGTCTGTTCATTCAGCACCAGGTCCCTGAAGATCCTCCTCTGCTTGATGACACCTGTCAGCTGATTCTGTGGATAGGATTCCCTGATCACCTCTCCCTCAGCAAACACTTGGAGACTCCCCAAGTCTCCCTCCTCATCAGCGACCATCGTTTTCCTTACCTCTCTCAGCCTCTCACTGAGGTTTAGCTGGCCCAAATCACTCCCTCTCCTAACTCTTCCAACTGCCACAACAGCCAGCAGCCTCTGCCTTTTATATCCTCTCCTCTGGAGCTCCTTTCCCCTCTTGCTCTTTGCTCCTGCCAGCCATCAGACACGAGATGCAGCCACATATCAGAGCAGTCATTTTATAGCGTGTCCTTAGCCTCCTTACAGGTATAGATTTGCCATAAGCATATCTATATTTCCCAAATACAAAGTTTATTAAAATATATTTCTCTGACGTCCTAAGTGGATGCTGGGCCTCCGTAAGGACCATGGGGAATAGCGGCACCGCAGGAGACTGGGCACAACTAAAAGAAAGCTTTAGACTACTGGTGTGCACTGGCTCCTCCCACTATGACCCTCCTCCAGACTTCAGTTAGAATCTTGTGCCCGGCTGAGCTGGATGCACACTAGGGGCTCTCCTGAGCTCCTAGAAAGAAAGTATATTTTAGGTTTTTTATTTTACAGTGAGATCTGCTGGCAACAGACTCACTGCAGCGAGAGACTAAGGGGAGAAGAAGCGAACCTACCTAACTGGTGGTAGCTTGGGCTTCTTAGGCTACTGGACACCATTAGCTCCAGAGGGATCGACCACAGGACCCGACCTCGATGTTCGGTCCCGGAGCCGCGCCGCCGGCCCCCTTACAGAGCCAGAAGCAAGAAGTGTTCCTGAAAATCAGCGGCCGAAGACTTCTGTCTTCAACAAGGTAGCGCACAGCACTGCAGCTGTGCGCCATTGCTCCTCATGCACACCTCACACTCCGGTCACTGATGGGTGCAGGGCGCTGGGGGGGGCGCCCTGAGGGCAATATAAGACACCTTGGCTGGCAAATCTACACCATATATAGCCAGGAAGGCTATATAAGTGTAAAAATACCCCTGCCAGAATTCCAGAAAAAGCGGGAGAAGTCCGCCGGAAAAGGGGCGGGGCCATCTCCCTCAGCACACTGGCGCCATTTTTCCCTCACAGCTCCGCTGGAAGGACGCTCCCTGGCTCTCCCCTGCAGTGTCAAGCTACATAAGGGTAAAAAAGAGAGGGGGGGCACTAAATTTAGGCGCAGTATATATAATATAAGCAGCTATAAGGGAAAAACACTCATTTATAGTGGGATCCCTGTGTTATATAGCGCTCTGGTGTGTGCTGGCATACTCTCTCTCTGTCTCCCCAAAGGGCTTTGTGGGGTCCTGTCCTCTGTCAGAGCATTCCCTGTGTGTATGCGGTGTGTCGGTACGGCTGTGTCGACATGTTTGATGAGGAGGCTTATGTGCAGGCGGAACAGATGCCGATAAATGTGATGTCACCCCCTGCGGGGTCGACACCTGAGTGGATGGTTCTGTGGAAGGAATTACACGACAGTGTCAACTCCTTGCGTAAAAGGTTTGACGACATACTAAATGTGGGACAGCCGGCTTCTCAGCCTGTGCCTGCCCAGGCGTCTCAAAAGCCATCAGGGGCTCTAAAACGCCCGCTACCTCAGATGGCAGACACAGATGTCGACACGGATACTGACTCCAGTGTCGACGACGATGAGACTAATGTAACTTCCAATAGGGCCACACGTTACATGATTGAGGCAATGAAAAATGTGTTGCACATTTCTGATGTTACCCCGGGTACCACAAAAAAGGGTATTATGTTTGGAGAGAAAAAACTACCAGTTGTTTTTCCTCCATCTAAGGAATTAAATGAAGTGTGTGAAGAAGCGTGGGCTTCCCCTGATAAGAAACTGGTAATTTCTAAGAGGTTACTAATGGCGTACCCTTTCCCGCCAGAGGATAGGTCACGTTGGGAAACATCCCCTAGGGTGGATAAAGCGCTCACACGCTTGTCAAAGAAGGTGGCACTACCGTCTCCGGATACGGCCGCCCTGAAGGAATCTGCTGATAGAAAGCAGGAGGCTATCCTGAAGTCTATATATACACACACAGGTGTTATACTGAGACCAGCTATTGCTTCAGCATGGATGTGCAGTGCTGCAGCTGCGTGGTCAGATTCCCTCTCGGAAAATATTGATACCCTAGACAGGGACACTATATTGCTAACCGTAGAGCATATTAAAGACGCACTCTTATACATGAGGGATGCACAGAGGGATATTTGCCGGCTGGCATCTAAAATAAGTGCAATGTCCATTTCTGCCAGGAGAGGGTTATGGACTCGGCAGTGGACAGGAGATGCAGATTCTAAAAGGCACATGGAAGTTTTGCCTTATAAGGGTGAGGAGTTGTTCGGGGATGGTCTCTCGGACCTTGTTTCCACAGCAACAGCTGGGAAGTCTACATTTTTACCCCATGTTCCCTCACAGCCAAAGAAAGCACCGTATTATCAGGTACAGACCTTTCGGCCCAATAAGGGCAAGCGGGTTAAGGGCGCGTCCTTTCTGCCTAGAGGCAGAGGTAGAGGGAAAAAGATGCAGCATACAGCCAGTTCCCAGGAGCAAAAGTCATCCCCCGCTTCCTCTAAGTCCACAGCATGACGCTGGGGCTCCACAGGCGGAGCCAGGTACGGTGGGGGCCTGTCTCAAAAATTTCAGCGATCAGTGAGCTCGCTCACGGGTGGATCCCTGGATCTTTCAAGTAGTATCTCAGGGGTACAAGCTGGAATTCGAGACGTCTCCCCCCCCCCGCCGTTTCCTCAAATCTGCCTTACCAACAACTCCCTCAGGCAGGGAGGCAATATTACAGGCAATTCACAAGCTGTATTCACAACAGGTGATAGTAAAGGTGCCCCTACTTCAACAAGGACGGGGTTACTATTCCACAATGTTTGTGGTACCGAAACCGGACGGTTCGGTGAGACCCATTTGAAATTTGAAATCCTTGAACACGTATATAAAAAAATTCAAGTTCAAGATGGAATCGCTCAGGGCGGTTATTGCAAGCCTGGACGAGGGGGATTACATGGTATCACTGGACATCAAGGATGCTTACCTGCATGTCCCCATTTACCATCCTCACCAGGAGTACCTCAGATTTGTGGTACAGGATTGTCATTACGTTGCCGTTCGGTCTATCCACGGCTCCGAGGGTCTTTACCAAGGTAATGGCCGAAATGATGATACTCCTTCGAAAGAAGGGAGTTTTAATTATCCCGTACTTGGACGATCTCCTGATAAAGGCGAGGTCCAGGGAACAGTTGTTGGTCGGGGTAGCACTATCTCGGGAGGTGCTACAACAGCACGGCTGGATTCTAAATATTCCAAAGTCACAGCTGGTCCCTACGACACGTCTACTGTTCCTGGGGATGGTTCTGGACACAGAACAGAAAAAAGTGTTTCTCCCGGAGGAGAAGGCCAAGGAGCTGTCATCTCTAGTCAGAGGCCTCCTAAAACCAAAACAGGTGTCGGTGCATCACTGCACGCGGATCCTGGGTAAGATGGTAGCTTCCTACGAAGCAATTCCATTCGGCAGGTTCCATGCAAGAACCTTTCAGTGGGACCTGTTGGACAAGTGGTCCGGATCGCATCTTCAGATGCATCGGCTGATAACCCTGTCTCCAAGGACCAGGGTGTGTCTGCTGTGGTGGCTGCAGAGTGCTCATCTTCAAGAGGGCCACAGATTCGGCATACAGGAGACCACGGTCCTGGTGACCACGGATGCAAGCCTTCGAGGCTGGGGGGCAGTCACACAGGGAAGAAACTTCCAAGGACTATGGTCAAGTCAGGAGACTTCCCTGCACATAAATATTCTGGAACTGAGGGCCATTTACAATGCCCTAAGTCAGGCAAAACCCCTGCTTTAAAACCAGCCGTACTGATCCAGTCAGACAACATCACGGCGGTCGCCCATGTAAACCAACAGGGCGGCACGAGAAGCAGGATGGCGATGGCAGAAGCCACAAGGATTCTCCGATGGGCGGAAAATCACGTGTTAGCACTGGCAGCAGTGTTCATTCCGGGAGTGGACAACTGGGAAGCAGACTTCCTCAGCAGACACGACCTCCACCCGGGAGAGTGGGGACTTCATCCAGAAGTCTTCCAACTGATTGTAAACCGTTGGGAAAGTCCACAGGTGGACATGATGGCGTCCCGCCTAAACAAAAAGCTAGAAAAATATTGCGCCAGGTCAAGAGACCCGCAGGCGATAGCTGTGGACGCTCTAGTGACACCGTGGGTGTACCGGTCGGTTTATGTATTCCCTCCTCTTCCTCTCATACCAAAGGTACTGAGGATAATAAGGAGAAGAGGAGTAAGAACTATACTCATTGTTCCGGATTGGCCAAGAAGAGCTTGGTACCCGGAACTTCAGGAAATGATCTCAGAGGACCCATGGCCTCTGCCGCTCACACAGGACCTGCTGCAGCAGGGGCCCTGTCTGTTCCAAGACTTACCGCGGCTGCGTTTGACGGCATGGCGGTTGAACACCGGATCCTGAAGGAAAAGGGCATTCCGGAGGAAGTCATTCCTACGCTGATTAAAGCTAGGAAAGAAGTAACCGCAAACCATTATCACCGCATATGGCGAAAATATGTTGCGTGGTGTGAGGCCAGGAAGGCCCCAACGGAAGAATTTCAGCTGGGCCGTTTCCTGCACTTCCTACAGTCAGGGGTGACTATGGGCCTAAATTGGGTTCCATTAAGGTCCAAATTTCGGCTCTATCGATTTTCTTCCAGAGAGAACTGGCTTCACTACCTGAAGTTCAAACTTTTGTTAAGGGAGTGCTGCATATTCAGCCCCCTTTTGTGCCTCCAGTGGCACCTTGGGATCTCAACGTGGTGTTGGATTTCCTAAAGTCGCATTGGTTTGAGCCACTTAAAACCGTGGAATTGAAATATCTCACGTGGAAAGTGGTCATGTTGTTGGCCTTGACTTCGGCCAGGCGTGTATCAGAATTGGCGGCTTTGTCATGTAAAAGCCCTTATCTGATTTTCCATATGGATAGGGCAGAATTGAGGACTCGTCCCCAATTTCTCCCTAAGGTGGTATCAGCCTTTCATCTGAACCAACCTATCGTGGTGCCTGCGGCTACTAAAGACTTGGAGGCTTCCAAGTCGTTGGATGTAGTCAGGGCCCTGAAAATGTATGTTTCCAGGACAGCTGGAGTCAGAAAGACTGACTCGCTATTTATCCTGTATGCGCCCAACAAGTTGGGTGCACCTGCTTCAAAGCAGACTATTGCTCGCTGGATCTGTAGTACGATTCAGCTTGCACATTCTGCGGCTGGACTGCCGCATCCTAAATCAGTGAAAGCCCATTCCACGAGGAAGGTGGGCTCTTCTTGGGCGGCTGCCCGAGGGGTCTCGGCTCTTCAACTTTGCCGAGCAGCTACTTGGTCGGGGTCAAACACGTTTGCTAAATTCTATAAGTTTGACACCCTGGCTGAGGAGGACCTAGAGTTTGCCCATTCGGTGCTGCAGAGTCATCCGCACTCTCCCGCCCGTTTGGGAGCTTTGGTATAATCCCCATGGTCCTTACGGAGTCCCAGCATCCACTTAGGACGTCAGAGAAAATAAGAATTTACTCACCGGTAATTCTATTTCTCGTAGTCCGTAGTGGATGCTGGGCGCCCATCCCAAGTGCGGATTGTCTGCAATACTTGTATATAGTTATTGTTTAACTAAAGGGTTATTGTTGAGCCATCTGTTGAGAGGCTCAGTCGTTATCATACTGTTAACTGGGTATTGTATCACGAGTTATACGGTGTGATTGGTGTGGCTGGTATGAGTCTTACCCGGGATTCAAAATCCTTCCTTATTGTGTCAGCTCTTCCGGGCACAGTATCCTAACTGAAGTCTGGAGGAGGGTCATAGTGGGAGGAGCCAGTGCACACCAGTAGTCTAAAGCTTTCTTTTAGTTGTGCCCAGTCTCCTGCGGAGCCGCAATTCCCCATGGTCCTTACGGAGTCCCAGCATCCACTACGGACTACGAGAAATAGAATTACCGGTGAGTAAATTTTTATTATTACTAATTATGGGGCTCATTTATCAAGGAGTTTTAGCTATTTATAACTTATTGCATATGGTAAATGGTGCTCCAGCCAATCCACTCCTGACATGTGTTTGATTGGGTTTAGTATGTTATGCCGGCGGTCGGGCTCCCCGCAGCCAACATACTGGAGCCGGAATCCCGACCGCCGGCATACCGACAGCTGGGCGAGCGCAAATGAGCCCCTTGCGTGCACACTGGCGTGCTACGCGCGCCACGCTATGATTTTTCCCTCCAGTGGGGTTGTGGACCCCCAAGAGGAAGAAAAGCTGTCTGTATGCCAGCGGTCGGGATTCCGGTGCCCGTATTCTGGTCGTCGGGAGCCCGGCCACAGCAAACTGAAGACAACCGTTTGATTGGCTGGAGGATCATTTAGTAGACGCAGCAAGTTTTAAATGGCTAAAACTCATTGATAAATGGGCCCTAAATTGCTTAACTAATCAAAAAATTTTTTTTTTCATTTATAGAAATATCCAAAACGGGTCTGGTTTTAGCACATGCATTCACTGCAGTTATGTGTTACATCACTATATTTGAAGGTGTATTAAAAAGGTTTAATCTGTTCATTGGGCGGTATTCAATTCTTTCCGCTCCCTTTCACAACCGGTCTGTTTCTGCTGACAGGTGTGGTATCATCATTTCAGCTCGTTACCCCTGGGATAGCGAGGTGCCCTTACCCTTTACGCAGCTAAACCTGATTAGTATGGGTGCGATATGCGCGATAACGGGATCACTTTAGAAAGGAGATTGGGCGTGATATATCAATTGAATACCATCCATTATGTTTATAATCATTTTTCCATCATTATTTTATTGTTACTGATATGTCCTCCTACATCTAGCCTTAATACACCACACAGCGAGAGATGCCTTGCGCGAGTGACCCGGCAGGTCCCATGCATCTCTCCTAGCGTCGGGCATCTTTTTTATGTTGTAAATGAATCTTAGTCATTACTCAGTTTGGATAGAATGCACCAATCTGCTGATTAATTTGATATGTGACTCTTGCATATTGTGTGACTGAGTCTGTATAGAGAGTACGAAACTAGTATTGAAAAAAAGATGCCGCTCTTACACTGTAGCACTTCATATAGAGACTCAGATAGTCAGTCACACACAGATATACAAGTGTCGCAAATCAAATTACTCGGCACAGTCCTAGCTAGACCGCGTTGCAGCTAAGTTTCCTTTTTGCCAAAAAAAGTCACAAAAAACGCCCGACGCTAGCAGAGTCCAACAGAACCTGTCGCACCGAGGGGCTGTTTGCCGTGACTGCAGCAATGATGTTTGAGGACACATCTTTATTTGCTTTAATGTTATTTGTACTTTGGGAGAAAGAGGCATACAGCATATTATTACTCCCCTGTCACAGTACATCCTGTAGGAGTGTAAAAGAAAATATCCTCCCCCCAGCAGTAGGTCACGTCATTCCATATTACCTTTTTTTTTTTTGTGTAGAAAATAATGGAATGTTTTATTTATACAGGTTGAGTATCCCATATCCATATATTCCGAAATACGGACTTTTTTGAGTGAGAGTGAGATAGTGAAACCTTTGTTTTTTGATGGCTCAATGTACACAGACTATGTTTAATACACAAAGTTATTATACATATTTGTATTAAATGACCTTCAGGCTGTGTGTATAAGGTGTATATGAAACATAAATGAATTGTGTGAATGTAGACACACTTTGTTTAATGCACAAAGTTATAAAAAATATTGGCTAAAATGACCTTCAGGCTGTATGTATATGGTGTATATGTAACATAAATGCATTCTGTGCTTAGGCTTAGGTCCCATCACCATGATATCTCATTATGGTATGCAATTATTCCAAAATACGGAAAAATCCGATATCCAAAATACCTCTGGTCCCAAGCATTTTGGATAAGGGATACTCGACCTGTAATTATAGGATGATCTGAATGATCTATCGTAGAATGTTGTTTTACCAGTAACTTTAATTTGTAACAATGACTAAGCTCTGTAATTTTATATAATTGTCCACCATTGATATTTGTTTACTGTGTTCTAGGCTCAGTATGAAAATCCACCACATATCTATGCATTGGCTGATAACATGTATAGGAACATGATCATTGACAGGGAAAACCAGTGTGTCATTATAAGGTAAGGTGTATTGAATAATTCATGTTTCCTCGTATATGTTTCTTCCGCATTGTCTTTCATTTCATCAAAGTGATTATTATTGACTAACGCAATGAGATGAAGAGTATAGAGCAGTAATCAGTCAATGCTTTAATCACAATGTATATATCAATAATTATATGTTGGGAAGTTCTGTCTTTTATGTATGTGTAAATAAATGAGAAATTATAGTACATGTTTATTGATAAGCAACTATTCTTTGCAATACATCAAGCAACTCCTCCAGCTATGCTTACTATACACAGGCAGATGACTGCTGCTTGTCCTAAGTACAGAGCGTGTGGACATACATAGGTGACTGAGGGGTCTATGTACTAAGCCTTAGAGAGAGATAAGGTACTAGCCAATCCGCTCCTAACTGCAATGTTACAGGCTGTGTTTGAAAAATGACAGAAGCTGATTGGTTAGTACTTTATCTCTCTCCACTTTATCCCTCACCAAACTTTGATCTATATTCCCTTACATTACAGGCTGGAAGTATGTTTGCTCGAAGTTGCCATGATGCCTATCCGTGATAACCATATATGTCTACATGAATAGGGAAATTGGCCTACCAGATTTCCTTCCATTCGCAGTCAAATATTGATCAGGATTGACTTATTTATGTTGTGTCTTGGGACCAGTTGGCAAAAGTGATCAAACTTTCTGTAATGTCGCCCGAGTTCGGCGGCTGTGCGGGATGCCGGCCGAACCTGGACGTTTTTTTAAAGTGGCATGGTTTTGCCTTGTAAGTGATTGCTCCTTTAAAAAAACGTCCGAGTTCGTCCGGCATCCTGCACGGCTGCCAAACTCAGGCAGCATTACATCCCGCCCTTGGTCTGTACCTTCATCCGAAGTGGGCATATGTCTGCTTACTCTGGAAACAGGCTGAATGAGAACACCTTAGCATATATGGCTAGCTTTCAGGATCAGTATTAATCTATAAGTAATGTGAAAATGCAAGAGCAGTCTTGGTGCATATGGACTGCTTCTGTTTGCCTTTTTAAGAGCATTTCTGAACAAGGACCATTTCAGGATTGCACTCTACCATATGACTGTACATGCCTTCAAGGTTGTATAGCTAGTTTATAGCAAGCATTCTTAATCCACCGAATTAAGAATAAAGGCCCAGATTTATCAAGACTTGGAGAGTGATAAATAGCATGGTGATAAATGACCAGCCAACCAGCTCCTAACTGTCATTTTTCAAACACCGCCTGTGACATGGAAGTTAGGAGCTGATTGGTTGGTAGTTCACCGTGCAATTTATCACTCTCCAAGGCTTAATAAATGGGGGCCAAAGTGTGAAGCAGAACTATATAAATTCTATGTAAAGATATGCAAATCTCAACTAACTGAGCTGAAACTGTCATAGAAGAACTACGTCATAACCTTACACCTCCTAACTCTCTGATTTAGGCTTAATTCTGGGAGATTGTCCCACCATCTTGCTAACCAGAACTTTTTGTCCTGACTGCCGGTAATGTTGGAAGATACAACTGGTGCACGGGACAATGAATGACTGTTTTTAGCAGACATGTGACTGCACCGCAATACTGATGCAGACAAATCCCTCATATTATCTAGTCTTTTTTTGTTGGGAGGTACAGTAGGTATTCTTTGTTAGAACTGGGAACCGTAGTTGCTGAAGGAGGTAGTTCCAGGGTCAACTGTTCAGGGTGTGGCATCATGAATTACGTCATCTGGAAATGCTTTCAGGAACAGTTTGGGAGTACGGTTGCTATTTTGACTCTCGTTTCTTCACCTCTATTTGCTAATAACACTCTGTTTGGAAAACCGTGCTTATATAGTATCAACTTCAAAATATATCCTGGGTAGTCAGGACATGATTAATTGACCTTTCCTTATTTTTCTCCAACCTCAAAGCTTTAAAGTTTTTGTTTTCTTTTTTTTTTGTGTCACCAACAAACTTCCTTCTCAAAATGCTGGTCTTTCATAGTTCAGAGTTAGCCGAGTGATTCATCCCCCTCAATAGAACCTCCAAATCCAAATGATATAATAACCTGACCCTATGTGTGCCATAACCTGGAAAGTTGTTTGTTTTTTTCTATTTGAGAGAAAATCTTATTTCTGCAAGACGCTAATGGCAGAGCCTATTTTTAACTTTAATTACATTGCTGAGCTCTGAGGCTGCTACTTATTAATAAGTGTAATTAAGGCACCTGGATGGCTTTTGCAGTGGATGTCACACATGGGTATTTACATTGGCTCAGGCTTTGGTTGTTTAGAGTTCCACAAAAGGCCATTATCTATGTAGAAGAAAATGACTGTGAAGTAGGGAAGTATGATGATATGTGGTAACCATTAGTGCCATTTCTCTGTCAAGGGAATCTGAGAAAAGGGATTGTTGTAGACCTTAAATTATAGTGTGTTTTGATTGAAACATAAAATGGAAAAATGTAAATGAATTTGTAATGTATTTTCTGTAAATCAGAAGCCATGGTTTGGGACCATTCTGATATTAGTGTTTAGTACCCACCACAATTGACAGGTAATGCTTGATCTGTAGCTGGAAATATTATAGTGAGATATAGCAGTAGCTATATTATCCTAGCAGTAACTCTGCATCATCTTCACATGAGCGGATGATGACATCACAACTAGAGACGAGTAAAATCACAAATGTCATGTGAATATGTACATCTCACTGCAGTACTTTGGAGTTTTTCTATAATTAGAGCAATAAGCCTACAACTAAAATCTACTAAAATGCATTTAAAATCTTCCATGCCTCTCCACATACCCTTCATCTAATTACACTATACAGATGTAGCCACCTTTATCTTGACTGTTTCTCCGCCGAGACGGGCGTTTAGTCACGCTAAGGCGATAGCTGAGTTTAATCACAGGTAGGCGCGTTGAGGCGATCTAGATACTCATCATGCATTACACATCTCCACCACTGTGTGGCTAATGCTCCACCAATCCAGTACTTTCGATCGTACAGTATAGCGGCGGATTGATCTACAGCTCTGGCAATACTGTAGGCGTAACGGGAGGCGGTGGAAAAAGTATGGAGTACTGTACAGTATGTGTATGGAGATGCAACTACAGTAATTGTGTAAAAGGAAGAATGTACAGGACAATGTATAAACACCGTGCTTTTAAAATACATGAGCGTCTGGGAATGGAGGGCTACAGTAGCTAGCAGGAGGCGGTGGAAAATACCGTGCTTTACAAATGCGAGCGTCCGAGTCCTCTAAGGCATAAACCAACACCAATGGGGTGGGGGCCGGGCGCTGTTTGCAGTACTTTCACACATGAAATTGGGAGTCTCTCATGAGGCGTCGTGGGCTAGGGGTGAAGGCTCCCACCTCCCACGCTGGGGGTCCAGGGTTCGAGACGTGATGTGCCTTTTTTTTTGTTTTGTTATTGTAATAATACACTATTATTTTATCTACATTGTAAGACAGTCAATGGAAAGGTGCACACAAGTTACATATAAATCAGAGTACATCTGCAGGAGCGATTCTTTACGCTAAATGCAACTAAACAGCGGGAATGAAATGAGGGTATTCTGACACTACTAACTGAGCAAAACAGTACTGTACAGTAGATCTTCAGCGTTTGTGTATTGCACATGACCTGAATGAATTCCCTCCCTGTGCAGGCTCCCAGGGGGGAAGGGCGATGGGGGTAGGGGGAGACGATGGGAAATACCGTACTGTACTGTGCCTTTGAAATGCAATTACATGAGCGTCCGAGTCCACTACGGCATACTGTAAACCAACACCAATGGGAAGGAAATGCCAACCATTTTTTTTGTGTGTTCCCGTGACATTCATTTAAAAAAAAAAATTTTTTTCTCTCTAATACATCCAATGGAAGGATGCACACAGGTTTCACATAAATCAAAGTACATCTGCAGGAGCGATTCTTTACGCTAAATGCAACTGCACAACGGCAATGAGTAGAAATGAGTGTATTCTGACGCTACTAAGTGAGCAAAACAGTACTATACAGTAGATATTCGGCGTTTGTGTATTGCACATGACCTGAATTCCCTCCCTGTCTACTGCATGATCTGTGCAGGCTCCCAGGGGGGAAGGGCAATAGGCTAGCAGGAGGCGGTGGAAAATACCGTGCTTCACAAATGCGAGCGTCCGAGTCCTCTAAGGCATAAACCAACACCAATGGGGTGGGGGCCGGGCGCTGTTTGCAGTACTTTCACACATGAAATTGGGAGTCTCTCATGAGGTGTCGTGGGCTAGGGGTGAAGGTTCCCACCTCCCACGCTGAGGGTCCAGGGTTCGAGACGTGATGTGCCTTTTTTTTTGTTTTTTTGTTATTGTAATAATACACTGTATTATTTTATCTACATTGTAAGACAGTCAATGGAAAGGTGCACACAAGTTACATATAAATCAGAGTAC
This sequence comes from Pseudophryne corroboree, assembly GCF_028390025.1. Taxonomy (NCBI): domain Eukaryota; kingdom Metazoa; phylum Chordata; class Amphibia; order Anura; family Myobatrachidae; genus Pseudophryne; species Pseudophryne corroboree. The sequence goes on along the minus strand of NC_086449.1, from coordinate 301,904,107 downwards.
ATCTGCAGGAGCGATTCTTTACGCTAAATGCAACTAAACAGCGGGAATGAAATGAGGGTATTCTGACACTACTAACTGAGCAAAACAGTACTGTACAGTAGATCTTCAGCGTTTGTGTATTGCACATGACCTGAATGAATTCCCTCCCTGTGCAGGCTCCCAGGGGGGAAGGGCGATGGGGGTAGGGGGAGACAATGGGAAATACTGTACTGTGCCTTTGAAATGCAATTACATGAGCGTCCGAGTCCACTACTACGGCATACTCAAAACTAAGGGAAGCACAAAGTACAGTACATGAACTACGTTGAATGCCTGGAACGCACAACGTCTGAGACGCACGACGTCTGAGACGCACGACGTCTGAGACGCTCATTGAGCATAAGGACGGTGTCATGGCTGCTGGAAGGGACCGTCCTTATGCTCTGGGTGAGCTGCGTCTCCTCGTTTGCTGGCGGGACAGAACTCTCGCCAGCAACGAGGAGAAAATTAGGGCGTACCGGAGGGCCAGCAGGGACATCCTCCGGAGATATAACCGGAGGAGAACGGTGAGGTCACTCCAGAGGAGATGGAGTGACCTCGTTAGGAGGACCCCAAGACGCCTGCAGGCCATAAGGGATTGTAAGTACAGTACTGTACATTACTGTAGATTACTGTACTTTAAGTTACTGTAGTTACAGGTACAGTACATTATAGCAGGGGCTGCTGTAGCAGCAGGTATCCGGTCTATACAGCACTGTATTTGTGGTAAACAAATGGTTAAACAAGGACCAAACATTAACCCGGGTCAAAAGGTCAATTTGTTTTTTGGTGTCGACCTAGATGGTGCGGCTTTTGAAATTGGTTGACACCAGTTACTGTAGGTTGACATGGTCGTTAAGTTGACATGGAAGAAGATCGACATGAGTTTTACATAAACAATTATTACTTTTTTAAACTTGTATATACAGTATACAGTAGTTCTTTACAATCCACGTGGTCTACGATTGTGCAGTGTGTACAGTATCATGCAGTGTACAGTATATGCAGTGTATCACAGTGTATCGTGCTGCGTAATTGCAGCGTGTCATGCAGTGTACATTCAGTATATGGTATTGTGCAGTGAGTGTAATGCATAGTGAATCACATCGTGCAGTGTACTGTATACACATGTGGTACTGTAATTGCAGTTTTTTGTGCAGTGTACATTGTATCATATTTTGCAGGGAAATGTTGTCGTATCACGCAGTGCATACAGTATGCAGTGTCGTGCAGTGCATTGTGTGGTTTAATTGCAGTGTGTCATGCAGTGTACCTGCAGCGTATTGTGCAGTGTATCGTACATTATCATTCAGTGTAACGTGCAGCTGTAATTGCAGTCTCCTGCCTCCCACGCTGAGAGTACCGATTTTTATACCCAAAGTTCAAGTACAGTAACTATTTTTTTAGAAGATTTGTGTTTCAGATAGTACAGTGTTCTAAGGGACGTTACTGTGGTAGAAATTATTCTAAGGGGTGTTACAGTGGCCTAATGTGTTCTGACGTGCATTACTCTTGCATAATGTGTTATAAGGTTCATGACTGTGGCAGATCTCTACTTTGTGACGTAATGTGGATATACTACTGCACTACTGTGACGTACAGTACAGTAACGTGAATAAGGTGCTCTACTGTGTGACACAACGTGAATCAAGGACAGTACTTTGACGTGAATACGGTGCTCTACTGTGTGACACAACGTGAATCAAGGACAGTACTGTGACGTGAATACGGTGCTCTACTGTGTGACACAACGTGAATCAAGGACAGTACTGTGACGTGAAAAAAGCACCTCATGACAGATACTGTACACAAGCTCATGTCTAAATACTGTATACTGTAAGCAGTGACATTAAGGGGTACAGTATATGCAATTGCGGTTGAATTCCGGCAGGAATACGGAAAAAATGGACACGGGATCCCCCATCTTTTTAGAACCAGCACCGGGCTCTGCGCCTGGTCCTGGTGCAAAAAATAAGGGGGACAAAAAAGCGTAGGGGTTTCCCATATTTTTTGAACCAGCACTGGGCTCCACTAGCTGGACAGATAATGCACAGCCGCGGGACACTTTTATACCGGTCCCTGCGGCCATGGAATTAAATACCCAACTAGTCACACCTGGCCGGGGTACCCTGGAGGAGTGGGGGCCCCTTAAATCAAGGGGACCCCCCCTCCAGCCACTCGATTATCTCTATCGCCCCAGTGTATTGTAGCTAGGGGATTGTGACGCTCCTTCAGCATTGCCCCGTAGCCTGCAAAATCTGTGCTGTTATTTGCTCCATAGCTGAGTGCCTCCTAGGAGCTAGGAGTCACAGGCGGTAGCCATTTAAATTGAGTCTGCCCTGCTATAGAATTGTATGTGTACAGTACCATACGGTGCATAGAACCTTTACAGGAGAAACTCTCCTGCAGCTTTGGCCTGCTTTATGTAAAACTTGTGTTTTGTCAGTTTGCTATGCGATCGAGCCCGGTGTAACGTACTGTAATGTGCATAGACCTCGCTTATCTCTGTGTACAGTATTTTGGCTAGGGGATTGTGACGCTCCTTCAGCATCGCCCCGTAGCCTGCACAGCTTATGCCATTTCTCATTCCATACCCGACTGCTGCCTGCCACGAGGTGGGGGTTCAGGGGTAGTGGTCATTTTGACAGTGTGCTATGCGATTGAGTCCGGTGTACCGTAATACTGTATGCAATCCTACAGTAGCTTATCCTCATCGCCCCTGTGTATTTTGGGGATTGTGACGCTCCTTCAGCATTGCCCCATAACCTGCACAAGGGTTCAGGGGCGGCGGCCATTTTGCCAGTGTGCTATGCGATCGAGTCCGGTGTACCATAATGTGCATACTGTGTATTTTAGCTAGGGGATTGTGACGCTCCTTCAGCATTGCCCCATAGTCTGTACAATCTGGACTATAGTATTACTTGCTCCGTAGCCTAGGGCCTCTGTGGGGCAAGGAGTCATAGGTGGTAGCCATTTCTATTCAGTCTGCCCAGCTACAGAATTGTATGTGTACTGTACGGAGCATAGAACCTTAACCTGCATAGAACCTGCACATTATGGTACACCGGACTCGATCGCATAGAACCGCTCATGCAGCTTTGCCCTGGTTTATGTGAATAAAAAAAATAATAAAGTGTCTGAAAAAAACTAACATGCATTCGTACTTAAGGAATCGAACCCGGGACTCTGAGTATAGGAAGCGAAACACTTCACCACTTCGCCGCAGACAAATGTATAAATCCATTGGTTTTGATTATGCTGTAATGGCTACGGGATTAGGACGATAACATACAGTACTGTACAAAATTCCTAATCTTGAGAGGCAATAGTGAATTTCTAACACACATCCATTTGCGACAGTGTACACTACTGGTTTTACAGTATGTTTTGTCTGCGGTACTTGGACGCTCACATACAGTATTCATAAAGTATTGTAGATGGATCATATACTGTATGCTGTACTATTTGCGTCTGTGTCGTACTGTATATACAGTACTGTATTAAATAATGCAGCGTAATGAGTATTTACTGTATGCAGCGTAATGAGACGCCTTAGTAAAGTAGTCCTTATTATGTATTTCAGTATTGTATTTTACGGGAGACCACACGCATGCGCAGTGGTGATTGTAAAAAGCGACATCTGGTGGCTGATCGCAGGTATTACACGTAAAGGTAACGCCAAACGCCATGTCTGCCTCCGTGCGATTAGGTACGCCTCTCTGTGACTAGGCGCGCCTCCCTACGCTGCATATGCTCGATCGGGACAAACGCCTCAGCCACTCAAGATAAAGGTGGCTACATCTGTATGTAGCAATGCTCCTCGTAATAGCTGTAGGAAGGAACACTTGGTGATTATTTTTGCTTGTATAGCAAATTACAAAACTGCAGCAATAATTGAGTTTTGTCTTCTCACCCTGAAGGTGGGTAGACCCTTGAATGCCGGTGTGACCCAGTGACATGGCGATGCAACGATATATCGCATCTGCATACACACTACATAATCCGTCCTGTGACAACGCAATATAACATTACATGCTTCATGTAATTTTCCATCTGATGTGCAGCACATCAGATGGGACAAAAAAACCCACCCAATTTATCGAACAATGAATCGGGAGGATTTTAGGCTACACTCTACATCATATAGAGTGTACCCAGCTTGACTGTGTGTATAAGAATTCCCACAGATGTATAATCTGCTGTCATATGCTGCACTCTGATATTTGCGAGTTTATTTTTAAAGCTGCAGCTTTTCTTCTATTCTGGCCGCTGGTTTTAAAGGGCAGTAACATTATATACAAAACACTCCTGGTTTAGTAAATCTACTAGGGTTGGACATTAACCATCGCTGGTTAGTAAACATTGATGGACTGCTGGTGATTGTTTTACAGTGGTGTACATTTGTGGCAGAGGTTTGTGGATGCATGGCCACAGTCTGCGCGTATACATTCCCAAAGTATTTACGGACCATGGTTAGAAACCATCAATGGTAGAACCTTCCATGAACAACCATAAGAGATAACCCTTGGAGTCATTATACATTCTATGGCAACCTATGGTTCACTTTGATTTTCAAATATATTTGAAATTACTTCTGTACCCTATGATAATCGAGCTGCGTCTTCATATTCAAAGAATTGATATGGTCTTATAGTTAGACCAAAATAATGTTTTGTTTTCTTTTTCTTTAATGAAAGTATAGATATATTTAATTATTAGAGGGAAGTTGCCAGTAGACCGATGGTCCTGTAATGGCATTTGTACTCCACAGAGACAGGAATTTTGAGGATTTATTCAGGGTACATCTAATTTTAGTTCTTCTTACTTAGAATTGTTACATTTCTAATAAGAGTATTTCTCTAACGTCCTAGTGGATGCTGGGAACTCCGAAAGGACCATGGGGAATGGCGGGCTCCGAAGGAGGCTGGGCACTCTAGAAAGATTTAGGACTACCTGGTGTGCACTGGCTCCTCCCACTATGACCCTCCTCCAAGCCTCAGTTAGATTTTGTGCCCGGCCGAGGTTGGATGCACACTAGGGGCTCTCCTGAGCTCTTAGAAGAAAGATAGTCTTAGGTTTATTATTTTCAGTGAGACCTGCTGGCAACAGGCTCACTGCAGCGAGGGACTAAGGGGAGAAGAAGCGAACTCGCCTGCTTGCAGCCGGATTGGGCTTCTTAGGCTACTGGACACCATTAGCTCCAGAGGGATCGACCGCAGGCCCAGCCTTGATGTTCGGTCCCGGAGTCGCGCCGCCGTCCCCCTTACAGAGCCAGAAGCAAGAAGATGGTCCGGAAAATCGGCGGCATGAAGACATCAGTCTTCACCAAGGTAGCGCACAGCACTGCAGCTGTGCGCCATTGCTCCTCTCACACTTCACACTCCGGTCACTGAGGGTGCAGGGCGCTGGGGGGGGGGGGCGCCCTGAGGCAGCAATAAAAACACCTTGGCTGGCAAAAATACCTCAATATATAGCCCCAGGGGCTATATATGAGGTAAATACCCCTGCCAGAATCCAGAAAAAAGCGGGAGAATAGGCCGCGGAAAAGGGGCGGAGCTATCTCCCTCAGCACACTGGGCGCCATTTTTCCCTCACAGTTCCGCTGGAAGGAAGCTCCCTGGCTCTCCCCTGCAGACTACTCTACAGAAAAGGGTAAAAAAGAGAGAGGGGGGGCATTTAATTTGGCGCAGTATATAGTTTATATTAAAAAGCAGCTATAAGGGACATAACTCAGTTAGTCCCTGCCTTATATAGCGCTCTGGTGTGTGCTGGCATACTCTCACTCTGTCCCCCCAAAGGGCTTTTGTGGGTCCTGTCCTCTATATTGAGCATTCCCTGTGTGTGTGGAGTGTGTCGGTACGGCTGTGTCGACATGTTTGATGAGGATAATGAGGTGGAGGCGGAGCAGATGCCTTTAGAAGGGATGTCACCCCCTGGGGGGCAGACACCTGAGTGGATGTGCTTATGGAAAGAAATGAGTGCACGTATAGACTCATTACATAAGAAATTTGACGACATGCCGACTGCGGGACAGCCGAGTTCTCAGCTCGTGCCTGTCCAGGTGTCTCAAAAGTCATCAGGGGCTCTGAAACGCCCGCTATCTCAGATGGCACAAGTAGATGAAGTAGATGTCGACACGGATACTGACACCAGTGTCGACGACGAGTCAAATTTAATGCCCATTAAGGCCATTCACTGCATGATTGAGGCAATGAAAGAGGTGTTAAATATCTCTGATTTACATCCAGGTACCACAAAAAAGGGTATTATGTTTGGGGAGAAAAAACTACCTGTAGTTTTTCCCCCGTCAGATGAATTAAATGAAGTGTGTGAAGAAGCGTGGGCTTCCCCTGATAAGAAATTGGTAATTCCTAAGAAGGTACTAATGGCGTTCCCTTTCCCGCCAGAGGATAGGTTACGTTGGGAAACACCTCCTAGAGTGGATAAAGCGCTCACACGTTTGTCTAAAAAGGTGGCACTACCGTCTCAGGATACGGCCGCCCTTAAGGAACCTGCTGATAGAAAGCAGGAGGCGATCCTGAAGTCTGTATATACACACTCAGGCATTATACTTAGACCAGCTATTGCGTCAGCATGGATGTGCAGTGCTGCCGCTGCGTGGTCGGATAAACTGTCAGAAAATATTGACACACTAGACAGACACGATTCTGCTAACAATTGACCATATCAAAGACTCAGTCTTATATATGAGAGATGCACAGAGGGAAGTCTGCCGGCTGGCATCTAAAATAAGTGCATTGTCCATCTCTGCTAGGAGATGCTTATGGACTCGCCAGTGGACTGGAAATGCAGATTCCAAAAGGCACAGGTGGGAGCCCGCCCCAAAGTCACAGCTGGTCCCGACGACACGTCTAATGTTCCTGGGAATGATTCTGGACACAGTCCAGAAAAAAGTGTTTCTCCCGGAGGAGAAAGCCAGGGAGTTGTCTTCTCTAGTCAGAGACCTCCTAAAACCAAAACAGGTATCGGTGCATCACTGCACGCGGGTCCTGGGAAAGATGGTAGCTTCTTACGAAGCAATTCCATTCGGCAGGTTCCATGCCAGGATTTTTCAGTGGGACCTGTTGGACAAGTGGTCCGGATCGCATCTTCAGATGCATCGCTTGATAACCCTGTCCCCAAGAACCAGGGTGTCTCTTCTGTGGTGGCTGCAGAGTGCTCATCTTTTGGAGGGCCGCAGATTCGGCATACAGGACTGGGTCCTGGTGACCACGGATGCCAGCCTACGAGGCTGGGGGGCAGTCACAAAGGGAAGAAACTTCCAAGGACTATGGTCAAGTCAGGATACTTCCCTTCACATAAATATTCTGGAACTAAGGGCCATTTACAATGCCCTAAGTCAAGCAAAATCCCTGCTCCTACACCAGCCGGTGCTGATCCAGTCAGACAACATCACGGCAGTCGCCCATGTGAATCGACAGGGCGGCACAAGAAGCAGGATGGCAATGGCAGAAGCCACAAGGATTCTCCGATGGGCGGAAAATCATGTACTAGCACTGTCAGCAGTGTTCATCCCGGGAGTGGACAACTGGGAAGCAGACTTTCTCAGCAGGCACGACCTCCACCCGGGAGAGTGGGGACTTCATCCAGAAGTCTTCCAAATGATTGTAAATCAGTGGGGTCGTCCACAGGTGGACATGATGGCGTCCCGCCTAAACAAAAAACTAGAGAGGTATTGCGCCAGGTCAAGAGACCCTCAGGCGATAGCTGTGGACGCTCTAGTGACACCGTGGGTGTACCAGTCAGTTTATGTGTTCCCTCCTCTACCTCTCATACCAAAGGTATTGAGAATAATAAGAAAGCGAGGTGTAAACACAATTCTCGTGGTTCCGGATTGGCCAAGAAGAGCGTGGTACCCGGAACTTCAAGAGATGATCTCAGAGGACCCGTGGTCTCTGACGCTCAGACAAGACCTGCTACAGCAGAGGCCCTGTCTGTTCCAAGACTTACCGCGGCTGCATTTGACGGCATGGCGGTTGAACGCCGGATCCTGAAGGAAAAGGGCATTCCGGAGGAAGTCATTCCTACGCTTATTAAAGCTAGAAAAGAGGTTACAGCAAATCATTATCACCGCATATGGCGGAAGTATGTTGCATGGTGTGAGGCCGAAAAGGCCCCAACAGAGGAATTTCAACTAGGTCGATTTCTGCATTTCCTGCAAGCAGGAGTTAATATGGGCCTAAAACTAGGCTCCATTAAAGTACAGATCTCGGCTCTGTCGATTTTCTTTCAAAAAGAACTAGCTTCAGTACCTGAAGTTCAGACATTTGTGAAAGGAGTGCTGCATATTCAGCCCCCATTTGTGCCTCCTGTGGCACCTTGGGATCTCAACGTGATGTTGAGTTTCTTAAAATCACATTGGTTTGAGCCACTAAAAACCGTGGATCTGAAATATCTCACGTGGAAAGTGGTCATGTTATTGGCTTTGGCTTCAGCCAGGCGTGTGTCAGAATTGGCGGCTTTATCATGTAAAAGCCCTTATCTTATTTTCCATATGGATAGGGCAAAATTGAGGACTCGTCCCCAATTTCTCCCAAAGGTGGTGTCAGCGTTTCACCTGAACCAGCCTATTGTGGTGCCTGCGGCTACTAGGGACTTGGA